>NC_141161.1:55375938-55680660 GCF_053477565.2 Lygodium microphyllum
CTTGCTGAATTAAAAATTGGGAATGGTGATTTCTTGCTACCCTCAGAGAAGCAATGCTTTTAGGATATGCTTGAGCGACATGGAAGGGGGTTTGCTTTCTTCTCGCATGAGATTGGATGTGTGAATCCAGATATTGTTGCCCCTATGGTGATCTTTACTATTCCTCATATTCCATGGAACCTCTGACCTATTCCAGTGCCTAGGGCACACCTGCCAAAGCTAGTTGACTTGTTGAATGAGAAAATCAGGATGGAAATCCTAGAGCCGTCATGTGCACCATACTCAAATAAGTGGTTTACTGTTCCAAAGAAGAATGGTACTCTCCGATTTATATAGGACATGCAGCCAATAAACAAAGTTACTATCAGGAATGTTGGTATAGGTCCAGTTGTGGATGAGTTTGTAGAAGCATTTGCTGGACGTGCCATCTATTCTTTAGGTGACTTGTATTCGAGATATGATCAGTTTCAACTGGCCTTGGAAAGCAGGGACATAACCACTATGAGAACTCCTATTGGGCTTGTCAGGATGTGTACCTTGCCTCAAGGTGCCACTAATTCTATTGCACATATGATGAATGCCATGCATAAGGTCCTTCATGAGTATATACCTCAGCTTACCATGCCTTTTTTGGATGATGTGCCCATCAAGGGGTGTGCAAAAGAAGAGAAGAATGAAAATCTAAATGAGAAAGGATGCAGATACTTTGTCGCTGATCATATTGCAGCTTGTGAAAAGATTTTGGCTAGGTTAGAAGAAGTGAACTTGACACTATCAAGGCAGAAATCTGTTTTTGGAGTAAATGAGGTTGTTATTGTTGGGCATATGTGTGGGTATTATGGCAGGAAACCTTCACCTGAGAAGGTGAATGCTATAGGAAATATTAGGAATATTGTTCTACCACTTCAAAGGTACAGAGATTCATTGGAGCCTGTGTGTTTTACATGATTTGGATACCCCATTTTGCACACATAGCAGATTTTTTATATCAGCTGCTTCGAAAGGGGCAGAAATTTTTTGGGATGAGAGCCACACTAGAGCCATGCGGAAATTGAAGAAGTTATTGCATATTGCTCCTAGTCTCAGGAAAGTGGATTATAATTTTGGAAGGCCTATTGTATTGACAGTTGACACTAATCAAGAGGAAATTACTGGGAATTGTTACGGCTCTCAAATGTGACAAGGAGTACTTTATTGGAGCCCCAGTTTTGGTAGAGACAGATTGCTTGCCATTGATAGGTATGATTACGAGTTGCTCTACTCCGGATATAGCTATGCTGAGATGGATTGCATACATCAAGTCATTAAATCTAGAATTTAAACACATAGTAGGGAAGGATAATCCAGTGACGGATATGTTGTGTAGAGCAATATATGATGATGAGGAGATACTACTTGCAGAAGAGGATGATGCAGATTTCAGCCGCTATGGTTGATCATGTTTGCCATGTCTATGATATTGTGGCTTTCATAAAAGAACTCTATGTTGGAGATTGGTTGCAGATTGGCAAGTACCTTAGTACACTAAGCAAAAGAGATGAATGGACAGATGAAGAGTTCAAGAAGATCAGAAGAAAAGCCTATGGTTATTTTCTCAAGGACGGATTTCTTTGGAAGCACCCGAAGGAAAGAGGAGGATTACCCTTGTGGGTTGTCTTCGATAAAGAGACCCAGTTACAGGTGATGAGGGAGTTTCATGAGAGTCCTTGGGCTAGTCATAGAGGAGTGTGGGCTACTTATAAGAAAATCAAGGAAAAATATTGGTGGAAAGGGATGCACAGAGATGTTTCTCACTTTGTAGAGACTTGTAGAGACTATCGGATGTATTCCGTAGTGCGTCATTGAGATGAGCTTCATCTGTCCTATCCACTATGCATTCATTATAAGTGGGTAGTTGACTTGGTTACTATGCCTATGGGTCCATGGCAGATGAGGTATATTGTTTTGGCTAGAGAGGATCTTACCAATCATGTTGAGGGCAGACCTTTGAGAACAAAGACCACTAGTGCAGTGTGTAAGTTCATATTGGAAGAAATTTTCTGCAGATATGGCTGTGTTGGTAAGATCACTATAGATCGCAGTGAATTGGATGCAGATGAAGCTAGAGAGTTTTTCTCTCAACTAGGAATCAAGTTGGATCTAACCACAACATACAAGCTAGAGGGAAATGGAAAGAGTGAAAGAGGGCATCCGCTGATAGTCAAAGCAGTAGCCAAAGCATGCAGAGGACGGTTTGGAGAATGGCTGAGACTTCTACCATTTGCTTTGTGGGCTGATCGTACGACTCATAGTGTTACCACAGGATATATGCCCGCAAAGTTGATGTATGGTCAAAAACCGGTTATGCCAAATGAGATTTGTGCTTTGACTTGGTCAGTTTTACCTTGACAGGAGGATTTGACAAGAGAGGAACTCTTAGCTCTTCGGATCTAGCAGTTGGAGAGAAGACCGGAGGATATTCAGCTAGCTATTGACAGGTTGAAGGTTGCTAGACTAAGAAATAAGGACAGGTTTGACAGCAGGCATCGCTTGCGGCCTAGAGCAATAGAAGAGGGAGACTGGGTATAAGTCTTTGATAGCAGCCTTGAAAAAAAGCATACTGCACTTTGGAAGATGGTGAAAAGATGGTTTGGGCCATACATAGTCAAACATGTCTTTGATAATGCAACATATGAGCTGACAGAATTGGATGGGACAGTGCTTAGAGTGCCCATTGCAGGAAAAAGAATCAAAATTTTCAAGAAAGAGATGATGAGGATTATGCATTGGAATAATTTGCAAGAGAAGGGCAACGAGAAGAAACTCCAATAGATAACCTTGCTGATATACCGAAAATACACAATGAAGAGATTGATCTATTTGTGGATCTTGATGATAATGATGATGGGTAGTTGGCCCATCTGGAAGATGTGCAAGATCAGAGGGGATGGATGTCGTACTACTGCATATCCGAGGTGTGGAATCCACCAAAAAGTTGTGTGTGTGACATTTGTTACTTTGTACATACTTAGTTGTTGTGTTTGCATTTTGTTCTGCGTGGGCAGTATAGTGGAGAGGGGGTTGGAGCAAGAGGAACTTATCTGTAATGCTCTAGTTGGCATGTATGCCAAGTATGGAAACCTACCAGATGCACATGTTATTTATGATACACTACCCAATCGAGATGTTGTGACATGGTGCTCTTTGATTGGAGGATATGCCCAACATATGCTTAAATAGGGTTGGATTAGCATTGCCTATGCAGGTTAAGGACATTAATATAGCATGCACTTTTGCCTCATTTTCAAACCTTTAGTGGAAGAGATCCCATGTTTTGGAGCTGTCATTTACTCTTTGAGGGAACTTGAATCTTTTGATTTTGATTTAAAGGTCATTGGTTGCCATGTCAACTCTCTTCCCACTGTGAACCTTGCCCAAGAAGAGAAAGATGATCTTGCAATGTTTTTGAGTGGATCTAGGGTGCATCCAAGGAGTGAAGTTGGGTCTCTATCAAAAAGTCCCTTTGCTTTAATAGACAGGGATGTTCCTTGCACTTCACCTGAGTCTTTTGAAAGTAAGATTGACATAACAGTGTTGTCTTCAATTTTTAAGAAAGCTCTCAACCATCCAATCAAGTCAGATATATCTCACCAGCCGATGTACTTTGAAAATATAAATGGTCAGCATGCAGGTCGTTTTCATAGACCTGGCAGGATAGCTAATACATTTCTGGAAATAAGTGTTGATCAAACTGAGAAAGTAGCTTCTGATTCTGCTCCTGAGCATTCCCACACAGATGACAGCGATGGAATTGGAATTTCAGCAGAAAGAGTAAATGGACATCACTGAAGCGCTAGTGTTGGCAGTGGCTTGAACTTTTGGAAAAGTGGTACTGTCACTAGAAGTAATTAGAGGTATATGTCAATCTTAACCATCTTACGAGCAAAGAATTTGGGGAAAAGAGGGGCCGCTTTTCTGATCAAAAGGTGGTGTGAAGGTCGCAACTTAGAGGGGAAAGGAAAAAGCAGAAAGAAGGGGAAAAAATCAAGCAGGTGGAGCCATGGGGAGGCTTTTTTGTTCAATCAGCATCCGAATCCAGACCCGTGGACAAGCCGTGCAGGTTTTGTTTTCGGGACGTTCCGTATCCACGCCATAGCCAGAGGAATCAAACAGTGTATGCAGTTGCAATAAACACGACTGAATCAACTACTAGCATTACCTCACAGGACAGAGGACCTGCTTTTTGAATTCCGATGGAGCAGATGGCTCTCAAAGGAGGCCTTCGACTTGAAGACCCTCAAATCCATCGCACCCAATGCAACTTACTCCTGCTACATACTATGCCACACATAATCAGACAATACCTCCATCTAATCAAGTTATATCAATTAAGGCAACCAATATCTTACTGCGACAATTTTATCAGCATGCAAAATAGAAATTGGGATAAAAAAGGCTAGCAGAGGATACTCTCACATCAGAACATGCAAACAAGCAACTAAACTTGTGAGTGATTCTGGAGGACCTGCAGAGGATGAACTATCAACAGAGGAGTCTGGTGGAGTCATGCAGAGTTGAACATGTTGGCTAATTTGATCAGATCAAAGTGTTCAGTATGTTGTTGAAAATGTGTTGCAAGGTGCAAGCATATATTCACTTGTGCAGAGGTTGTATGCCTTATGCGCATTTGATGGTGCAACAGTGCATCCCACCTTGTGCCGGCATACAGTGCTAGAAGGAAGGCCATGGCATCTTATGGTGCAATGCACCGGAATAGATCGTGCATTGTGCATTGAGAGGCCCAACCTATGCGTGCATTACTCCATTCACACATCTCACCTCTCATTTGATTTGAAGGAAAAGACTAGTCACTCACCCCACCCTCTGTCTCACACTCTTTTGATAGATATAGAAGGCAGCCCCCTATACTCACATCCCCATCCTATTAGGATGAAAGCTTGCATCACTCAAGGGTTTGGTGATGAATATTGCATCGACTGTTGTTGTCACGAGAGTGTTGAAGATGATGCGTACCCAAGAAGGTAACTGACACGTCTGGTACTTCAATTATTTGTATGAAAGATCCTCTATTAAGGAGGGCAAACAGACTAATATTGCAGAGACAGCACACCAAGGGAGGTGGCTTCAAATTGCTTCTGGAAAGGTTCTTCTGGTGAATCAACTATCCTGCACTGTGGGGTGTTACCATCTTTTCCACAGTTAGCTTCCCGCCCAAGGGTGTTTCCACATTTTCTTGGAATGAGGCTTGCTAAGAGAGAGAATTTCTTTCTTTTCTCCCATAAGAGTTATATATATATATATATATATATATATATATATATATATTTCTTTCAGAATGGAAATGGTAGAAACACCATTTGTCAGAACCATTCTCTCCATCACGGCTGTTTGAAAATAGAGAATAAGAGATCAGGGGCAAGAGGTGGGCCGGATGGGATTGAGGATTGCATGCACCTCTTCAAGAGTGGCAGAAGAACAACTATCAGAAGTAGCATGAGAAGAACAGTGCCAGGCCAATGGGGGAAAGGATGTGGTGACTATGATTGTCAAGATCCCCATGGAGAGAAGTACTTATTCACGGGATAGCCATTAATTAGGAAGGGATCATCACAGGCATCAATGGTCTGCACCCTAACAGAGCCATTAGGGTTGACATCAACTACCTTGTTCAGGCCCATCCACTATTGTTGAAGCTTGCCAAATCTCGAATCATAGGCCAAAACCATATTACCTTCATTGAACTCCTTGTTTTTGATGAAGTTGTCATGGTAAGCCTTACGTCGGGTGGCTTCCATACACTGTAGAGCCATCCTGCGGGTCTCATCTAAACATTCCAAGTGTAGGAGGCAATGTTACAGTGACTCATCATCTCCCAAGTGTTCTTTGATAGCCACTTTCCAAAAAGGGTAATTCTAGTTCAACCGGGAAAAAAACTTCTGTACCATACACCAACTGGAAAGGGATCTGTCTCGTAGTAACTGTATGGGAGGTTCTGTATGCCCAGAGGGCCTCTATAAGTCAATCGTCCCAATCACGACGATGTGCGGCAATCGTTCTTGTCAAGATCGAGCAGAGGATGTGGTTAGTGACTTTAACTTGGCTGTTGGCTCTCGAGTAGTAAGGAGTGGACTGGCGATTGGCAGATCTTATATAGCTCTGTCAGCTCTTCCATGATTTTGTTAAGGAAATGAGTACCTCTATCACTTACCAGCTTGAGGAGACTACCAAAATGGGTGATAATATTCTCGTACATGAACAGGGCTACACTGTTACCATCGTCCCGCTTCAGAGCTTTAGCTTCACACCACTTTATGACATAATCTGTACATACCAGGATGTATCCATTCTACTTCTGTTTGGTGGGTGGATCAATGGGACCCACGAAATCAATCCTCCACTTCTCGAATGGCTCTAGGGGAAGAATAGGTTGCAGTGGCAGGGCACTCATTTTGGTGGGTTTCCCCATTTGCTGACAAGCATCGCATCTCTTGCAATAGTCATAGGCATCCTTGTGGAGGGTTGACCACCAGTATCTTGATAACAGAGCCTTCATAGTTATTGCTTCTCCTGTAAAGTGTCCACAACATGGTTCATCATGGTATGCTTTCAATACTATGCCAATTTCATCTCCTACAACACATCTTCGCAATACTTCATCTTTGCCTTTCTTGTAAAGTGCACTGTCTAGCAAGGTGTAGGGGGTTTATTCTAATAGAATCTTCTTCTTCTCACGGCTTGAGATGCTAGGAGGATATTGTTGAGTTGTTAGGAGGTTAGCTATGTCTGCATACTAGGGAGTAATTGTTTTGAATAGAAACAAGGAAGCATCAGGAAGGTCTAGATCATCCTGTTCCTCTTCTGTAGTTTGAGGGATCCATGACAGATGATCAGCTAGGACATGGGAATGGATAGGCTTAGTGACCACTTCAAAATCGAACTCCTAGAACAAGAGCAACCATCTCATCAGTCGTCCTTTGACATTTGCTTTGTTCATCAGGAAGGATAGGGCTTCATGATCCACGCAGAACTTGAAATGCATTGACAATAGATATTGTCAAAACTTCTCCACTGCAAACACCATTGCTAAGCACTCAAGCTCTGTCACTGTGTATTGCCACTCTCGGTTAGTTACTTTTCAACTTGCATAATAGATTGGTTGATCTAATTTAGAAGGGCCCTTTTGACATAGGACAGCACGTAGTCCTTCAACTGATGCATCTGTGTGCACATGGACCTCCTTCCTCCAGTTAGGAGGCTGCAAGATAGGTTCTTGGATGAGGCACTATTTTAGGATATTAAAGGCTTCTTCGCAATCATCAGTCCAAAGAAAATCTGCATCTTTCCTTAGGAGTTTGTGCAGAGGGGTTGCCATGATGCAAAATGTGCAATAAATCTTCTGTAGTAGCCCACATGGCCAAGAAATCCTCTCAATTGCTTGAGGTTTGTTGGTGCTATCAAGGCGGCAATCTTCTCAAACTTCACCAGGTCCATTGCAATTCCTTGTGTAGAGACAATATGGCCCAGAAGAACTCCTAATGAGATGCCAAAGACACATTTGTCAGGGTTGAGAGAAATCCTATACTCTTAGCATCTGTCAAAACATTGCTCTAGGTGTTCCCAATGCTTACAGATTAAGCTATAGACATAGAAATCACCGAGATACACCTCAATGAAATCATGTAGATGATTGTGAAAGGCAGCCATCATTACTCGTTGGAAGGTGGTAGGAGCATTACATAACCCAAAATGCATCACTCTATAGGCATAGGTTCCCCATTCTGTTGTGAAGGTTGTTTTGATTAGTCCTCTTTTGCAATTTGGACTTGGTTATATATATCGAATCCATCCAAGAGAGAATAGAGCTCATGGTGTGCCACTGTGTCCAACTGTTGATCTGTGAATGGGATAAGGAAATGATTCTTCTTCGTCTTGGAGTTCAGCTTTCAAAAGTCCACACATATTCGAAGTTTCCCATTCTTCTTGGGTATGACCACGATGGGCAAAACCCATTCACTATTAGCCATGTGATAAATGAACTTAGCTTCAAGAATATTTAATAATTCACAAAGTAGAATAATTAGGATTCATACGTCGTTGTATTTGCCTTACAGGTTTGGCATCAAGCTCTAGGTCAATGTGATGTTGGCATACTATGGGATCAATCCCCTTTAGATCTTTATACGACCAAGCAAACACGTCTAACTTCTCCTTTAGTAGGTTTCGTAGGACCAGTACTTCTTCTTTTGGAAGATTGAGACCCACTTTCAAGTGACGTTCAGTACTGTCAGTATATCCAAGAACGACACTTATCTTTCACCTTCCACTTCGTGGATAAATGTCCCACGGATTGCTTCTTGATAGAGGTATGACTCCTTGAAGGAAGTAGTGACATCGTCTGATGTTTCACTAGAACCCGTGTCCTCCTTTTGAACAGATGACTCAGTTGTCTATTGAGATTGCTGGAAGGGTATCACAGCTTTGTTTGCTTCTGTGTGAGTGGTGATTTCTTCTGGACTTAGGGATTCAAGTTAAGAGGATGCATCTAGGAATGTCACATAGCACAGACCTTCTATAAGCCGTGGCTCTGATGGCTTTGACTTTTGTTGACAAGGGGCATGATCTTTATACGACCAAGCAAACACGTCTAACTTCTCCTTTAGTAGGTCTCGCAGGACCACTAGTTCTTTTTTTGGAAGATTGAGACCCACTTTCAGGTGACGTTCAATACTGTCAGTATATCCAAAAACGTCACTTGTCTTTCACCTTCCACTTCGTGGATAAATGTCCCACGGATTGCTTCTTGATAGAGATATGAATCCTTCAAGGGAGTAGTGTCATCGTCTGATGTTCCACTAGAATTGGTGTCCTCCTTCTGAATAGATGACTCATTTGTATGTTGAGATTGCTGGAAGGGTATCAGAGCTTTGTTTGCTTCTATGTGAGTGGTGATTTCTTCTAGACTTAGGGATTCATCTTCAGAGGATGTGTCTAGGAATGTCACATAGCACAGACCTTCTATAAGCCGTGGCTCTAATGGCTTTGACTTCTGTTGACAAGGGGCATGATCATCATCTTTTCTCCACAATGAATGGTCAGGGCGACAGGAACCATTGGTGAACTTAACTTTTATACCTTTGATCCATTGCTTATGCAGATTCTGCATAATTTGTGGTCCATTGGTCAACCCAAACCATGCTCATTCTATCTAACACCCCGAGATCTTTAGCCTCTCAGGTCTCTGTAGGGACATCAACAAGATCATCCGTTATTAGAGGAACTTCTTCATCTACACTTTCATAACTTGCTTAGTTTTCTTCCTTATCATTTTCATCCTCTTCCTTTGGAGGCTCTTTCTCTGCTTCTGTAGAGGCTCTGTAGGAGAAGAGCATATCCTCTGCCTCTGTATCTGCTTCTGCTTCTGCCTCCGTCTCTGGCTCTGTCTTTGCTTCCAACTCTGCGACTGCCATGTAACAGGGAGAATAAAACATCCATGCTTCTATTTCGCTGTTAGAGGTGATTTCAGAAGTCAATTTGAGTTGAGGCAGGAGGTATTCTCCCATGGACAAAAACTTTGCTTTCTTTGGTAGTTGTCTTGCAAGGTCCACTGTTAGGGATTGTGCCTATGTTTTCTTGAAAAAGATCTATTTGACTGCCTCTTCATCTCTTGATATACCATCTGTTACTTCATTGGAGGAGTCTGTTATGACTTCGATGGATATGGATCCATTGCCTTTTTGCGCTCCATACAATTTCAACACCAATTTATTGGGTCCTCTGCCTAGGGTTAGGGTTTCTTTGAACTAGTCCGTCCTGGCTTTTGCTTTGAAAAGCAAAGGTCTTCCCAAGAGCAGAGGGTATGAGGTCCCATAATAATTTGGTTTGTCCACCAAATATGTCAGCCAATAGTCTCTTCCTACTAGAGTTGTTTTTACATATGGGAGAATGCCTAATGGTATGATTCTGCTTTGGTCTGCCAATCTGATAAGCCACTAGGTAGGTTGCATTCCTTGCAAACCTAGATCCTTTATTGTCTCATTCATCATTATGTTTACTGATGAGCCTCCATTAATCAATGCATCTAAAATAACTTTCTATCCATACACTAATCTCTGGAGTTTCAGGATCTAGGAAGGCATTAGCCACCTCCACTTCCTTCGTAGGTTCTCAGGCTCTGTTGGACTTTGTTGTTGGGGGAGAAATTCTTAGTCCACGTCTTCTTGTTAAGATGCATTTGAATCTTTTTCGGAAATTGGGAGATAGCATCAGCAACTATCAGAATGTTAGGTTTGGTTTAAAGGTGTCTAGGTATTTGACCAAATCATACTCTTTGACAGGATCCACAGGCTTTTCCAATCGATTGGGAAATGGGGCCACACCCACTTTTATCTTCCCTTTTTCTTCTAGGAGTGGCAACATATGCACTTCTTTGTCATGAGGAGGGACTTCCATATCCTCTATTTCCTGGACCTCTAGTCCTGCCTCTGCACTGTCTCTGTAGCTCTTTGTGGCTCTGTGGTGCTATGTACTTCCTTATTTTGGATTGCATTACATCAATGGGTTTCAAGAATGGGTTGCCCTCTGTATCTTTCAACAGAGTGTGAGACAGAAGGTGGGCTGAGTGTGAATGGTGTTTCTCCTCAATTAGTTTTGAGAGGTGAGATTGAGGGACGTTATGACAATTGGAGTCATGTACGTTTTCATTTCCCTATGCACACACAGGATGGGTCTCTGCGGCTATCACAGGACACGTCACCCTATTCTGTACACTGCACTATAAGGCTCCCTAGCCTTCCTGCTTGCACCTATGCCATACAAGGTTGGACGCACTAATGCACCATCAACTGTGCACCCTGGCATACTTCCTCTAAACCATTCCCCTTGTCAATTTCTAAACCGGGTGTGAGATCTGGGTTACCATCAATACTATCTCGAGTGATGCTAGTAATGGGGCGAGTGACTGTTCGTTCATTCCCATCTGAGTGCTGCGAGTTGAGAGACTATCCTTGGTCCCACGATACCTACCAGATAGGCTTTATCAATCAGCTACCTCCCTGGGTGTTGTTGCCTGGTCCCTGCCATGTTGGATGTATCCTGTGAAGACACCTTGGTACCTCCTGCAGAGCCAACTGCGACACAGGACATGACATCAACCATCAACTGCAATGCTCGGCGAAACGGGCCAAGTTTTTCTAACCCTATCTTTATGATTGCAAGTGTATGTAATGTTTTAAGTATGGGGATGTTAGAGTCTAGTTGGTTGACGAGTCCTAGGTTGTCTTGATACATTTTACTCTGTCCGTTAAGGTTTCAAGTGTGGGGACCCGTCCCTGTGCATCTATGATGTATGCCCCCTATATATGCCTCAATTTTATCATGCATGTATGCCATGACCTATTTTTATCCTCATGGGGTCCCTTTTCCACCCACCCATCTAACTTTACCCCACACTTTGCGCCATTCCTTCACTATTTCCCTTTATCCCTTATTTTGACGTTTGGTATGTGAACACATCCTACATTCACCAAAATCCAAATCTAACCCTACAGCCATGTTCGTCCCTTTGCATTGCCCATTTTTCCCTTTTACCAACCCCTGTTTTGACACACGGTTCTTGAGATATTAATTTTTATGCATTTCTCATAAATTAGGTGGTTTTCATGTGAACACGCCTTTATTGCTTCAGAACCGTGATTTAATAGGACAGCCCTAACAACCACCTTCCCCTTGACATTTTTTGTTTTTATTCCATGTCATTCCGATGCACGGTTGGTCCGACATTAATTTTTGCGAGTTTTCAGAACATTTCTGTGTGTAATTTTCACTTTTTTTCCATGTGCACATGCCTTGTTTGCACCGGACTTCCACTTTAATTTGACAACACTGTCCAGCCAACCTTTCCCTCCCTTTTTCCTTTTTCCTCTCCCTATTCCGACCATCAGATTTTTAGTCATTAATTTTTCCATGTGTTTTTAGGTGTCTTTTTTGTGTTTTTTGCATGTGAACCCCTCCTAATTCTCCCATAACTGAGTGTTGATGTGACAGCCCTGTGAATCCCTTTGCCTCGGACATTTTTCCTTTTTGCTACCCTTCATTCTGCCAAATGGTTCTTTCCGTACTAATTTTTGAGTCCATTTTCGAGTGTCGTTTTTTGCCTTTTTTCCATGCACACACCCTGTTTTTGCCCCCGACATCTTACCGTACTTTTCCTTCCTTTTCTCTTCGTCGCCTGGCACATTTTTCCTTTTTATGGAATTGTGTTTCGACGAACGATTTGTGAGTTATTACTTTTTCTTTTTTTTGTCGTGTTCTCACGTGCCTCACATTGTGCATGAACGCATGTGTTTTTGGATTTCCATGTCTCGAGACGCCTCGTCATTCCCTTTCGTACTGACATCTCGGCCGTGTTCAATCTCGTCAATGCAAAATTTTTTACCCCCACCTTGTGCATACACACGGGACGAGGGCGCGCTTTCCTTTTTCGGGCTTTTATTTATTAATTTAATTTAATTTTTCCTCCTTTTTATATTAATTATCCCCCTAATCATTGTTTTAATTTAACAAACAAAACACAAATTTTAAAAAAAAATCGAAAAAAATGAACATGAAAAAATGACAAAAACAAGAAAGAACAAAAAAAAACAAAAAAAACAAAAACAAGAACAAAACACACAAAAAAAACAAAGAAAAAAAAACACGTCTTTTTTCCCCTTACTTATCATTTTTAAAAAAGAAAACAACCCACCCAACCCCCACGGCCAACCGTCCCCCTTCCCTTTCTCTCTTTGTCTTCTTCCTCTCTCTCTCTCTTTCTCTCTCTTTCTCTCTCTTTCTCTCTCCCCGATCTTCTTCATGTTGTTGTTGTTCTTCTTCTTATTCTTTCCCCTCCTCCTCCTCCTCCTCCTCTCCTTCTTCCTCCTTCTCCTTTTCCTTCTCCTTCTTCATCCTCCCTCTTCTCCTTCTCCTCTCCTCCCCTCATCTCCTACTCCACCTCCCCTCTCCTCTTCCTCCTCCCCTTCCTCCTCACCACCCCTTCTACGATGGCCGTCGCCCGTCAGAGCCGTCGGCCCGTCGCCGCCTGTTGGAGCCGTCGCCTCGCCACCACCCACCCCACCCACTGGAGATGTCGCTCACACCCTTGGTCCGCCGCTGCTGCCACACCTAGGAGACGCCGCCCTGCCTTGCATTCGCCGCCACCTCGTCATCCTCCTTCTCCACCTCCCGCCTCCTCCTCCTCCTCCTGCCTCCTCCTCCCCTTTCTCCACCTCTTCTTCTACCACCCCCTCCTCTTCTCCACCACCACCTCCTCTTATCCAAGTCCTCCTCCCCCTTCTCCACCTCCTCTTCCTCCCCCACCACCCCCCTACCCAAGAACCTCTTCCGCCACCCCCTGTTAAGCCACCCTTCCTCCACCCCCTGTTAAGCCCCCCTTCCCCCACCCCTATGAAGCCCCCCTTTCCCCACCCCCTCTTAAGCCCCCCTTCCCCCACCCCTACCCAAGCGCCCCTTCCCCCACCCCTTGTTAAGTCCCCCTTCCCCCACCTCCTCTTAAGCCCCCCTTCGCGCGCAGGAGAGATTTTTTTTTTTTTTTTTTTTGGTTCCAGGTCTTCGTCGCGGTTGTTTACATGCATATGTGCGTGGTTGTGGAGTATGTGGTCTTTGCAGGTGTTCATGCGCGAGGATATGCGTTGGACTTGTTTGTGGGCGTGCGTAGTTGCTGCTATTCACACATGACTGTTCACCCGCGCATCCGGGTATTCATTTTTTAAATCTCAAAAATAATTTTCAAAAAAACATAATATAAAAACAACATTTAACAAAATTTGAAAATTTACAAAAAATCATTGAAACTTTTTCCCACATTTTCAAAATTTTTCTTAATGAAAAATTCCATTAATTAATTACTAAAAAAATCCAATTTGCCTATAATAATTCGCAAAAATATGGAAATTGATAAAAACTCCCAAAAAAAACCTAAAAATAAAAAAATCCAAAAAATCTCAAAAAATCACATTCACTTTCTTTCACATTTTGGACATTTTTTTAAAATGAAAATTTATTAAAATATTTTTTAGAAAATACTTCTTTTTGGAAAAATCTTATGACAATGTAGTTATCATAAACACATCCTTTGAAACTCCCAAACATGATAAGAACATTTCCATCACATTGAAAGAAAATGGTTTGCAGCCCTCACAGTGGGACAAATTAGTTTCTTGGTTATTATTTAAAAAAAACCAAAACAAAATACATAAAAATAACACAAACCAATCCAACAAAACAAATAGAAACAAACCCTCCTTTTCATTTACTGTTTAAAATAAAACAAAACAAAACAATGATAAAAATATAAAAAATAAAGAATAAAAATTAAAAAATACTAAATAAAAAAAAGAAAACCACACAAATCAAAATATCCTAGTAAAATTCCAATCCACATCTTCTCCTTTATTTTGGTCATGTGTATCATTGTTTTTGTTTAGTCAAGGTGTTAGTTAGTTTTTGTTTTTTTTCTATCCAACAGGATGACTATTGTTAGTCAACCTTTTGTCCGTTTTTATCGATTTGCGTGGATTGCACATTCCATTTTCAAGGACATGGTTTCAGACCTTGCGGATCACCCACACATTGCCAGGTTCCTTTCTTTTTTCCCTCTCTCACTTGCATCATAACACACCATTAATTGTAAATAAAATCCATTGACTGTTGCACACACCCAATTAATAGAATGCACCTCATAACATTATAATTAAAATGAACCAGACGTTAATTATAAAAGGAACCCCATCATTACACTTGCACCTTTACAACCTAACTCATGTCATTTGTAAATTAAACTCCATTCACCAGTTCACACACACCTTTACAAACATATTAAATTGTAATTAGAATAAACCCCCCGAAGTCACGCATGCATGCACTCAAGTGCCATACATCATGCAATTGTAACAATGAACTGCATCAGTAGAAACCAAGTTGTTACAACTATATATATCATCTCTCACTTGACTTGGGTCTCACCTATATATACTAACTCTACATCAATATGAATCATTCTTTGGGAGCATGTCTTGTGTATCTCTCTCTCTCTCTCTCTCAACATTTTCCCACTCAAACAAAGGTCTCTGGCTGCGAGTGAAAAAACCCTTGGGGAGAACAAGGGAAAAACCCGAGTCCCTACACATACCTACGATACAAAAATGATTTACTATAAAGTTTTCTTGAATACAGTGATACATGCCTCAATCAGTGAGACAAGAACTTGGCACAATACCAAGTGCATGTCTTAATGAACTAAAGCAAGATTTACTAAGAGCTTTTGTGAAGATGTCTGTAACCATTTGATCATTGGGACAATGCTCCACCATACCTTGCACAAGACCATGACGATGAAGATCAAGAATTTTGGCAAAATCGGAGTGTGCAAATCTTTGATTCCATAATTTGCAATCTGCATCTCCAGGGGCAGTTACAACATTTGCAATTGTATCATTCAATGATAGCTCAAATAGATTACCATATTGAGGAGCCACTGCTATAGTATGTCCGTCTTTCTCTATACGACATTGATTATGATCAAAGCCAACAAACAAACCAAGATCAACTAGACGAGTAACAGAAAGAAGATTTCTTTGCAATTCTGGAACATGAAGAACTCCTCTTAATATTCTAGTGGATGAAACAGTCCCCAGATATAAATCACCCCTTTGACTTGACAAGTCCTATCATCCGCAAGGTAAACAAACTTGATAATTGTGAAGCCACTGCAATTGGTATGTCATGTTTCCAGTGGCACCTGAATCAATGATGAATAGAGAACCATCATGAGCATGAAGTACCTTTTCTGGAGAGATATCATGATGGACGAAATTGAGCTCCTGATGAGTATGATCATCATCAGTTGTAGTTTGTTGAACAATATAAGCTCGAGAACGTTCTTCATCATATTTGCATTTATAACAACAACGAGATGGATGATCTATATGTGCACAATAATCACGAGGAAAACTTTTGGACGAGCGAGGTTGCTTTGTAGTAACTCCATGCTCCTCATCATATTGACATGCCCAGCAATCAAAAGCCACATGGCCTTTCTTATCACAATAAGAACAATGTTTGTTAGGATAAGCAAGACGAGAAGATTTACTACCTTGATTAGAGCGTCCACCCTACTGAAAACGTGAAGTGGGACGCTTGCGAGCAATAAAAGCAGCATCAAAATCCCTTTGCTCGCGAGTGACCAAAACAGCTTCAGATTTTTCCAAATGATGCTCATGACATTGAGAATATTCAATAAGAGATATACATGCTTTGTGAAAGTGGATATCATCCTTGTTAGACAAAATAGTGATGATATTGTCATATAAAGGATCTTTGATGGTATAAAGAAGTTGAGTAACAATCTGATTTTTAGCAACAGGAGCGCTGGCAGCACCAAGCTGATTGATAATGTCTTTAAAAGCCTCGATATGAGAGTGCATAGAAGTACCAACCTTATATTGAAGATTCTTCAAAAAAGTTTAGAGATATAAAATTTCGGTGACCGATTTCTTCTCAAACGTTGAGATAAGATACTCCCAAATAGTATGAGAGGTTTCTAGATGAAAGACATCCAATATAAGTGAGTCAGGAAGTGCCTACAATATATAACGACGAGCCGCTTTTTCACGATGAATCCAACCAGTATGATCAATTTTCCATTATTCAAATAACGGGCCATCAATAATCACAGAATTGTTATTCATCACATCAATAGGTTGAACTGGGCAAGACATGTCGCCCAAAACAATATCAAATAATTCGTCACCTTCAAGAATTAGCATCATCTTTGCTTTCCACCCAAGAAAGCCTTTTCCTTGGAAGAAGGGAACCGAATGCTGGCCAGACAGATATCCGTTAACAATTACGCAATTAGCCATGCTTGTATGTCGAGAGAAAACAAATAAGATGAGATCGCAAAATCTGCAAACCATGATCAAGACGAGTGTAGTTGAGACACATGACAATCAAAGTAGGGAGATGCATGTAAAAACGATGAAAAGTATTGAGTGACTAAAAAGAAAGCCCGAAATAGAGAGACGTAACGTGCAAGACGAGATGACGCATATAAGAAAAGTGCTATTTCGGTCGAGCAAAGAATGTGAACGATAATAAAACATTGCTAAAAATAGCAAGATGTTTTCTTGTCATAATCAATGTCATTAACGAAAAGAGCGATTAACAAACTGTAATTGGGGATTAACAAACTGTAATTAGAATTATAGTTTTAAATAAAGAATCACAAATTCGAGCAAAATTATTCTCTTGAATCCTGAACTGTCATAACTTTTGATTCAGAACTCCGATTGAAGCGGTTTTGACAGGATTCGAGAGCACGATGAGAGCTATGCACCCAGACCTGGTTTTATTTTTAAAGACAAAATTAACTAATACTTATAATTTGAACAAGTTCATGTATGAGATCAATATGCAGGGTGATTTGTCTGAAAGAAATGGTGAACATGTCCCAGCATTTTACTCGAGTTCAAGAAGGGGACGTTAAAGATCATCTTCGAGAGGCCGTGGTATGGGACGTGCTGGAGATAACCAACAAAACATGTTTAATCAACAGTTTGGTGAAATGCAGGTTTCTGGAGGTAGAGGACACTTTAGAGGTAGGGGGAGCTCTAGAAGAAGAGGTGGATGACAGAATAGAGGCTCTGGAAATTTTGCTACTGTTTGCCATTATTGTGGCAAAACAGGCCATATTGCAACCCATTACTATGCAAAGAATGATTATATTCACAGTGGTAAATTGCAGCAAGGAAACTATGCATCGTCTTCATGACAGAATGAAGACAAAAATGAGCGTCTATTTGTTATGCACCATATGATGAATCCAGTTATAGGAAAGGGGACACATGATGATGTATGGTATGTCGATTCAGGTGCATCTAATCATATGACCAATCATGTTGAATGGTTTGGAGAGATGCAGGACTTACAAAACCCAGGTTATGTGCAGATAGGTGATGATTCATGCCACCCAATTTCACACATTGGTTCCCTTGTCCTTGTATGATGGCCCGACAAAGAGTCTGACAGATGTATTACATGTGCCATCAATTATAAAGAATCTAGTATCTGTTGGCCAAATGGTAGAGCAGGGATTGCAGGTCCGATTCAATGCAAAAGGTTGTTTTGTAGAAGACTTTAATGATAAGTGCAGGCTGGTCGCAAAAGGAAGTAGAGTTGGCCGAATGTTCACTTTAGATACTCAAATTCCTGCAATGGATGCTGCTATGTATGCTAAAGGAAAAGGAGTAGTTGTAGATATTAAAATATGGCATAAACTTATTGGACATGCAAATGTGCAAAGGCTGAAATTAATGCAGTCCAGAGGATTGGTTACAGGGTTGCCTTCTTTTAGAGTTGCAGAATTGCATAAAGTTTGTGAAGCATGCCAATTTGGTAAGCAGGCAAGACAACCCTTCTCGCATGATAGAGAAGTGAGCAGAAATATACTTGATGTAGTACATACAGATGTTTGGGGGCCTACACATAATGTATCTCTTGGTGGCAGCAAATACTTTGTCACATTTATTGATGACTGTTCAAGGAAGTTATGGATATACTTCATGAAGGAAAAAAGTGATATGTTTGAGCACTTCAAATATTTTAAGGCAGCTATTGAAACAAAAACAGGCTTAAAAGTAATGTGCTTGAGATCAGATGGAGGGAGAGAGTACCTCTCTAATGAGTTTAGTGGCTTCTTGAGGACTCATGGGATAAGGAGGCAATTTACTTGCACTTATACCCCACAGAAAAACGGTGTTGTAGAAAGAAAAAACAGGCATATTACAGAAGTTGCACGGGCATTAATGGCTGAAAAGAATATGCCCAAAAAATTTTGGTATGAGGTTGTCCATACTACTATTTACATTATGAATAGAATTCCCATAGCTGCAGTTCATTGGATGACTCCTGAAGAATGCTTTACTAGCAAGAAGCCTGATGTATCGCACTTGAAGGTATTTGGCTGTGTTGCATACATTCATGTGCTAGATGAGCTACGGAAGAAGCTTGATCCAAAGGCAGAAAAATATGTTTTTATTGGATACTCTTTAGAGCAAAAAGGATATCGTTGTATAACCACAGGTGAGTTTAGAGTGAGCACAGATGTTATCTTTGATGAGATGGGAAGTTGGTATACACTTGTTGGTGATGTTTTGGATGATGATAATGATAAGGACAGCTATGTGCAGAAAGATAAACAAGAATCACAGAGTCTTAGTGGACCAAAAACATCATCTGGTACTACACCTACAGTGAGCCCTTGGTCTGGGAGACTAAGGAGTAGCCCCACATCTTCAGGTGGATCTATAGGTGTTGCAAGGAAGGACAAAGGAAAGAAGAAAGTGCTCGATGGTAATGATGCATCTACCAGACATTTAGGATTGGATGGAGATTCTAGTGGTTCGAAGAGCTTGGATGATGAGCTTGGTATTCCTTTAGTCAGGACACCAGGTGTACAAAGAGCTCATAGTAATGTAAAGGCTCCATTGAGTGATCAGTGATATGCAGATCTAGCAGGGTCAGATATCCTATTAAAAGATTTGATTTTGAAGGTTATGTCGCTCACCATTATGCTTGTATGGTGAAACTAGTTAAGGATGTTGAGCCCACTTATTTTGAGGATGTTGTTGGTCATGCTCATTGGGATGCAGCAATGGATGAGGAGATGGCTGCATTAGAAGCCAATAAGACTTGGGATTCGGTACCCTTACCTAAGGGTAAGAAATCTATTGGTTGTAAGTGGGTTTACAAAGTCTAGCATAATGCAGACGGTTCAGTTAGTAGGTATAAGGCTAGGCTGGTACAAAAGGCTACACTCAAATATATGGCATAGATTATGAAGAGACATTCATGTTAAGAATGCCTTCTTGCGTGGTGAATTGCAAGAAGAAATGTATATGGAGCAGCCAGAAGGTTATGAGGATTTAGAGCATCCCACATATGTGTGCAGGTTAAAGAAGGCGCTCTATGGGCTGAAGTAAGCACCTAGAGTATGCTCTAACAAGATTGGAGAGTATCTTGTCAATATTGGATTTTGTATTTCTAATGCTGATCACTCGCTTTATGTGAGAAAGGAAGATGCAGGTTGTCCAGATTGTGGCAGAGAAGGAAGGAGTCTCACTTGTAGCTTTCTCACTTACACAATGGGGGAATACACACAAAGGTGGAGGCTGAAAACTGTTTTCATCTTCTTAGTTGTGTAAGCCAAAAGAACTCTAGTATAGAGAAATAGAAGAACCCTATATATGGGTTTTCAAACCAAACTCAACTAACTAAGGTGGCATACTAACTGAGCCATGAACTAGAGTAGATAAGGATAGCTGTCATCTAGCTATTATTCATGGGCGGTGTACCAACCACATCTACAACTAACAAGTCGGGGACATAAATGCCTATCATGAGTGGAGCTCGATATCTCAACACTCCCCCTCGAGCTCAATCCCAATTCCTGCACACCAAACAGGTCTCTGAACTTGCGCAGCTTCTCTGTGCCCAATGCCTTCGTGAATAAGTCAGCTACCTGATCCTCTGTGCTGATATAAACTAGATCAATAAGACCTAGTAAAAGCCTCTCCCGCACATAGTGATAATGCACCTCAATGTGCTTTGTTCTAGCATGATAGATTGGGTTATTTGCCAAGTGTATACTACTCATGTAGTCACAATAAATGACAATTGGCCCATCTGTAGGCTGATGCATATCATAAAGTAGCTTATACAACCAAGCTACCTCACATGCAGCCATTGTTGTACCCCTGTACTCAGCTTCTGTGCTCGACAAGGCAACTGTAGGCTGTTTCTTGCTGCTCCAAGTGACTGAAAAACTCCCAAAAGAGAACACATATCCATTGATAGATCGTCTATCAGAAATACTACGAGCCCAATCAGCATCAATGTATCCATGCAACTGTATCTGAACCCCAGTCTCATAAAATAGTCCATACTGCAATGTGGACTTCACATACCTAAGTATGCATCTAGCAGCATCCAAATGCGGTTTCCTTGGAGCCTGCATCAACGAACTTACCAATCCAATAGCATAGCTCAAATCTAGCCTGGTAATAGTCATATAAATCAAACTTCCTACTATGTGTCTATACATAGTAGGGTCTTCCAGAAGCTCACCTACATTTGCGCTCAGCTTCACATTCTACTTCAAAGGAACTGAAATAGGCTTACAGCCTGTCATCCCATATTTGGACAGCATGTCTAATCCATATTGCCTCTGCAAGAGCCGTATCCCACTTGGTGATCTAATCACCTCAATGCCCAATAAATAACGCAGCTCTCCCAAATCCTTCATCTCAAACTTCTGCTTCAATAGCATTTTCACATGAAGGATATCTTCATCACTATCACTTGTCATAATCAAATCATCAACATAAATGACAAGTAGCATAATACCTTTCTCTGTTTTTCTCACATAAAGTGAGAAATCTACCTTGGAAATCTGAAAACCAATAGTGACAAGATAGTGTCTTATCTTGTAAGACCATGCTCTAGGTGCTTGCTTCAAGCCATACAATGCTTTCTTCAACCTGCAAACAAACTCAGGATAAACAGCATGGACATAACCTAGTGGCTGCTCCATATATACCTCTTCTTGCAAATCACCATGCAAGAAGGCATTCTTTACATCCATCTGATGTAAAGACCATTCCTTTGATGCAGCCATAGCAATGACTGCTCTTACGGTTACCATCCTTGCAACCAGACTAAATGTTTCTTCATAATCAATGCCATATGTTTGTGCATACCCCTTGACTACTAATCTTGCCTTGTATCTATTCACAGAACCATCTGCATTGTGCTTCACCTTATAAACTCACTTACAGCCAATTGCATTCTTATCTTTAGGCAAAGGTACCAATTCCCATGTAGCATTTGCTTCCAAGGCATCCATTTCTTCATCCATGGTTTTCTCCCATTTTTCTTTTCCCATGGCTTACTCAAAAGAAGTGGGTTCTGGTTCCTGTATCACTTTGACCATATAGGCATAGTGAATGGCTGTAAATCCATCATATTTCAGCCTATCCATAGGATACCTAGCTTTGGTAGACCTGTGTAAAGTAGGTTCACTCCCAGGTGCTCTGAAATCATCCCTGGTCTTCCTTACTCCAAGTGTAACAATAGAAGGAATACCCAACTCATCATCAATGCTCTGTTCTGAGCCACTGGATTCACCATCCATATAAGAGTGACCTGCATTCACATCAAACATGGGCTGATCTACCTTCTCTTTTCCTTTTCATGAAACTTGCATACCACTATCTGCATTGTTTTGAGGAGATTCTCCTGATCTCAATCTACCTGTCCATGGCGAAGAATGTGAACCACTGCTAGAGGACACTCCAGCTCCACTAATATTTTGTGACTGCTGCTGTGAATTCTGTGCAGCATTACCATTTTCTGCATCTACATCATCAATCACATTTACTGGTTTATACCAGCTACTCATCTCATCAAAAACAACATCTCTGCTCACTGTAAACTTAGAGTAGAAGGATTATAGCATCTATACCCTTTCTGCTGCAGAGAGTAACCAATAAAGATGCACTTCTCAGCTTTTGGATCCAACTTGGATCTCAACTCATCTGGCACATGAACATAGGCAATGCAACCAAAAATTTTCAAATGAGAAATATCTCGTTTCCTACAAGTATACCTCTCCTCTAGAGTCATCCATGTATTGCTGCAGTGGGAGTCGTGTTCATTAGGTAGATTGCTATAGCAACTGCTTCAGGTAGTAAAAATCTGGCAAGTCTTTTTCATTGAGCATGGCACGAGATAGCTCTCCAATATGCTTGTTTTTCCTTTCTGCAATTCCATTTTGTTGTGGGATATGACTGCACGAATATTGCTGCTTTATGCCATGCTCCTGCAAGAACCTTGCAAACTCATTTGAGAGGTACTCTTCCCCTCCATCTAACCTTAGGCATTTTATTTGCAGGCCTGTTTCTTTTTCAACCATAGCTTTAAGAGTTTTGAAATACCCAAACACTTCACTTTTCTTTTTCATAAAATACATCCAAACTTTTCTGCTATAGTCATCAATAAAAGTGACATAATAATGACAACCTCCAATAGATGCAGCTTTAGTAGTCCACACATCAGAGTGGATTAATTCCAATGGCTTCTTACTCTCTTGAACATGTCTAGGAAATGGTTTCCTTGCCTGTTTTCCAAATTGACAGGCTTCACATACCTTATGCATTTCTGCAACCTTGAATTTAGGAAATCTTGCAACAATATTTTGGGCTTGCATTGATTTAAGTCACTGTACATTAACATGGCCAATGCGTTTATGCCAGATATCAATATCTGCAACTACATCAGTCCCATGTGCAAACATTGCTGCACTCAATTCAGGCATGTCTACATCTAACGTAAACATTCTGCCCTTCTTCTTTCCTTTTGCTATCAAGCGACCATTATTTTTCATATCCTCAACAAAGCATCCATGAGGATTAAATCTAACCTACAAGCCCTGCTCAACCATTTTACCAACAGAAACCAGGTTCTTGGTGATATTCAGGACATGAAATACATCGGACAGGTATTTCTTTTTCCCATCCTGCATAGACAAATGAATTTTTCCAATCTGCACAATAGAATGTGCAGTATCATCATCACTCTCCACAAATCCTGGTTTTTCCATTTTCCTTGCATCCTATATCCATTTTGCATGACCTATCATGTGGTTTGATGCACTTGAGTCAACATACCACACATTGTTGCTTTCTTCTGCACTTGTCACAGAATTGTTCATGTGCTGCACCATAAATAAATGCTCATTTCTGTCATCATCCTGTCTACTAGAAGATGCATAATTCCCTTGTTGCAATTTTCCATTCATGATGTCATTCTACTTTTTATAGAAGTCTTTAGCCATATGACCCATTTTACCACAGTAGTAGCATTCAACATTGCTATTTGCATTTTGGCCTCTTTGCCATCCACCACGACCTCTTATGCTCCCCTTGTCTCTAGAGTTACCACGTCCTCCTCCATAGGACTGGTTTTCTTGAGTTTGCTGCATATTCTGATTTCTACCACGGCCTCCAGATCGGCCTCCTCTACCTCTGCCTCTACCTCTTCCAGCATTTGAGTAGAAGATAACTTCTTTTGAAGTTCCTCCTGAAGAAGATGCATCACTATTTCTCTGCTCCTCAGAAATTAGAAGAGCAATCAACTCCTCAAAATCAAGAAATCTTTCATGGATGGAAATGGATGTTCAGAACTGTGCATAATCCTTTCTTAGACCATTCAAGGTCACAGAAACTAAATCATCATCTTCCACTGGCGACCCAATGGAAGCAAGTGCATCTTCAATCGTCTTCACCTTCATGTGGTAGTCATTGATGCTCATACTTTCTCTTTGCATATTGTGCAACTCTTGCTTGAGCTGCATTTTCCTGGCTTGTGTATTTGTGCTATATATTTTTGACAAAGTATCCCATGCCTCCTTTGGTATACTTGCATCCTGAATATGCACAATCATAGAGTCTGAAATACTGATAGACAGCCAGTACATCACTTTTCTAGATCTTTCATGCCATCCTTTAAATGCCTGCATTTGCTGTTGATTGGGAACATTAGGAAAAACTGGTTCTTCTTCATTTCCTGCAACGAATTCCCAATATCCTTTTCCCATAAGGAAATTTGTCATTCTAAACTTCCATGCTTGGAAGTTGTTCTTGTCAAGCTTTTCAGTGAAAATCTGTGAAAGAGAATCAGATGTCATTACAGAACACTGCAAAAAATTCTGTCACTGCAAAAAACACAGCTTCAACCTCACAAGGGAAAATCTGCAAAACTGATGAAAGTGGTATTTGACCACATAGTCACTTCCTAGTGACGATTTTTCATCAAAAAGCAACAAGGATGATTCTATAACTCCCAATGTCCCACTGCATATACTACCCTCTTGCTACACCACGAAAGGCGTCTCAATCTGAGACAATGCACTCTTGCACTTTTTGGTTGTGCTACCTGTAGAGACTTGCTCCCAAACTCGAAAAATGAAAGCAACACTGGTCCTCTTACTAGAACACCGCGAACTTGGTTTGCTTTCTTGAGCTCCTTACCATGAATCAGGCTCTAATACCATGTCAAGATTGTGGGAGAAAAGAAAGGAGTCTCACTTGTAGCTTTCTCACTTACACAATGGGGGAATACACACAAAGGTGGAGGCTGAAAAGAGTTTTCCTCTTCTTAGTTGTGTAAGCCAAAAGAACTCTAGTATAGAGAAATAGAAGAACCCTATATATGGGTCTCAAACCAAACTCAACTAACTAAGGTGGCATAATAACTGAGCCACAAACTAGAGTAGATAAGGATAGCTGTCATCTAGCTATTATTCATGGGTAGTGTACCAACTGCATCTGCAGCTAACAAGTCGGTGACATAAATGCACAACGGTCACCCTGGCATATCACGAGTGGAGCTTGGTATCTCAACACAGGTTTGGTCATCATAGTCATCTATGTGGATGACTTGATTGTTATAGGTAACAGTGACAATGGGATTGCTAATGTTAAGGACTTCTTGAAGAAGAAGTTTGCGATGAAAGATTTGGGTGAGTTGAGATGCTTTCTTGGTATTATGGTGATCAAATGTGATGATGGTATATGGCTATCCCAAAGGAAGTTTGGCTTGGATATGTTATCCAAGTATGGTATGATAGCATGTAAGCCTCTTTCAGTACCATTGAAGAAAAATGTGAAGTTGAGTGCTGATGTTGGAGATGAGATAGAAGACTTTACTATGTTCAGGAGGATAGTAGGGAGTTTAATTTACATGACTATCACAAGGCTAGACCTGACCTATGCCATTGGCGTTGTCAGTCAGTTTATGCAGATGCCTAGAAAGCTTCATTTCGATGCAGTTAGACGTATATTGAGGTATGCAAAGTCCACTTTACATTATGGACTTTTTCATGAGGTAGGTAAAGACGTACAGGTATTTGGATACACAGATGCAGATTGGACTGGTAACATGTTAGACAGAAGATCTACAAGTGGATTCATGTTTTCCCTTGGTAGTGCAGCAGTTACATGGAGTAGCAAAAAGCAACCTACAGTTGCTTTATCGAGTACAGAGGCTAAGTATAGAGGTGCTGCTAATGGCAGCATGTGAGGTGGTATGGCTGCAAAAGTTATTAGGTGATTTGGATGTGCAGGAAGATGGTCCAGTTGTCATTCATTGTGACAACATGAGCAGTATACAGCTAGCTAGGAATCCAGTGTTCCATGCTAGGACAAAACACATTGAGGTGCACTATCACTTTGTTAAAGAGAAGGTACTTGCAGGAGAGATTGACTTGGTATATGTCAGCACACAAGATTAGATAGTTGACATTTTCACAAAGGCATTGGGTGCAGAGAAGCTTCAAAAGTTCCAAAGATTACTTGGAGTTGCAGAGATAGAGTTGAGCTTGAGGGGGAGTATTGAGATGGCAAGCTCAACACATGCGGACATTGATGATGGACGGCCTAGCTAGATGAGTATGCATGTCTACACTTAGCAAGTTGGTGGTCAATATGATACTCACATGGCCTCTAGCTTATCACTTATTATATTTAGTTTCTTACACCTACCTATAGCTAGCAAAGACATAGCGCCAACTGATTAGTGTAGTTGATTATGCATTGTTTGACTTAGTAGGCTACTTTCCTTTATGTTGTATCTTATCTACACTTTGTGTACATTGTATAGTGTGTGGAAGAAGAAGAAGAAATGAGCAAGAAAACTTTTTGGCTTCCATCTCTCTTCTTGTGTTCTTGAGTGAGCTTTCTCTTGTGTATACAGTGTGTGTTTGGCGCAGCAGCTCAAGAAAATCCCCCCACCTCACGATTCTTGATACTCCTTCCCTTTGGGTGAAGTATAACCAATAGAGATTTTCTTTATATATATCCTTAAGCAATGAGGATTTGGAGTCTCCAGAGGATGGATGGTCAAATCTCTATGGCCTACGGATCTCTTGCGAACTGTTTTTGATCGCTTTGTGGATGAACTAATTTTCCATGAGGTCCAGTTACTATCTCTCATGTATCTTATAGGCCATTTGCAGATCTCTAATAAAGAAGATTTGAATGTTTATGTGGGAGATGTCATCTTACAGGCAATGATATATGTGCACTCAGTTGAGCTTTTGCTAGCAAAGAGTTTGCGAACCTATCATGAGTAGACATTTTGGTGTAAGGGACATGCTCGGTATCCACCTTTGGAGGATGTTGCTTTGGAACCTCGTCAACTCATAAATGTTTTTCATAAATCTGATATCCAACCTCTACAATCTTAGTTATTGAGCTTTATTTTTGATTATCCATTATTTACTGAGTCCTTTTTTCAAGATCTTAATTTTCGTTATTCTATTTATCCCTTAGATCGTGCAAATCTTCTTTCTTATTCCCTCATGTCTTATTGTTTCCCTCTTTATGTTTCTCTTCTTTCATCTAGTCCTGACACCATTCCTCTCTTATCCTTTACCCCTTCAGGATCTCCTCATATTCTTGTTTTTACTACATGTCCTTTCATTGCTGATCCTACAGTATTTCCTACTCCTCCCCCACCTCCACCTACCATTCCTCTTATTCCTTCTATTTTTCAAGTAAAATCCCTTCATACCTTTTTTATGTATTCTTTGTCTTTTCCACTTTCTTTATCCCTTTATTTACCTTCCTTTTATGATCTATCCTATCCTACATTACAATGTTCCCCTTTTATTCCATTGCCCTCTCCATCTAATTACATTAACCTTCCTCCTCAGATAGTGCTGGATACACCAGGGCATGATAGTGACATACTTCGTCGACGACAATGGACACTACATGATTCTGTGACAAGATCAGTGTTTTACTGGACTTTTATTCCAAGGTCATGGGATACCTCTGCAGCATGTTCGAACTCTTACCTCCACTTTTCTAGAGTACATATTACTTCTGGGGATACCACTGTTCGCATTGCAGCTCATTTTTGCTGGTATCTTGCTTTCATGTATCAGCAATCCACCATGAATACTCGAAAGAGTTGCTGATTAATCCAAATGAGGATGTAGTTGTTACTCACATGGATGTTCTCTATTACTTTGCACATGCCTTCCCTACCAAGTTCATAATTTTACTGGAAAGAATGTGTTGTCTACAATTCCTCCAAAATGTACCTCAATACTTTGTAGATGAGAACAAAGCCTTAGACCATCTTAAATTTAGTATGCAATTTAAGATGAAATACCTTCATCCTACTTAGTAGGAGGATTTTCATGATTGTATCCTCTCTTTCTTAATGGAAACTTCTTCTTTCTCTCCAATTTTATGGGGATTTGTGCCATTCAAACTATATTTGTATATGGGTATTTTTGTGTTGGGTCTTGTTTATTTTTTATATTGTGAGGAGATGATGAAGATGAAGCTCTGAAGATTGCTGATGATGGTTATAACATGGTTGTAGTGAGAATTTGGATGCTGAACTCTTATATCCTTTAATAGTATGAGTTATTTTGGTTTTATGGTATTGGAATGGTTTTTGGTGTTATTGGTTTTCCTTTCATATGTGTTTTAGAGACATATGTTGGGGTCGTGAGAGTAGCTCGTGATTTGAGCTGGATTGAAGATTCTTTTTAGGAGATATTAGAGCTTTTATTCATTTTTTTTAAAGAGGTCGCAAGGACACTTCCTTTCTAAGTGTGGGGATATGTTGAGTGCTGAAATGATATTTTTTTGGGCTGTTTTTTGTTGTTTTTGTTGCTGAATGGTTGTTTTTTGTGATGGATTATTTGAATTTCAAGATGTTTTGAAGTGTTTAAAATGGTTTGAGTATGTTTGAAGGGTTTATGATGGTTTTTGATGAGGATATGTTGTTCTACAGGGTTTTGTATTTTTTTCTGTTTGGTTCTGTAATGTCTGATTTTCTTTTCTTTTCTTCTGTTTTGTTTATGTTGTGGTAGTTGAGATGGTTGAATGAGTGTTTTTAGAGATGGTTGAGGTTTTGTTAAAAGGCTTATGAAAGATTGAATTGGTTTTTATGGTTTTTATGGTCTTTGTTGATCTTCTGTAAGGTTCTATGGTTCTCTTGTTCTATATTTCTGTTGCTCTTTGATTTGTTCTGTTCGTTTTTGTTGAGTGTTATGTTGGATGTATGGATGTTTTGGGAAGTGTTTTTGTTTTAGGAAAGAATAAATGAAAGCTCTATTCAAGATAATTGAAGTGAAGAAGTAGCTACTGAAGATTCATAGAAGGTTACAAAAGAACAGTGACAAAAGCCAAATCACCATGCAACTATGATGTCTTTGGTGTCTCTTTGCATGTGACATACCTTTTGGGAGGTGTATCCATGACCAAGAGAATAGAATTGAGTGCCATTCTTGAGTATTGTAGTGAGGCTATGATGTATTATTGAGAGAGAATAGTATGTGAGAGAGAGAAGTGAGAGAAACTCAATTCTATGCCTCAAAACAACATGTCTATCTATGAGAGATAGAGAGAGAACTATGAAGACAATGAAAATGAATACTATGTGATTATTTCCATTCAAAAGTGGTGTATTCCTTTGTGTTCTTGTTTGTTATGATGGATTTTATGAAGAATTTGAAGATTATGATTGATTCTATTAAATCCGTGGGAGATATCTACTATGATGCTGAGTGAAAATTTGTTCTTTTCCTTGTTGTGGTTCTCCAAAGAATGAAACAAAAAGCTTGTTGATGTTACACAATAGATTTTCTTGCAGCAAAAACCCCTTTTTCTTGGTGTCTCTCTTGAGGCTCCAGATAAACCATCATCCAAAGCTTTTGTTTCCAATCTTTATTTCGAAATATAGGCCTACCCCAAAATCACTTGATAGCTACATGAATCTTGCACAAAAAAATGATATTCATCCCTAATATCTTCAATTGTTACGGGTACATTTGGACAAAAGTTGCATAAAGATCCCATGATGAATTGTTGACTGCCCACATGCACCATCCCAGATCTACATCAATTGGCCAGCCTCCATTCTCGTACAAACTGTGCGTCACAACATTGATTTCGAAACTATGATCCAAGAGATCTATGCAAGGCGTATCTCTTTCTCCCACTTTAATAATTGTCTCTGTTGTAGCACAAGCCCAATGCATTCATGTGAGTATTGATTGCTTGGAATAAAATGAGAATCTTCTTCTTCATGTACTTGTTGATAGACATCCCCATTATGCATAGCCTTCTCTTTTTGCTTACTACTACCCATAAGACCACTTTCAGCCAAAGCTTACTATCTACACTCCCATTTAGCCCATTTTCAACATTAGCCTACTCCAAAACAACATAACATGCATCATCATACTCTCTCCGAAGTTGTTTCTCTATGTTTTTATCAACCTACATCAATGCTTGCAAAACTTCACCATCAAACTGTCTTTTTCATTTCAGTATATCAATGATTGTATCATGAAATTCACACTTCGCAATTCCAAGAACTTCACCAAGTGTGAATTTCACTCTACTGCCAAGTATGCATTCTTCCAAGACTTTTTAAAGGTTTGTGGCACTCTCAAGATCCGATTGTAACCTCTAACCAAGCTACTTGCCCCTTTTCTTCCCTTCTTGTTTCTTCTCTTGAGATCGATCCTCCATAACATGCTCAGGTATGGCTTTTTCAACCTCTTTCTACTTTTCCATTTTACTTTGAGTTATGCATTTAGATGGTCTTGAAGAGGAAGGACAAGCAGTGTCCTCATCTCTTCCTCTCTTTTCTTCCATAAGAGCTTCTTGATTATGAACCTCACACTACAACAAAAAGGCCTCATAGATGCACATTTAGACGTGATTTTTGAATATAGAGAAAAACTTACGAGCGTTTCTATCCGCCCGTCTATTTGCGCGTCTATCATTTTGCATCTATAATCACATGTGTCAATGAATTTACAAGCACATATAGATGCGCAATAGACGCACATATACACGCGCATATAGACACGCTGGTAGACGTGCTTTTACAAGCACTGATAGACGCGAACGGAAAACAAAAAGTGTCCTTTTTTAAAAAAAGATATTTAATTTCTTTTTTTAATTTAAATTATGAAGCGCATATATAAGTACCTGTAGTCTGCATTATAGACGCATGAATAAACGCGAATTTTTCTGCAATTTAGATGCGCTGATAGACGCGCAAAATAGAACTGGATAAAAAAAACCAGAGAGCATGTGGTTGCAAAGCAACCACATGCTCTCTGATTTTTTTTCCCCCTCCCATACATTAAATTGTGTATTTGGGAAAAAGACAATGTATCTTACGGGTACGAGAATTGAAAATAAAAGTCCATGTATTCATTGTATATCAAAGCATTTACAAGGGAAGTTTAAGTGCTTGCGACCTAAAGCGTGGCCGCAAACAGTAGGCTCAAAGAGATATCATACATATGCAAGAAAAGAAGGCCTCATGAGGAGGTATGGTTCTCCTCTACGAATCTGAAGAGGAAATATCCTCGCTAGTACCACCATGGCTACTAGCGTCGCTATCCCCCTCCTCGCTATGCTCCACATCCGGGTTCGCCTACATACACAAAAGATCAGGGTTGCTTACATAGACAAGGTGGAGAAAAAGTTATAATTAGTTATACTTTTAATAGGAAAGTAAGAAAAACATACCTCCTCTGGCTGTCCAATCCTCATGGCCCGATTGTATTGGTCCTCAGTGAGGAGACCCTCCTCATAAAAGTGAAGCCATGTCGCTACGCGGTTATGGCCTCGATGGTAACCTACCTCTCTAGGGGTAGGTGTCCTACCAACGATGGTAGTCTGCAAAACATTTAGAGATATACAAACAATTAGACATCACAATATATTAGACGAAAATATATAAAGAATTGAAAGAAATATAAATTTGAAAAAGCTAGAAATCAAAATATACCTACAAACTCTGCCTCCCATGACTCTCTGCCGCCCGATCCGTAATGCCACGATCCCATTGTTTCCATTTGGATCCATCGCACCTCTGCGTGCTGGCGACTCTTCACTTTCTCAGCTTCTTTCTTCTTGGCTTTCTTCCACTCTACACGTGCTTCTGCAGATGCTTGTGCTTCAACCAATGCATGTGGAGCACGTGGAGTACCTGCAAATGGAGTACCTGCATATGGAGTACATGTATGTGGAGTACCTGCATGTGGAGTCTAGGAAGTGGTGCCAAGCAAAGATGCCACAGGCGTCCCAAACATGACACTGAACACCTCGTCCACTATGGGAGAGCGGCCAAGGCGTCTGGTCATCTCTCCCATGAAGTCTTCCCTACTAGGAAAACCTCCAAAAAATGCATTGATCCCCTTGCCAAAGGAGGCCAATGTATCATTCATGCGATCCACATATGGGTCATTGCTAGATGAACCAGGATACGACATCTGTAAAAAAAACAGAGGAAAAAGATAAATTTATTTGCATACAAAAAATCATATATTACCTACATTTTCAAAGAGCTTTCTTTAGACATTGACCATAACACTTAAGTGCTAATGCTTCTCTTAAACAAGAAAATTGATAAACACAAACATGGGATTGGTCACATTCATCATTGCAAAAATATATTGTTTAATATTAGAACTGGGAGACCTGGCACGTGTATCTCCGCGTCTACATTGCAGGTTAGACGTGCTCTCAGACGTGCTCCAGAGTGAACCTTCTGTTGAGCGCGTCTATCTGCACATCTAGCATGCAGCACATACACGCTGGCAGACGCACATCCGAGGTCAATGCGCGTGTATAATCACGTGTAGACTGTAGGTCAACCTTCTGTGCAGCGCGTGTATCATCGCGCGTACACTGCAGAGCACACGCGCCAGCACACGCGCTCTAAGATGCGCTCTTAGACGCTTTGAGAGGAAACATTTTTTCATGTCTATGTCTGCGTCTACATTGAGATGTGGATGCGCTAGTAGACGTGCTCGGTCGGCCGATTTTAGGCCGACGACTGCCATTGACGATTTACAAAATGCAATACATAATGGAATCACAAATCCTAAATACACAGACAGAGCAGAGAGAGGAAGAGAGAAAGAGAGAGAGAGAGAGAGAAAGAGAGAGAGAGAGAGAGAGAGAGAGACTCACCTTGGGTGTTTGGTATGGCAGGTGGTGGCGCTTCTTCCTTCTCCTTCTTCCTGTCCTTGGTAAGTTACCCTCCCTTGATGCTTACTTGCTTGCTTGCTGCTTCTTCTTGTTCTCCTCTTTCTTGTTCTCTCTTTCTTTCTCTCCTTGGCTTTCCTTTTTCCCTTCTTGTGTGTTTGAAATGAAAGAAGAGGTGAGGCATGAAGAGACTAGGTGAGGCATGAAGAGACTGCATGTCGGCTAAACTCAAGCTTCAGAACCGCAAAAAACGCAGGAAAGGAAACACGCAGTTTGAAAAGAAATGATTTAAGTATGGTTTGAATTTTGACGTGTGCGTCTATTTTCGCGTGTATATGTGCATCTATTGTTCAGATAGACGCATAGTTAAACGCGGATATAGACGCACATTTGGGATTTATCATAATTTTTTTTTAAAAAGATAAGTTTTGATAGTGAATTCTTATCATAAGTTTTAATGTATTTATGATGATTTTTGTGTATTTAAAATTAAGATCTTATGTAAACATATGAATGACAAATATTTTTATGTTGTCATGAATTAGGTTTAATCATGTCGACGTCGTTATCACCTAGTGCGGTGCAAGCTGGTAGGTCATTGAGCACATCCTCAAGTGAGGATGAAACATTGCATCTTCATAATCGAGATGCATGGCTACGACGAAAAATTAAATGCATGTGTGATCATTGTCGAGGGTGTATTTTTCGAGCACATCGAATTGCAATGTCACATCTCAGCTTGTATGGAGAATGGGACCGAGAAAAATCACCGATATTCATAGTTTTTTTTTACCACTAAGATTGCATGTCTATGTTACAAGAATTATATATCAACGTACATGAAACTCCCTTTTGTGGTTGAGCACGATGCGGTGCCACATCCTCAGATGCTCCCTCCCGGGCGTCGAGAGGCTGCAAAATGTCGACACGAGGAGGCAGAGTCTTCAAGAAGAGTAGAGACTAACGACCATGATAGTAGCCCTCATGAAATGCCCCATCAAGTCATAGAGGATGAGATTTTGGACAACATGGTACACCATCTATTTTCACAACAGGTTCAGGGAGAAGGTCACTCTACGAAGCCAGATGATCCACTATATGTAGCATCATCTACTCCGTTGTATGAAGGTTGTACGTACTCCGTTCTTCGTGCGTCCCTCGAGATACTTAACTTGCAAGCAATTTATGGATGGAGTAATGTCAGTTTGGATGCGTTATTGAAGTAGGTATCAATTCAGTTTGGCTTATATATGAATCATAATATTAATTGTTAATTCTATTTTAAAATCAGAAAGAAATATATGTTGGTGGTTTTTTAACTCACTTTCAAAAATATATGTAGGTTATTATCACAAATGCTTCCAAAAGGAAAAAAAATTGCGAATTAAGAGAGAGCAAGCAAGACATTACTTGACATCTCTGGGAGGCCTCGCTTATGTCAAGATCCATGCATGTGTCAATGATTGTGTCTTATTTCGTGTGAATCAAGATACGAAGTGGAGATGAAGTCAATGGATGTGCCTCGTAAGGTTTTGCGACATTTTCCGATTGTTCCACGTTGTCGTAGAGTTCACGCAAAGGCTGTTGAACACGGGGTTCAAGGTACAGCAATGAAAGAGACTATCAAGAAGAAAATTGAATTGTTGAAGCCAAAGTACACTATATTTCTTGTCAAGTGAGTTACAGGAAACTCATGTACAGAAAAATCTGAAGTTTCTCTTAGTCAGCATTGCATCTAGGTGGAAGTATCTCTTAAACTGTTTACATTCAGATGTATGATGACATTTACATTGAACGGAATAATGGGCATTAACTAATAATCCAATCAAGCATGTCCTTTAGTGCAGAGAACCTTCTGTTGTTCCACACATCTGATTTCAGATGCTTTCAGAGATTTCTATCAAATTTGGATCACATCAGCAGGTACATTCTATAACCAGACCAGCAGAAGCTTTCAGCAATCCAACTCCTGTTTTTGAGTATCAAGGGTTCTCAACTGGGATTGTGTATGCATAAGAATAGTCATTCTCTATTTTCCAGCATGACCTCTATAATCGAAGATGGTAAGAGTTCATCATCAGCAATCTGCTTTATAAACTGTTTTATTGTATATGTTTCATGTTACTAAGAGTAAAACACCTTGAAGACACCCATAGCCATTGTTTGCCTCATATCAGGGACAACAAAACGTCCAAGCGGAGGATATTCAGCATTGGTAGGAATCATTTCACAAACCGAGCATTTCTGCCTCTTATCATAGACAGCATCTCCATTCTTCAAAAACTTCACCTCCTTCTCCAGCTCTTTGTCAGAACGCCGATCAATTTTTGGTCAGAATCTCAGCAAACTTCACAGCTATGTGTGAAGTGTGACAGTCAAGAACGGGAGCATATCCATTTCCAATTTGACCAGAATGTTTCATAATGATCACTTGAGACATGAAATTGACAGCCTCCTTATGGAAACACTCACTGATAAAGCCCAATCAGATGCGGCTGGAAAAGGAGAAGCTGTAGCCATCGAAATCTCTCTACTCCGAGTGTGATACGAAAATCCTCTGCTGTCAGTGGATGAAATCACGGTGTTTCAGAAGATCGCCAACACAACCTGTCCAAACAACAGGAGACTCACGATACTTGTTGATGCATTGTAGAATGAATCGCAGGGAATCTCGCGGAGAGGAATAAGGAGAGATTGATTCGCTATGATCCATAGAAAAAGAACAAAATTTGGAGCAGAGGAAAAATCATTGCCCTTACTTTTGCAAGTCAAAAATGCTTGATTCAATAGATGAATGACTGGTTCGCGATCTCTCACTGCCTCTCTCCTCAGACGTGAGCAATGTAAAGGATGAAACCTCAAGACCTAAAGTTTCTGATTCTCAGGCCGTCAAAAGTTGGAAATCAACGATTAGAAACCAATTTTACTGGTTCTAACAACGTCTCCGTAATTCCTTTATATGCCGCATAATGGATTGCCCAAAAGCTTTTATTCAAAGCTTGTACTCATGCTGTTCTTGATATAATTGTTGGCGAAAGTGGAGAGAGAAGTAAGCGCAAGCCTACTTCAGCACCAAACAAGGAACCGAAAAGCCCCATAGCATCCGAGAAGATCTGCTGGTCGATTAGTTGATTGATCTTGCATCCAACGATCAAAAGATTCGCTCGCTTGCGCCTTCTCGCCTTGTTTTCTGATCCTTCCTTGCTTCCTGATTCCTGAATCTCCTTAGTCTCCTTTTTTTTTCTTCCCTTTTCTCAATCTCTCCTCGTCTTCTGTTATTAGTTTTTCCATTTTCGTTAACTGCGTGCCACAGTGCCAAAAATATACGAGGAGAAAATAGGGCCTCCCCACTTCATTCTAGCCCTCTCGAATTAAAAAAAACCCCTTCTTCCCCTCCAAAACAGCCTGCTTTTTTCCCTCCAAAAGCGGTTTAAAACCCAAATATAGGTTTCCCCTCTTCATCCTTGAATAACCTTTTTACACCTTTAGCTTTGGTGCTAATCTTCAATTCTGCCAGTTTGCTCTTTGAGAAATCCAAATGGGGATCAGTGCATGGTTTTAGATCTGAAGATCCAGTACCAGTTTCATGACTCAACAACTTCTTGCTGTCTGATTTAGGACTTGTTTCTTTGTCTTCTTCCCATGCATTGCCACTTCTCTTTACGGTCTCTTTCATTTCTTTCTGTAGGCTAACTTTCAAGACCCCTTTTACTACTTTTTCTGCAACACCATCCACCTTTGAGCCTTTCTTTTAGGGTATCTTTGGAATCATCAATTGCCCCATTAACATACAGCTTTGTGATGGGTGATCTACGCACAAACTGCAACTTCGGCCTTGAAGATTGGATGGCAAAGTATTCCCTCGGTGCTTCACTAACACTTTCTTCGCTTTAGAACTTTTGAGAGACTTCCTTCAACTTTATGTCATGGGAACTTTTGAACTAAGATGATCGCTTCCACAAACCTTCCTTTGATTCCATAATTTCCTGCACTTTTCTTAGAGATCATCATTGAAATTATCAGCTTGATAATGTCCTTTGGCATCAGTTTTTCATATTTTTCTAACACACACATCATGCATCCAAACAAAATCATACACATGCACTAAGGGAATATATACATTGGATGTGGATTATCGAAATGCATCACAGAAACAATGAATCACACGTAGAAAATAACACAAATGCAGAACAAAAGAAATGGAGGTGTATACGACTCGGATGCGCAGCAGCACCACATCCACCCCCTCTAAACCTGCGCATCCTCCGGATGTGCCAACTATCCAAGATCATTCAAATCCACAAACAGGTCGAGTCCATCATCTGTTTCTAGTAGACCTATTTCTCCATCAACTTCATCATCTATGTTCTCTGTTTCTTCTGCTTGTCTTTCTTCTACCTGCTCTTCTTCTGTCAACGCTTCAAGTGCATATTCCTCATCTTCTCTTCTCTTGAAAATCTTGACTCGTTTTCCAGCAATGGGCACCCTCAATACTGTTCCATCTAATTCAGCCAGCTCATAGGTACCATTGTCAAAAACCTGTTTCACCTCATACGGCCCAAACCATCTTTGAACCATTTTTCTCATGCTACTATGCTGATTCTCTAGACTACTGTCATAGACTAGAGCCCAATCTCCTTCTTTTATGGCTCTAGGCCTCAAGCGATGCCTTAAATCAAACCTATCCTTGTTTCTGAGTTGGGCTGCCTTCAAACGATCAACTGCTAGCTGCACATCTTCTGTCCTTCTCTCTAGTTGACGAATCCGAAGAGCTAGAAGTTCTTCCCTTGATAAATTCTCATGCCAGGGAAGAATACTCCAAGTGAGAGTACAAATTTCTGTGGGCATGACAGGTTTTTGCCCATACATCAACTCTGCAGGCATGTATCCAGTAGTCACACTATGTGTAGAGCGATCAGCCCATAACGCAAAAGGTAGTAATCTTGGCCAATCCCCAATCCGACCTCTACAAGCTTTTGCCAATGCTTTAACTATCGGCGGATGTCCTCTTTCACTCTTGCCATTTCCCTCTGGATTATAGGCAGTAGTAAGAGCCAATTTAATCCCAAGCCGTGAGAAAAATTCTCTAGCTTCATCTGCATCTAGCTCTCCACGATCAGTTGTAATCTTGCCTATACATCCATACCTGCAAAATATTTCTTCCAACAAGAATTTACATACTATAGTGGTGGTCTTTGTCCGCAAAGATCTGCCTTCAACATAGTTTGTAAGATCCTCCCTAGCCAAGACAAGATATCTCATCTGCCAAAGTCCCATTGGCAAAGTAACCAAGTCTACCACCCACTTATAATGCATACATAGTGGATAAGTCTGATGCAACTCATCACGATGTCGCACTAAAGAGTAAAGCTGGCAGTCCCTGCAAGTCTCCACAAAGTGGGAAACATCTTTATGCATCCCTTTCCACCAGTATCTTTCTTTGATTGTGTCATAGGTAGCCCACACACCTCTATGTCCAGCCCATGAGCTCTCATGAAACTCTCGCATAATCTGTATCTGCATCGCTATATCACAAACTACTCTCAAGGGCAAGCCTCCTCTCTTCTTTGGATGCTTCCAAAGAAAACCATCTTTCAAGAAATACCCTTAAGCCTTCCTTTTGATTTTCTTGAATTCATCATCTGTCCAATCAGCTCTTCGAGTCAATGAACTTAGATACCGTCCAATTTGCAGCCACTCGTCAACATAAAGTTCTTCAATAAAGGCTTCAACAGTAGATACATGACAATCATGAACAAGGACAGAAGCAGCAAACTCTGTCTCATCATCTTCTGCAAGCATTGATTCCTCATCCTCATATCTCGCTCTAGTTAGCATGTCAGCAACTGGATTATCTTTCCCTGCTATGTGTTGAAATTCTGGATTCAATTATTTGATATAGGCAATCCACCGAAGCATCGCTATATCTGGAGTCGAGAAACTAGTAATCATGCCAAGCAAAGGCAAACAATCTGTTTCCACAACAACTGAAGCTCCAATAAAATACCCTTTGTCACACTTCAGTGCAGTGACTACTCCTCACAATTCTCTTTTGATCTGCGGATATCTCCTCTGTCGCTCATTAAGAACTTTAGCTCCAAAGCGGATTGCATACCTATTTCCATCAGCATCATCCTGTCCCACAGCCCAACCTATGCCAATAGGGCTAGTATCAACTGTCAATATGATCGGCCGTCCACACTGATAATCCGCCTTGCGTAGAGTAGGAGCTGATTGCAATAGCTTCTTGAGCTTACGCGTGGCTTTTGAATGCTTCTCATCCCAATGCAATTTCGGCCCCTTTCGAAGCAGTTGATAGAGAACATTTGCTATATGAGCAAAATGAGGAATCCAAATCATGTAAAATACACAAGCTCCCACAAATCTCCGCACCTCTGAAGTAGTCGAGCAATACTCTGCAATCCTGTTTATGGCATCCACCTTTGCAAGAGAAGGCTTCCTGCCATAATATCCAACCATATGCCCAACTATGATGACTTCATTAACACCAAAGACAGATTTCAGCCCTGAAAGTGTCAAATTTACCTCCTCTAATCGTGTCAATGTTTGCTCACAAGCAATCAAGTGGTCAGCCACAAACTGTCTACATCCACGCAAATCAAGACTTTCATTCTTTTCTTCTTCTGCACAACCCTTAATAGGCACATCATCTAGAAAAGGCATGGTATACTGCAGAATATATTCTTGTAGAACTCTATGCATAGCATTCATCATATGAGCAACTGAGTTTTTGGCACCTTGAGGCAAGGTACACATCCTTGTAAAATATTACACGGCGCAGCGAACAGAATCTGAGAAAGAGATAGAGAGTATACAACAGATAAGAGGAGAATCAGTAAATTCTTTAACTCCAAACAACTGATACAAAGATGGCTCTGTCCACCCGTGCACTTTCACTGTGTGAACCTTAGATGGCGATCTAGATAGAAGATAGGTGAAGAGCTTAAGGCTAGCTGGAACAACAACTCTGACTGGGTGAAAGATGAGTGAGAGATGGCTGCGAAGAGGTTTAGCTTTTATAGCCCGCGAAGGTCGTTAGGTCGGCGTGCTGACCGACCTACCATATGAGCCTCCACTAGTCGGCCAGGGAATATTCCAAGGAATATTCCCTTTACCATCGGGCCGGGGGCGCTGCCCCTGGACCCCACAATAGGGGCCCCTTTTAACTCCCTTACACCGCAACTCGATGCAATGCGCCTCGAGTTGCTACCAGCTTAACCACTCTGTCTAACCCAAAGATTAGACCCACAATGGTCACCTTTTTGCCATCCGGTCACATAGATGTCAAGATTGTGGGAGAGAAGGAAGGAGTCTCGCTTGAAGCTTTCTTGCTTGCACAATGGGGGAAGACACACAAGGGTGGAGGCTGAAAACAATTTTCCTCTTCTTAGTTGTGTAAGCCAAAAGAACTCAAGTACAAAGAAATAGAAGAACCCTCTATATGGGTCTCAAACCAAACTCAACTAACTAAGGTGGCATACTAACTGAGCCACGAACTAGAGTAGATAAGGATAGCTATCATGTAGCTATTATTCATGGGCGGTGTACCAACCGCGTCTGCAACTGACAAGTCGGTGACATAAATACACAACGGTCACCCTGGCATCTCACGAGTGGAGCTCGATATCTCAACACTCTCCCTTGAGCTCAATCCCAATTCCTGCACACCAAGCAGGTCTCTGAACTTGCACAGCTTCTCTGCGCCCAATGCCTTCGTGAATATGTCAGCTACCTAATCCTCTGTGCTGACATAAACTAGATCAATAAGACCTAGTAAAACCCTCTCTCGCACATAGTGATAATGCACCTCAATGTGCTTTGTTCTAGCATGATAGACTGGGTTATTTTCCAAGTGTATACTACTCATGTTGTCACAATAAATGACAACTGGTCCATCTGTAGACTGATGCATATCATAAAGTAGCTTATGCAACCAAGCTACCTCACATGCAGCCATTGCTGCACCCCTGTACTCAGCCTCTGTGCTCGACAAGGCAACTGTAGGCTGTTTCTTGCTGCTCCAAGTGACTGCAGCACTCCCAAAAGAGAACACATATCCACTGGTAGATCGTCTATCGAAAATACTACCAGCCCAATCAGCATCAGTGTATCCATGCAACTGTATCTGAACCCCAGTCTCGTAAAATAGTTCATACTGCAATGTGGACTTCACATACCTGAGTATGCGTCTAGCCGCATCCAAATGTGGTTTCCTTGGAGCCTGCATAAACTGACTTACCAATCCAACAACATAGCTCAAATCTGGCTTGGTAATAGTCATATAAATCAAACTTCCTACTATGCGTCTATACATAGTAGGGTCTTCTAGAAGCTCACCTGCATCTGTGCTCAGCTTCACATTCTGCTCCAAAGGAACTGAAATAGGCTTACAGCCTGTCATCCCATATTTGGACAGCATGTCCAATCCATACTGCCTCTGTAAGAGCTGTATCCCACTTGGTGATCTAATCACCTCAATGCCCAAGAAATAACGCAGCTCTCCCAAATCCTTCATCTCAAACTTGTGCTTCAATAGCATTTTCACATGAAGGATATCTTCATCACTGTCACCTGTCATAATCAAATCATCAACATAAATGACAAGTAGCATAATACCTTTCTCTGTTTTTCTCACATAAAGTGAGAAATCTGCCTTGGAAATCTGAAAGCCAATAGTGACAAGATACTGTCCTATCTTGTCAGACCATGCTCTAGGTGCTTGCTTCAAGCCATACAAGGCTTTCTTCAACCTGCAAACAAACTCAGGATGAACATCATGCACATAACCTGGTGGCTGCTCCATATAGACCTCTTCTTGCAAATCACCATGCAAGAAGGCATTCTTTGCATCCATCTGATTTAAAGACCATCCCTTTGATGCAGCCATAGCAATTACCGCTCTTACGGTTTCCATCCTTGCAACCGGACTGAATGTTTCTTCATAGTCAATACCATATGTTTGTGCATACCCCTTGACTACTAATCTTGCCTTGTATCTGTTCACAGAACCATCTGCATTGTGCTTCACCTTATAAATCCCCTTACAGCCAATTTCATTTTTACCTTTAGGCAAAGGTACCAATTCCCATGTAGCATTAGCTTCCAAGGCATCCATTTCTTCATCCATGGCTTTCTCCCATTTTTCTTTTCCCATGGCTTCCTCAAAAGAAGTGGGTTCTGGTTCCTGTATCACTTTGACCATATATGCATAGTGAATGGCTGTAAATCCATCATATTTCAGCCTATCCACAGGATACCTAGCTCTCGTAGACCTGCGCAAAGTAGGTTCACTCCCAGGTGCTCTCAAAACATCCCTGGTCTTCCTTACTCCAGGTGTAACAATAGAAGGAATACCCAACTCATCATCAATGCTCTGTTCTGAGCCACTGGATTCACCATCCACATAAGAGTGATCTACATTCACATCAAACATGGGCTGATCAACCTTCTCTTTTCCTTTTCGTGATACATGCATACCACTATCTGTATTACTTTGAGAAGATTCTCCTGATCTCAATCTGCCTGTCCATGGCGAAGAATGTGAACCACTGCTAGAGGACGCTCCAGGTCCACTAATATTTTGTGACTGCTGCTGTGAATTCTATGCAGCATTACCATTTTGTGCATCTACATCATCAATCACATTTACTGGTTTATACCAGCTACTCATCTCATCAAAAACAACATCTCTGCTCACTGTAAACTTACGAGTAGAAGGGTTATAGCATCTATACCCTTTTTGCTGCAGAGAGTAACCAATAAAAATGCACTTCTCAGCTTTTGGATCCAACTTGGATCTCAACTCATCTGGCACATGTACATAGGCAATGCAACCAAAAATTTTCAAATGAGAAATATCTGGTTTCCTACCAGTATACCTCTCCTCTGGAGTCATTCCATGTATTGCTGCAGTGGGAGTCCTGTTCATTATGTAGACTGCTGTAGCAACTGCTTTAGCCCAATAAAAATCTGGCAAGTCTTTTTCATTGAGCATGCCACGAGATACCTCTCCAATATGCCTATTTTTCCTTTCTGCAATTCCGTTTTGTTGTGGGGTATGACTGCATGAATATTGCTGCTTTATGCCATGCTCCTGCAGGAACCTTGCAAACTCATTTGAGAGGTACTCTCCCCCTCCATCTCACCTTAGGCATTTTATCTGCAGGCCTGTTTCTTTTTCAACCATCGCTTTAAGAGTTTTGAAATGCCCAAAAACTTCACTTTTCTTTTTCATAAAATACACCCAAACTTTTCTGCTATAGTCATCAATAAAACTGACAAAATAATGACAGCCTCCAAGAGATGCAGCTTTAGTTATCCACACATCAGAGTGGATTAATTCCAATGGCTTCTTACTCTCTTGAACATGTTTAGGAAATGGTTTCCTTGCCTGTTTTCCAAATTGACAGGCTTCACATACCTTATGCATTTCTGCAACCTTGAATTTCGGCAAACCTGCAACAATATTTTGGGCCTGCATTGATTTAAGTCGATGTACATTAACATGACCAATGCATTTATGCCAGATATCAATATCTGCAACTACACCGGTCCCATGTGCAAATATTGTTGCACTCAATTCAGACATGTCTGCATCCAATGTAAACATTCTGCCCTTCTTCTTTCCTTTTGCTATCAAGCGACCTTTATTTTTCATATCCTCAACAAAGCATCCATGAGGATTAAATATGACCTGCAAGCCCTGTTCAACCATTTGACCAACAGAAACCAGATTCTTGGTGATATTCGAAGGACATGAAATACATCGGACAGGTATTTCTTTTTCCCATCCTGCATAGACAAGGGAATTTTTCCAATCTGCACAATACGATGTGCAGTATCATCACCAGTCTCCACAAATCCTGGTTTTTCCATTTTCCTTGCATCCTCCATCCATTCTGCATGACCTGTCATGTGGTTTGATGCACCTGAGTCAACATACCATACATCATTGCTTTCTTCTGCATTTGTCACACAATTGTTCATGTGCTGCACCATAAACAGATGCTCATTTCTGTCATCACCCTGTCTACTAGAGGATGCATAATTTCCTTGTTGCAGTTTTCCATTCATGATGTCATTCTGCTTTTTATAGCAGTCTTTAGCCACATGACCCACTTTACCACAATAGTAGCATTCAACATTACTGTTTGCATTTTGGCCTCTTTGCCATCCACCATGACCTCTTTGGCTCCCCTTGCCTCTAGAGTTACCACGTCCTCCTCCATAGGACTTGTTTTCTTGAGTTTGCTGCATATTCTGATTTCTACCACGGCCTCCATATCGACCTCCTCTACCTTTTCCTCTACCTCTTCCAGCATTTGAGTAGAAGACAACTTCTTTTGAAGTTCCTCCTGAAGAAGATGCACCACCATTTCTTTGCTCCTCAGAAATTAGAAGAGCAATCAGCTCCTCAATATCAGGAAATCTTTCACGAACTGAAATGGATGTCCGAAACTGTGCATAATCCTTTCCTAGACCATTCAAGGTCACATAAACTAAATCATCATCTTCCACTGGTGACCCAATGAAAGCAAGTGCATCTGCAATCTTCTTCACCTTCATGTGGTAGTCGTTGATGCTCATACTTTCTCTTTGCACATTGTGCAACTCTTACTTGAGCTGCATTTTCCTGGCTTGCGTATTTGTGCTATACATTTTTGACAAAGTATCCCATGCCTCCTTTGGCGTACTTGCATCCTGAATATGCACAATCATAGAGTCTGAAATGCTGATAGACAGCCAATACATAACTTTCTTGGCTCTCTCATGCCACGCTTTAAATGCCTGCATTTGCTGTTGATTGGAAACATCAGGAAGAACTGGTTCTTCTTCATTTCCTGCAACAAATTCCCAATATCCTTTTCCCATAAGGAAATTCGTCATTCTAAACTTCCATGCTTGGAAGTTGTTCTTGTCAAGCTTTTCAGTGACAATCTGTGAAAGAGAATCAGATGCCATTACAGAAGACTGCAAAAAATTCACTCACTGCAAAAACCACAGCTTCACCCTCACAAGGGAAAATCTGCAAAACTGGCGAAAGTGGTATTTGACCACAAAGTCACTTCCTAGTGACAATTTTGCATCAACAGGCAACAGGGATGATTCTGTAACTCCCAATGTCTCTACGCACAAGCATACAATGCAATTTTTACAGTAACTATTCACCGACCTGTAGAACAGTGGCTGCACAGCATAAAACTGAGCCTTTTTCTGAGTGCGTGCAGAAAACTTCCACCTCCAAAACAGGCCCCGAAATGGCCTCAAATAATAAAAAAAAAGGTCGCCAAGGGCTAAAGCCCTCACCCGCAGCATATACTGCCCTCTTGCTTCACCGCGAAGGGCGTCTCAACCTGAGACAATGCACTCCTGCACTTTCCGGCTGTGCTACCTGCAGAGATCTGCTCCCAAAACAGAATATGAAAGCAACACTGCTCCTCTTACCAGAACACTGCGAGCTTGGCTTGCTTTCTTGAGCTCCTTACCACGAACAAGGCTCTGATACCATGTCAAGATTGTGGGAGAGAAGGAAGGAGTCTCGCTTGAAGCTTTCTTGCTTGCACAATGGGGGAAGACACACAAGGGTGGAGGCTGAAAACAGTTTTCCTCTTCTTAGTTGTGTAAGCCAAAAGAAATCAAGTACAAAGAAATAGAAGAACCCTCTATATGGGTCTCAAACCAAACTCAACTAACTAAGGTGGCATACTAACTGAGCCACGAACTAGAGTAGATAAGGATAGCTATCATGTAGCTATTATTCATGGGCGGTGTACCAACCGCGTCTGCAACTGACAAGTCGGTGACATAAATACACAACTCTCACCCTGGCGTATCACGAGTGGAGCTCGATATCTCAACAATAGACCTCATCTGATATACAAGTCAGGACTCCACCAATGTCCGGGCTCACACTTGGCTTCTCCTCATAATGGGGGCCTTACAACTTTGAGCACCATGGATCATTGGTAGCACCTAATGAGGGTGGGGCATTGATCATATCTAACAATCCTCACAAGACCAATAAGTGTCCGCATAGTAGTAATATCCCTGCTTTCCAAGGCAAGCTGAAACTGATCATAACCTGAATACAAGTCACCTAGAGAATAGATGGCTCGTCCTGCAAAAGCCTCAGCAAATTCATCCACAACTGGACATGTTCCCACATTCCTGATTGTCACTTTGTTCACGGGCTGCATATCCTGAATAAATCTCAAAGTACCATTCTTCTTTGGTACAGTAAACCACCTGTTAGAATAGGGTGCAGAAGAGGGTTCCAAAATCTCCATTTTACTCTTCTGATTCAGCAACTCTATCAGCTTTGGCAAGTGTGCTTTAGGCACAGGTATAGGACGTATATTCCATGGTACATGAGGAATAGTGAAGATGACCATAGGTGCAACCAATTCGGGACTAATGCAACCAATTTCATGTGGAAAGAAAGCAAATGCCTTACCATGACGTCCAAGCATCTCTCAAAAACATTCTTTTTCCACTGGAAGCAAGAAATCATCATTTCCAATCTTCAATTCTGCAAGAGTTTCAGCTGTAAATTTATGTCCAATATTTGCAGGATCTCTCAACATAGGCTGCTTCATAGCTTTTTCAATCTGCTCATCACTATCAGGAGGAAGCGGGCCTGTAACCGGCTTAACCTTCTTATCAACTGTTTTATATTTTGTGTCAACCTTGGCATCATTCATGCACTCTTTTCTTTGCTGCAATTTCTATAAATTTTCAGCAACTTTCAACTCTTTGGCTGAAAAATTTCAGCCTTTTGCTCTATGGACTACATGGGTGCAGCCTGAAACTCTGCATGCAGAAATTTTTCTGCATTCAACTCTGTTGGCTCAATGGATTCAGCCCTCAGCTCTATGGACTGCATAGGTGCATTCTGAAACTCAGTATGCAGAATTTTTTTTGCATTCAACTCTGTTGGCTGAATGGATTCAGCCCTCTGCAATTCTGTTAGCTGATCAAGATCAGCCATAAATTCAGTTTGCTGAGTTTTCTCAGCCTCTAACTCTGTTTTCAGCATAAAACTAGAAATTTCCTGAAACATTTCCAAGGTTTGCACAGGTATGATCTTTGAACTCTTACATACATCAGTTTTTAGCATCACTCCCATCTCAAACAATGTATCTGCATAAGACATCCCTTCATACAATCCATCTACATGTTCTTCTACTTGCAAAATACCTGCATTCTTCAACTCTTTCTCCTTACGACCAATGTACTGCCTGGCAGCTCTAGGAAAATCTAAAATTTTCTGATAGCTCACTGAACTATCTGAAGAAAAACCAACAAAATTATTGGAGAAAGACAGGCTGCCAGGAGGCGAGATCTCCTCTTTTCTCCACTCCGTACCACTGGCGTCTCGCAAGACAGCGGTACCTAATGAAAATCCAACTCCTTCATAGGTAGTGGTGCCTCACGCAAGGAGTCTCTGTTTCTCGGATGATTTACCCCAATAGTCATAAACTGAACAGCTCGCATACCATCTTTACTGCGTATCCGCGCATAAGCTGACCCGTCATCCATCACTTTCGTTTCCATTCTTGCTTCTGTAATGAAAGGCTGTCCAAGAATAATCGGATAAGAGCATGAATCCTGAACAAAGCAATGATAATCCTCTTCAACATTACCAATAGAAATTCTGACACTCGGACAAGCAGCATATATATCACCAGAAGTATTATTGGCGACTCTCATGTGCCAGCCATGCTCTGCATCCATAGGCCACTTGCCACTCTCATAAACACCTCGAGCAATAAGATTAATCTCAGAACCATGATCGACTAAAGTGACCAATGGAACAAAGCAATGATAATCCTCTTCAACATTACCAATAGAAATTCTGACACTCAGACAAGCAACATACATATCACCAGAAGTATTATTGGCGGCTCTCATGCGCCAGCCATGCTCTGCATCCATAGGCCACTTGCCACTCTCATAAACACCTCGAGCAATAAGATTAATCTCAGAACCATGATCGACTAAAGCAACCAATGGAATTTGTTTCTCTCCAATCCTTACCACTGTCTCAGTGGTTGCTCTAGCCCAATGACTTCGTGAAAAATGGCTGCGAGGAATGAGAATAGGGGTATCATCATCTTCATACTGCATAGGCTGAACTATTTTCTCCAATTGCGGATTAACCGAAGCATTCTCAACCATCACTGCATCATCATGCTCTTCCCCAAGAGCTCCATTCCACAATCCCTGTAAAGCAGGTCCTTCCATCGCATGTCGTTTCCTCCGCAAAAGATCCTGCATCTGATCCTGTATTTCTCTTCTAGCAATCCCAAGAGCTTCTCCAACAGTAAAAGTAACTTCACTATTCAAAATTCTTTCATGAAAAGTCTTACTCATATCCGTCTGCATATCAAGGTCTGACAAGAGCTTGAATCCTGGCTCCTTTCTTGGTTGCCTCTTTTCTTTCTGCTTGTCTCCCATTGGTTGTTCAGGACCTGATTGAGCTGGAGAACTTGACATAAGTGGAGCTGTAACAGGTGGTGAAACAAAGTCACCCCCTCTAGTCTTTTTGGAGGTGCTGGGACGCTCCTCATCTCTTCTTCTCTTTTCCTCAACCATGGCATCTAAACCCTGCATTTTAGCCATATAAGCAAAAGTAGAATACCTGTCAACAGGAGAATCCCATCCTGTTTCTCCTCGGATGCTGGAGCCCACACAAGTCATAGTAGATGCATGAACTTTCCCTCTTCTCACTATCTCCAAGGCAGAGGACCATAAAGCAGAGTCTCCATCAGATTTCTACTCAAGCTGGACTCCAAAAGCTGAAGCATCTCCTCTAACACTCACATAAGCTGATCGCGCAGCCATATCATCAAGAAGCTTCTTCATGCCTCCCTTACCGAAGTTCGTGTCAAGGGGAGCGCCAGTCTCTGTCAGCCATATCTTCCCATCTTGTCCCCAGAACACTACATTCTTCTTACGTGCTTCCTGAAAAGCATCACAATCTCTGGAGTGTTGGTGCTCTGTACTATCGCACCAAATACATCGTCGCCCTTTTCTTTGACCAACTAGAAAAGCAGTCGCTGGAGCAGGTGCTACAGCAGGTACTGACATAAGTTGCTCCTTTAACTTACCAACTTCAGCTTTAACTGCTTCAATCGTCAAATCTGCTAAGCCTTTAATAACATCATCTACAGATAAGGGCACTGGAGCAGCAGGAACTAGTGGATTCATAGCAGGAGGAGTAGGCTTAGACAAAGAAGTTGCAGCAGGGGTAGAAGTAGAAGTCTCCAAGGATTTTTCAGAAACTGATCCTGTATTACGATGCAATCCTACTCTCCTGCGCTGCTTCTTAAGAAGAGCATTCACAAAATCAATGACATGTCTCCACTCGGTCTTTAAACCTGAATCAGTAGCTTGATCTTCCAAAAGATCATCCAACTTTTCCTGTAAATGAGCATCAGCAGCTTGTAAAAATAACTCCACTTTTTGCATCTCCAAAGCTTGCTGCTCAGTTTTATCCAACTGATCATAGCAGCTTTCAAACTCTCGCAGAAGAGCGGTAACAGAAAGTCCCTTATTAGGCATAGAAACCCATGCTAAAAAATTCTTGCGATTCATAAGACCTGTATCCTCCAGGAAATATTCATCTTTTAATGCCTTCTTAAATTCAGCCCAACCTACATGTGCTTCTTGAATTTCTGCAATTCGGCCTTCAAGAGCGCGCACCACGATCCGCAAGAAGTAGCGGCTCCAAACATCTTGAGAAACCCCAAAAAACTTCATCTTTTCTTCATACAAATGCTAGTAAGTTGACACTTGCTGGCCATTGAACTGCTTCATTTCCTGTTGGACAGCTTTCAAGGCATCCATAGCATCACTGTCACGTTTTGCGTGAGCTTGCTGCTGCATATACATGGTAAATGATTGAAACAGGTTCTTCATGACATTATCATCTGTCATCTCTTCTTGCGAGTCTCCCATCTTGCTGAAAAGTGACACAACACTTTCACGTCGGGCTCACCAGAAATGTCGTAGAGTTCACGCAAAGGCTGTTGAACACGGGGTTCAAGGTACAGCAATGAAAGAGACTATCAAGAAGAAAATTGAATTGTTGAAGCCAAAGTACACTATATTTCTTGTCAAGTGAGTTACAGGAAACTCATGTACAGAAAAAACTGAAGTTTCTCTTAGTCAGCATTGCATCTAGGTGGAAGTATCTCTTAAACTGTTTACATTCAGATGTATGATGACATTTACATTGAACGAAATAATGGGCATTAACTAATAATCCAATCAATCATGTCCTTTAGTGCAGAGAACCTTCTGTTGTTCCACACATCTGATTTCAGATGCTTTCAGAGATTTCTATCAAATTTGGATCACATCAGCAGGTACATTCTATAACCAGACCAGCAGAAGCTTTCAGCAATCCAACTCCTGTTTTTGAGTATCAAGGGTTCTCAACTGGGATTGTGTATGCATAAGAATAGTCATTCTCTGTTTTCCAACATGACCTCTATAATCGAAGATGGTAAGAGTTCATCATCAGCAATCTGCTTTATAAACTGTTTTATTGTATATGTTTCATGTTACTAAGAGTAAAACACCTTGAAGACACCCATAGCCACTGTTTCCCTCATATCAGGGACAACAAAATGTCCAAGCGGTGGATATTCAGCATTGGTAGGAATCATTTCACAAACCGAGCATTTCTGCCTCTTATCATAGATAGCATCTCCATTCTTCAAAAACTTTAGCTCCTTCTCCAGCTCTTTGTTCAGAATCTCAGCAAACTTCACAGCTATGTGTGAAGTGTGATAGTCAAGAACAGGAGAATATCCATTTCCAATCTAACCAGAATGTTTCATAATGATCACTTGCGACATGAAATTGACAACCTCCTTATGGAAACGCTCACTGATAAAGCCCAATCAGATGCGGCTGGAAAAGGAGAAGCTGTTGCCATCGAAATCTCTCTACTCCGAGTGTGATATACGAAAATCCTCTGCTATCAGTGGACGAAATCACGGTGTTTCAGAAGATCGCCAACACAACCTATCCAAACAACAGGAGACTCACGATACTTGTTGATGCATTGTAGAATGAATCGCAGGGAATCTCGCGGAGAGGAATAAGGAGAGATTGATTCGCTATGATCCATAGAAAAAGAACAAAATTCGGAGCAGAGGAAAAATCATTGCCCTTATTTTTGCAAGTCAAAAATGCTTGATTCAATAGATGAATGACTGGTTCGCGATCTCTCACTGCCTCTCTCCTCAGACGTAAGCAATGCAAAGGATGAAACCTCAAGACCTGAAGTTTCTGATTCTTAGGCCGTCAAGAGTTGGAAATCAACGATCAGAAACCAATTTTATTGGTTCTAACAATGTCTCCGTAATTCCTTTATATGCAGCATAATGGATTGCCCAAAAGCTTTTACTCAAAGCTTGTACTCATGCTGTTCTTGATATAATTGTTGGCGACAGTGGAGAGAGAAGTAAGCGCAAGCCTACTTCAGCACCAAACGAGGATCCGAAAAGCGCCATAGCATCCGAGAAGATCTGCTGGTCGATTAGTTGATTGATCTTGCATCCAACGATCAAAAGATTCGCTCGCTTGCGCATTCTCGCCTTGTTTTCTGATCCTTCCTTGCTTCCTGATTCCTGAATCTCCTTAGTCTCCTTTTTTTTTCTTCCCTTTTCTCGATCTCTCCTCATCTTCTGTTATTAGTTTTTCCATTTTCGTTAACTGCGTGCCACAGTGCCAAAAATATATGAGGAGAAAATAGGGCCTCCCCGCTTCATTCTAGCCCTCTCAAATAAAAAATAACCCTTCTTCCCCTCCAAAAAAGCCTGCTTTTTTCCCTCCAAAAGCGGTTTAAAACCCAAATATAGGTTTCCCCTCTTCATCCTTGAATAACCTTTTTAAACCTTTAGCTTTGGTGCTAATCTTCAATTTTGCCAGTTTGCTCTTTGAGAAATCCAAATGGGGATTAGTGCATGGTTTTAGATCTGAAGATCCAGCACCAGTTTCATGACTCAACAACTTCTTGCTGTCTAATTTAGGACTTGTTTCTTTGTCTTCTTCCCATGCATTGCCACTTCTCTTTACGGTCTCTTTCATTTCTTTCTGTAGGCTAACCTTCAAGACCCCTTTTACTACTTTTTCTGCAACACCATCCACCTTTGAGCCTTTCTTTTAGGGTATCTTTGGAATCATCAATTGCCCCATTAACATACAGCTTTGTGATGGGTGATCTACGCACAAACTGCAACTTCGGCCTTGAAGATTGGATGGCAAAGTATTCCCTCGGTGCTTCACTAACACTTTCTTCGCTTCAGAACTTTTGAGAGACTTCCTTCAACTTTATGTCATGGGAACTTTTGAACTAAGATGATGGCTTCCACAAACCTTCCTTTGATTCCATAATTTCCTGCACTTTTCTTAGAGATCATCATTGAAATTATCAGCTTGATAATGTCCTTTGGCATCAGTTTTTCATATTTTTCTAACACACACATCATGCATCCAAACAAAATCATACACATTCTCTAAGGGAATATATACATTGGATGCGGATTATCGAAATGCATCACACAAACAATGAATCACACGCAGAAAATAACACAAATGCACAACAAAAGAAATGGAGGTGTATACGACTCGGATGCACAGCAGCACGACAACGTATAAAACTTATGTTCAAGTGTAAGTCTATTGGAAAGCTCATGTCATGGCATGCTAGTCATCGTTCAAGTGATGGAAAATGGAGGATCCCTGCACACATACCGACATGGCAACATATAGATAATTTGTGGCCCGTTTTCAAAGAAGAGCCAAGAAATTTGAGATTTGGTTTAGGTATGGATGGAATCAATCCATTTGGCATCAAAAGGACATCATACAGTGTATGGCCAGTGGTATTGGTGAACTATAATATTCCTCCATCCATGGCAATTAAAAAGGGACATGTGATGTTGTCCCTTCTGATTCCTAGAAAGCACAAGGTAAAAAACATGGACATTTACTTAGAGCCTTTGATTAAAGAGTTAGAAATGTTGAGGTGCAAGATACAAGTGCATCTGCATCCTCTAGAGATTTCACATTGAAGGCCATATTGTTGTGGACCATGCATGACTTTCCAGGATACGGAGAGTGTTCAGGTACATATATATAACTCTATATTTGAATTTCAAGACTTGAATCAATTGCATTTTATTAATTCACTTGTTTTTTCAGGTTTAACCATGTCAGGATATCATGCATGTCCTATTTGCGGTCCCTCTCTAGTTTCCTCTAGGCCGGCACGTTTAGAGAAGGTTATCTATGACAATCGTCATCGATTTCTTCCTATTGACCATCCCAAATATGTTCTCCCTACTAATGGAATGACTCCACAATCTCTAACCATTCAAGATTGGAAGGAGAGATGGATTAATGCCGATAGTCACCCTCCACTCAGCACGAGTCGGTAAGAAGTGCATTTCTCTCAATTGACTTTAAAGTATTTAGCATGATGAATTCTTTACATAATATATTTTTTATTTGTTAGGTTCTTTATATTCTTTCGATTTCTGTACTAGACTGAACTCAATATCAATCCCATGCACATATTCAAAAATGTTGTATCTACATTATGGGATCACTTGATAGGGGCTCCTGATTCAGTTAATGGAAGGGAGGATTTGCGTAACATTGGTCGCATGAGATGAGCCTGGCCACGCATTGGACCCAGAGGAAAGTTTGAGCTACCCCATGCACCTTGGATGTTGTCAAAGAACGAGGAAAAAATAGTGAAGGAACAAATATATAGCTTTTGAACACCCACAGGATGTATGAGATGTCTCAAGGGAGCCTTCATAAAGAAAAAGAAAAGAGGTGTGGAGCAACTATCTAGTTTGAAGTCCCACGATTGGCACAAAATGATTCAAGTAAGGGTATCTCTAACCATGAATATAGTAATTAGTGGAGTAACTATGCGTAAACTTTCGGGTATGATGAATTTTTCCTCAACTAATCATTTGATCTATGAATATTGTTTACATTGAGTTCATACTTCCTACTAGCATATCCCATTGTGCCTCCAAAGATGTACGTGATATCATTTACAAGATGGGAGAGCTTGTGAGGTGTGTATACATTGTATTTTTTCATTATATATCTTTGAATTTCTACAAAAAAATAAACAATTCTCAAATACATCTTGACAGATACGTGAGCTCAAAGGAAATTGATCCAAACATATTGGAAGATGCTCAAATATTATCTGTTGAGGTGGTTTGTTTGGTGGAGGAAATTTTTCCTCAATCCATTTTGACTACTCAATTACATTTATTCGTACATTTGATTGATGAGATTGCACTTTGTGGGGCAGTTCATGTAAGGTGGATGTTCTTTCTTGAGCGCTTCATGAAAACCTTGAAAGATTTTGTGAGGCAAAAAGCACGGGCTGAGGGAAGCATGGTTGAGGGTTGGCTAGTGCAATCATCCCTTGTTTATATCTCTGAATATCTTGCTGAAGTGCATCCCTCTCAACCACGACTATGGAAAGATGATGAAGACTTGAGGATGACCTCTATAGTACCTCAAGGAAAAGGAATGAGTAAAGTGCTAACAAGAGAAGAACTTTGTTAAGTTAAATAGTTTTTGTGTGCTCAATAGTGATGTTATGAGAAAATGGGTGACACTATATAATGAAGCAAGGGCAAGAAGAAAAAGCGAAATACAAGAATTTTGCACTAGATATGGACGTAATGTCTCATTTCCAAATCATCTAAATGCGCTCCCACATCATATTGATATAGATTGGTTACATAAAGAAATGGAGAGAATGGACAAAGAGGAGGAAATTAATATATGATCTCAAGAAGAGTGGGAATACGCACGAGGTTGCTTATCAAAGATGAGACATACTATCAATTAATTTGTTTCTATAAGTTTTATTTTATATAAATAATTGACATATTTGATCTTTTATCTTTTACTACTAGTGCACATTATTCAATGCACTTTGTTGTGAGAGTAAACATCTTCGAACTCAACGTATAGATGAAAAGAGAAATACCCAAGATTGTGGTGTCCTTGCTCACTTCGAGGCTGCCAATGGTACCATGGAAGGTTATTGTGGCTTGATCCAAGATATTCTAAAGCTTGACTTCACACGATTCTTTATATATGTACTGGATGTGAAGTGGTTTAAAGAAGTGGTAACAAATGGTGAGCATTGCACAATCAGACATCATCCAAGTGGTTTTGTAATCATTGACTCTACAAAATTTCACCAAAACAAGAATGACACATTAGTACTACCTCAACAATGCGAGCAGGTATATATGCAAAGGCTAAATTTTTTATATGTATACATGTGATACATATACACAATATAATAAGTACTTAAATTTTTTGCTTTTGTTTTTCAAATACAGGTTGTGTATCATCCAATGGTAAACAATAACTAATGGTGGTATGTCATTCCTATATCTAATCGCTCAAAACCAATATATGGTAATATTACCGACATGGAGATAGCAGATGACAATCCAACAATTAATGATGATGTGCATGATGACACCATAATGGATGATATGCGTGATATAGTACAAGATGAACCTCACAAGGATGTTCAAGGACACGCAGAAGAAGATAATAATGTGTTTGTCGATGATATTGATGAAGTTATTGAGCAATATAGCAACACATCTGATAGTGGGATAGACTTATTTGTTTCGTTACCTCTTGGTAACATAGACCTAGAAGTAGATAGTTTAGCAAGGGCTAATCTCATTGAAGATGAGATGGATCATTCACTGTAACATACTTAATTTTCTTATTGATTCAATGTGTATTCCTAATTCTATGCTTTTTATCATGCACACACGTGCATACTCAAGAATCAATAGTTAATTTTAAAGATAAATTGAATTTTCCATAATAAAAAGGAATTATCTTTTATCATCTTCAAGTACGTAGAGAAATTACAAGATACATATTGCAATGCTTGCTACTAATTGTAAGGTTTTTGTCACTTGTCGCTAATTACTTATATCAGGCTTGTCAACTCGAGGAACTGCCATTCATTATAGAGCAATGAAAAAGTAATTTTTAACTCTATTTTTTTAATTCAATGATTCAATGTGTATTCTTAATTCTATGGTTTTTATCATGCGCACATGTGCATGCTCAAGAATCAATTTCAGGTGGTTAAATAATTATTAACTTTGGTTTTTTAATTATGTGAATTGCTAATTTTAGGTGGTTAAATAATTGTGCGTCTGCTGGCGCATCTATATTAGCGTCTATTTGCGCGGATATATAGACACAAAATTCGCGTCTATTTACATGCACGTTTACACGCACTTATAGACGCTCTGATAGACACGCCCGACTTTGCGTGTCTATGCCTCGTTTCTGTTGTAGTGTCAGGCAAATAAGGATAGGCTGAAAATGAATCTATTGGTGCACTCCATCCTATTCTTCCACGTATACTCTAACTTCCATCAATCGATTCGGACTTTGCCATTTTTCCCTTTTCCATGCAATCTAATGCGCCTACATCCAAATGCAAGGTTTTTCTTCAGACATGCCTCCTTTACGAGCTTCTTCAGTCCTTTCAATTCTCAACCCATATGGAGTTGGATCTATGGCAACAAATTCTATCCTTGCTGCCATCTCTTCCAACCTCTTCTACATGCCACCATTTCCAAAATTTGGATCTATTGGAAGACCAGTTTCTATTGCATGTATTTTTCCATCTTTCCAAGAGACTAACATTTCACTTCCACTTCATGGTAGGCTATACAATCTTGCTTTTCATGCTGTAAACTATCACGCCAAATGCATCTCCTCTTGTATCCTTCTTTGTATGGTCTTTGGGTTGTTGCCTGACCCTTCTCTTTTACCTTAACATCCAACTCTTCAACCTTTGCATTGATTTTTATCAAATTCATCCTCAAATGATACATGCCTTTGATTCATTCATCCATAGCATCACCTTTAAGAGCCGGAGAAATAGGTGTAGCCGATTGTTCTACCATGGCCACTTGCCCCTTTGCTGCAGTTTTAGCCCCCTCTTAACCACTGATAGGTGTAGTACTTGTACCCCATCGTAATTTTATTCGCTCTCTCTTTACCAACATATACACTACCTCAGCTAAATTAGCCCAGTCTGATTTCAACCCCGTTTCGGAAAGAGGCATCTTCTGAATGGTCAATCAACTTCTCTTGCGAAACAAGATCTACAGCCTTCAGAAACAAATCAATTTTTTGATTCTTTAATGTTTTCTCCTCATCAACATCCAATTACGCATACTGACTTTCAAATTACGAAGCAAAGTTGTGTAGTAACCAACCCTTTATTGGGCTTTTCAATCCAATGTGTAAATGTATTTTTAGTTACCAAACCTGCATTTTCCAAATAGAACTCTTCTCTCAAAGCTGACTTACAAGCTTCCCAATCAACATCTCTTCTATGTAGCTCATTAATCCGATTATGCAATAATGCACATGCATGGCCAAATGGGAGAAATATCAACTCCGTGTATACTGCGGTACCCCATGAAACAATATTTTTTCTTCACACATATGGATGAAGGCCGAAACATTTTGACCCTTAAACTACTTCAACTCCTATTTCTCTGCATGCAATGCATTCACAGTTAAGGAATCAATTCTTTCTGCTTCGTACTAAGTTTGTATTTTCTATTGTAACAACAATTGTTGTTCACTACAAGGATATGGGGTCACAGCGACGGGTAGTTGTGATGCTGTCAAGTGTTTCTGTGAAAATTGAAAACCCCTAGTCAAACAGCAATTATGTTTGATTTTTGTTAGCTTAGTTGTTTGTAGTGACAATTTGTGTTGTCTGTCTAGGTTAGGATTTGTTTCTATCATTTTGTTTGATTTCTTGAGTGTGAAACTTGATAGCCTTGGTTGAGCTTGGTATTTTTTGGACAAGTTGAAGTTGGAGTTTTGCTAGTAGCTGCTGCCGAACATTGTGGAATATGGTATGTTATCTTGCCGAGACTCTTGAACATCACGGGGATTATGGGTTCACGAGAACTTGATGTTGCACTTATTGATGAGCTGCACTCGGGGTCATCTCCTAATTTTCTCAAATACTACCATGCCATGGGTTGGGTTTATGCACGTTTTGCACCATCGTTGAGCACTACTATGGCATGAGGCTTGTTGCAGCTATATGTAGTAAATCCTAGTTGCACATACACTTGAGAGAGCACCTGTCATTGAGCACGCACATTTCATGCATGCACGATATTTGGGATGTTCATCAAAAAGTTAGGAACCTATGGATGAGTGTATAAGGTGGTTGGATGAGTTAAAGGGTCGTGAAGGACACAACCAATTGTGAGATGGGTTGTTCTTATCTAGTAAACATCTTGAGGACCATCATTTCCAGAGTGTTTGTGAGATTTGGGATGGGTGGAACGAAGTATGACCTATTTTCTTACTGAGAGTTGAGATGTGAGGATAAGGATTTAAAAAGTAAAGGAACTTTGTTTACATTATGCATAATGCATGAGCACGTATAGATAGGCTAGGCACAAATCTTTAGTGCATACATAATTTTTGTGTGAGCATTGATTAATTGGGTACATATCATAGATCCACTATTGCATATTTCTCAAATCATCTATGAATGGGCACGACGTACATTTTTCAAAGCATGTTTTTGCTAGGGCACACTACGTAAAAAACATGCTCATATCCAGAGAATGTTTATTTTGAAAACTCAAGGCTCAAAGGAAAAGATCGTAAGTTTTACATCGTCAGCAAGTATTTCTTAAAGAAAAAGAGGACATGTCTACTGAAAGTGTGTGCAATTACAAGAACAATAGGTCCAGGAAGGGAATAAGTCGTCCATGATAAAAGATGGAAAAAAATGATACAATTTACGAGAATCAATATTTTTGCCTATTTTGATGGATTTTCTCAATTCTGGTTGTGATGGTTTGTCGACTAGATGCATTGTGATTGCTTTGAGTACCCGGATGACTATATTTGGACTTCATATGACGAAGTTATGATCCAAACAAGTTGCAAACAGGCATAGGGCAGAAAAAGTGAAAATAGTGAAGAGTAATAGAAAAGCAAAAGCCAAAAGCTGAAAGCAAAAAGCCTAATGTATGTGAAAGAACTTGTGTAAACTATATAAGGATGAGGAAGAGAAGAGCAAAGGGCCTTCCCCCTCAATTCCACTTGTATCTTGTGAGTGAGGAGAGAGGAGGCTCACATGTGCGGGAGTGTGAACTCTTGTCGTGCTAGTTGTGAAGTCAGAGAATTTGGATGTCAAAGCACCGAGTGACGGCCCAAGGTTATCAAGGTATGAAATTTCCATTATGTTGGATTTGTCTTCAAAGTTTTGTTTTGCAAAGTGTTGGTGTTTTTTGAATTTCGTGGGTCTTTGAGTAATGCTCTACCCAACTTTGGGTTTTATAGTTGTTTGAGCTACGAGAGGCATTGTTTGGCGTTTGGTTGTGTGTGTGGTTCGTGTGGTGTTTGTCGAATATTTAAATTTTTGTGTTGTGTTGTGCATCCGACAAACTCAATTCCCCCAATCAGCACTCCTTAATGTCTCGTTATCGGGTTGTGAGTGAGGCTTGCTCTCGATCATCGCTCGCGTAACATATCTTTTTTGGTTCCCCCGCTGAGGAGTGCCAAAAATGATTTTGTATTGGTTGTTTGATTTGAGTGTGAGTTTTGTTTTGATTTATTTTGATAGTTAAAAGTAGTTGATGATTTTTGGGAGTTCCATAATAATCATATAGAAGATCCCAAAAGTTTTTTAGAAAAAATAGAGCTCTGCTATTTGATAGAGAGAGTGACCAATCCTGAGGCTAAACTCTATTTTCTTAGGTATCAATTGCAGGGCGAAGCATGGAATTGTTTGCTTGACTTTGAGAGACGCTTGAAATTTAGGATACAAAACTTGGACTATGAGACCACTAAATATGCTTTTTTATCTAGGTTTAAAAAAAGAGAAAGTCAAAGCGAGATTTGGGCGAAAATAGAAACTATTCAAAAAGATTATCAGTGTGTTGAGGACTTTGCTAGGGAGTTTGAAAGATTGTGGAATCGATGAACTTTGACATCGTCAAAAGGTGAGATAGCCCCAGTTATGTTGAATATATTATATTTTGTGAATGGGTTAAAATTAGAAGATTGGAGAGTGAAATTAGAGGTTAAGAACCCTAAGACTTTTGAGGAAGCAGTGAAGATAGCTAAATATCAAGAGAGGAAGACCAAAAGAAAAAAAGAGTTAGGGTTTGATGAACTAAGGGAAAGGTTGAGTTCAAGGCAAGTTGAGAGAAAAGTTTTTTAGGAGAAGAGAGTTAGTTATGCCTATCTTGAGAGAGGTATAATATATTCTCTGTTTAGGAGAGATGAGTTGACTTGCAAGGAATCAATCGAAGTTTGTAAGGAGAAATTGACTAGGGTGGTTGAGGAGAAAAATACTTGTTTGACTGATTGGAGTGAAGAATCTAGGAGTTTGTAAGGAGAAATTAATTAGGGTGGTTGAGGAGAAAAATACTTGTTTGACTGATTGGAGTGAAGAATCTAGGAGTGTGAATTCATAACCATTGACCACAAATACTTCTAGTCCAGTGATTAGTGATTTAACAAAAGAGGAGGGATAGACTAATGATATTTTGGAGCTTGAGGACTATAGAGATGAGGGAGAGATGTATCTGAGTTGTAAAGAAGAAAAGGAGAGACCAAATTGTTTTAAGAACTAAGAGCTCTCATGTTCCTTGGGAGAGGATGAGAGTCAAGATGAAATTGAGGGTTCAAATTTATTGCCTCATGAGTTGGTTGAGATTTTTTGTGAGTTTGTTAATCAAGAAAGTATTGAGGTTTTGGGTTTTGACTCTTGTTGTGATTTTGGTGTTAGTGTTGTTGAATCTGATGAGTCTTGTGAGTTTTTTGGTGATGTTTTGAGTAGCCTTGGAGAGGCTTTTTTTTGTGGTGTTGATGATGTTATTTTAAGTAGACCTAACCTCATGCTTCTTGATAGTTGTCTAGATGATTGTTTGGTTGATTTTGGCAACAATGTTTAAGAGAAAAGTTCATTTGATAGTCTTATGGTTTCTTTGAGCTCTCTTGAAGTTTGTGATGATGTTTGTGAAGATTTTGATTGGGGTTTTGAGAACCCTGAGAGTGACATTAATGAGGATGTGAGAGAATTTGAGTGAAGCTTTGAAAAGAATTGAAAATTTGAGGAAAGAGAGGTTTAAAAACAAGGAAATAGAGTTAGAAGGGGTTTGTGAGAAGAAAGTTAAGGATTTGGTAGTTAAGGAGTCTTTGGTTGAGGTTTTTGACCCAAAGTTGTTGTATTATGAAAATGTTGTTTGTAATGATGATGCTTCTTGTGAGGTTGTTTATAAGGATACTATGGAAGGTGTTTACCACTCTTTGTGTGTGAAAGTCTTGATGGAGTCTTGTATTCTTGATGAGTTAAGTGGTGTGGGTTGGTGTCCTAGAGTGACCCCATGTGTTGATGTTGTTGGTACTTGTGGTCTTGTGAGTCCAGAGTTGACTCCTTTTGATGTTGTGTTTGACTTGGAGATTGAGTTGGAAGATCCTTCGATAGTATATTTGGGAGAAGTTGTTCATGATTGCATAGATAAATCAGTCGATGAATCTGAGATTGGCAACAAAAAAGGGTCAAAATTATATTTAGAGACTCTAGAAGTAACATGGTCTTTCCTAGGGAGGATGGGTGGTATTTGAAAATTCTTTAGTGTGATTGTGATGTGAGGGCTTTGCAGATTTTGGATTATGGTTGGGATTTAAGAGATTTGAAGGTTTTGAAGGACGATGAAATTTTCTTGGATGGTGAGGATCGTCTCAAGAAATCTGATAAGAATTTCATGGATGAATTTTGTTTACCTATAAAGGAGTTGTTTGAGAGAGATGTGCCATTTGAGTTTGTAGAGAAGATTGTGGATAGATCTTTGATTGACTCATAAATGTTGCTTCGTTTTATGAGAGAAACTACTGCACATGAATGTTGACAGACTAGGGGAGAGCTAAATATGTCAAGCATTTTTGTGAAAACTGAAAAACCCCTAATCATAGGTTTGATTTCTGCTAGCTTAGTTGTTTACGTGACAGTTTGTGTTGTCGTTTTGTTATTTGATTTCTTGTGTTTGTCTACGTTAGGATTTTTTTATGTCATTTTTTTTAATTTCTTGAGTGTGAAACTTGATAGCCTTGGTCGAGCTTGATATTTTTTGGATAGGTTGAAGCTAGAGTTTTGCTAGTAGCTTCCGGACATTGTTGAATATGGTATGTTATCTTGCCGCGACTCTTGCACATCACGGGGATTATGGGTTCTCGAGCACTTCATGTTTCACTTTTTGATACACTACACTCGGGAATCATCTCTTGATTTTTTGAAATACTACCATGCCATGGGTTGGGTTTATGCACATTTTGCACCATCCTTGAGCACAAGCATGGCATGAGGCTTACTGCAACTATATGTAATAAATCCTACACTACAACAAAAAGGCCTCATAGATGCACATTTAGATGCGATTTTTGAATATAGAGAAAAACTTACAGGTGCGTCTATCCTCCCGTCTATTTGTGCGTCTATCATTTCGCATCTATAATCGCATGTATCAAGGAATTTACACGCAAAAATAGACGCCCAATAGACGCACATATAGATGCGCATATAGACACGCTGGTAGATGCGCTTTTACAAGCACTGATAGACGTGAACGGAAAACAAAAAAAAATACTTTTTTAAAAAAATATTTAATTTCTTTTTTAAATTTGAATTATGAAGCACGTGTAGTCTGCATTATAGATGCGCGTATAAACGCGAATTATCTGCAATTTAGACGTGCTGATATGATCTCTGGTTTTCTTTTCCCCCTCCCATACATCAGATTGTGTATTTGGGAAAAAGACAATGTATCTTACGGGTATGAGAATTGAAAATAAAAGTCCATGTATTCATTATATATCAAAGCATTTACAAGGGAAGTTTAAGTGCTTGCGACCTAAATCGTGGCCGCAAGCAGTAGGCTCAAAGAGATATCATATATATACAAGAAAAGAAGGCCTCATGAGGAGGTATGGTGCTCCTCTACGAATCTGAAGAGGAAACATCCTCGCTAGTACCACCATGGCTACTAGCATCGCTATCCCCCTCCTCGCTATGCTCCACATCCGGGTTCACCTACACACACAAAAGATCAGGGTTGCTTACATAGACAAGGTGGAGAAAAAGTTATAATTAGTTATACTTTTAATAGGAAAGTAAGAAAAACATACCTTCTCTAGCTGTCGAATCCTCATGGCCCGGTTGTATTGGTCCTCAGTGAGGAGACTCTCCTCATAAAAGTGAAGCCATGTCGCTGCGCGGTTATGCCCTCAATGGTAACCTACCTCTCTAGGAGTAGGTGTCCTACCAACGATGGTAGTCTGCAAAACATTTAGAGATATAAAAAAAATTATGAGTCACAATATATTAGACTAAAATATATAAAGAATTGAAAGAAATATAAATTTAAAAAAACTAGAAATCAAAATATACTTACAAACTCTGTCTCCCACGACTCTCTGCCGCCCGATCTGTAATGCGACGATCCCATTGTTTCCATTTGGATCTGTCGCGCCTCTGCGTGCTAGCGACTCTTCACTTTCTCAGCTGCTTTCTTCTTGGCTTTCTTCCACTCTATACGGTGGCACATAGGTGGTTGGCTGTAGGCTCCACACCCCTCCTCCAACCTCCACAGTGAGTCCCTAGTCTGTGTCATGAGGTAGGATCTTTTGTTCTGAAGCATATCCCTCAGTTTTGTACGTCCCCAATCATCCGAGAATCGTTGACCCTCAGGATTTGGGTACCTCCTATGGACTGCCCTCAACACCTCCTACCACAAGCCACTTTTTTGACTTTTGAAGTCAATGAACCAATCTTTATATGTCGCATGCATGACGTTCCTGATGTACGCCATTACATCCCTTCCCTCATCATCATGAAAGATGCCACCAACATCTGTAACTCTATAGTACTGGCGTACAACCTCCTCTACATGATCTACTGGTGAGGGTGATCTCTCGCCACCTCCTAGGCAACCCCCACACAACCCTCGTCCTCCCCCTCGACTCTCCCTCCTCCCTCTCTGTCGACTGCCCTCTGCCTCGCTGGACGCACGAGCTTCTGCAGATGCATGTGCTTCTGCAGATGCTTGTGCTTCTGCAGATGCTTGTGCTTCAGCCGATGCACATGGAGCAAGTGGAGTACTTGGAAATGGAGTACGTGCATATGTACCTGTATGTGGAGTACCTGCATGTGGAGTCTAGGAAGTAGTGCCAGGCAAAGACGCCAGAGGCGTCCCAAACATGACACTGAACACCTCGTCCGCTGTGGGAGAGCGGCCAAGGCGTCTGGTCATCTCTCCCATGAAGTCTTCGCTACTAGGAAAACCTCCAAAAAATGCATTGACCCCCTGCCAAAGGAGGCCAATGTATCATTCATGTGATCCACATCTGGGTGATTGCTAGATGAACCAAGATATGACATTTGCAAAAAAAACACAAGAAAAAGACAAATTTATTTGCATACAAAAAAATATATATTACCTACATTTTCAAAGAGCTTTCTTTAGACATTGAGCATAACACTTAAGTGCTAATGCTTCTCTTAAACAAGAAAATTGATAAACACAAACATGGGATTGGTCATATTCATCATTGCAAAAATATATTGTTTAATATCAGAACTCGGAGACCTGGCACGTGTATCCCCGCGTCTACATTGCAAGTTAGACGTGCTCTCAAACGCGCTCTAGAGTGAACCTTTTGTCTAGCGCATCTATCTATGCATCTAACATGCAATACATACGCACTGGCAGACGCACATCCCAAGTCAATGCGCGTGTATAATCGCGTGTATAATCGCATGTAGACTACAGGTCAACCTTCTGTGCAGCGCATGTATCATCGCGTGTACACTGCAGAGCACACGCGCCAGCACACGCGCCCTCAGACGCTCTGAGAGGAAACATTTTTTCGCGTCTATGTCTTAGTGTAGACACGCTATCAGACGTCCCCCGTCGGCCGATTTTAGGCCGACGATCGCCATTGAATATTTACAAAATGCAATACATAATGGAATCACAAATCCTAAATACACAAACAGAGCAGATAGAGGAAGAGAGAAAAAAAGAGAGAGAGAGAGAGAGAGAGAGAGAGAGAAAGAGAGAAAGAGAGAAAGAGAGAAAGAGAGAAAGAGAGAGACTCACCTTTGGTGTTTGGTGTGGCAGGTGGTGGCGCTTCTTCCTTCTCCTTCTTCCTGTCCTTGGTAAGTTACCCTCCCTTGATGCTTGCTTGCTTGCACAAATCCTAAATACATAAACAAAGCAGATAGAGGAAGAGAGAAAAAAAGAGAGAGAGAGAAGAGAGAGAGAGAGAAAGAGAGAAAGAGAGAAAGAGAGAAAGAGAGAGAGAGAGAGACTCACCTTTGGTGTTTGGTGTGGCAGGTGGTGGCGCTTCTTCCTTCTCCTTCTTCCTGTCCTTGGTAAGTTACCCTCCCTTGATGCTTTCTTGCTTGCTTGCTACTTCTTCTTGTTCTCCTCTTTCTTGTTCTCTCTTTCTTCCTCTCCTTGGCTTTCCATTTTCCCTTCTTGTGTGTTTGAAATAAAAGAAGAGGTGAGTCATTTGGAGCTGAGGCATGCAGAAACTGCATGTCGGCTAAACTCAAGCTTCAGAACCGCTAAAAACGCAGGAAATGAAACACGCAGTTTGAAAAGAAATGATTTAAGTATGGTTTGAATTTTAACATGTGCGTCTATTTTCGCGTGTATATGTGCATCTATTGTTCAGATAGACGCGAGTATAGACGCGAATATAGACGCGTAGTTAAACGCGGATATAGACGTGCATTTGGATTTTATCTTAATTTTTTGTTTTTAAGATAAGTTTTGATAGTCAATTATTATCATAAGTTTTAATGTATTTATGATTATTTTTGTGTATTTAAAATTAAGATCTTATGTAAACATATGAATGACAAATATTTTGATGTTATCATGAATTATGTTTAATCATGTCGACGTCATCATCACCTAGTGCAGTGCAAGCTGGTGAGTCAATGAGCACATCCTCAAGTGAGGATGAAACATTGCATCTTCATAATCGAGATGCATGGCTACGACGAAAAATTAAATGCATGTGTGATTGTTGTCGAGGGTGTATTTATGAGCACATCGAATTGCAATGTCATACCTCAACTTGTATGGAGAATGGGACCGAGAAAAATCACTGGTATTCATTTTTTTTAAACCACTAAGATTGCATGTGTGTGTTACGGGAATTATATATCAACGTACATGAAACTCCCTTTTGTGGTTAAGCAGGATGCGGTGCCACATCCTCAGATGCTCCCTCTCAGGCGTCGAGAGGCTGCAAAACGTCAACACGAGGAGGCAGAGTCTTCAAGAAGCGTATAGACTGACGACCATGATAGTAGCCCTCATGAAATGCTCCATCAAGTCGTAGAGGATGAGATTTTGGACAACATGGTACACCATCTATTTTCGCAACCGGTTTAGGGAGAAGGTCACTCTACGAAGCCAGATGATCCACTATATGTAGCATCATCTACTCCATTGTATGAAGGTTGTACGTACTCCGTTCTTCTTGCGTCCCTCGAGATACTTAACTTGCAAACAATTTATGGATGGAGTAATATCAGTTTGGATGCGTTATTGAAGTAGGTATCAATTCAGTTTGGCTTATATATGAATCATAATATTAATTCTTAATTCTATTTTGAAATCAGACAGAATTATATGTTGGTGGTTTTTAAACTCACTTTTAAAAATATATGTAGGTTACTATCACAAATGCTTCCAAAAGGAAACTAATTGCGAACTAAGAGAGAGCAAGCAAGACATTACTTGACATCTCTGGGAGGCCTCGATTATGTCAAGATCCATGCATGTGTCAATGATTGTGTCTTATTTCGTGGGATTCATGAGTTCGCACGAGAGTGTCCTGTTTGTGGCGAATCAAGATATGAAGTGGAGATGAAGTCAATGGATGTGCCTCGTAAGGTTTTGCGACATTTTCCGATTGTTCCACGTATAAAACTTATGTTTAAGTGTAAGTCTATTGGAAAGCTCGTGTCATGGCATACTAGTCATCGTTCAAGTGATGGAAAATGGAAAATCCTTGCAGACACACCCGCATGGCAACATATAGATAATTTGTGGCCTGTTTTCAAAGAAGAGCCAAGAAATTTGAGTTTGGTTTAGGTATGGATGGAATCAATCCATTTGGCATCAAAAGCACATCATACAGTGTATGGCCAGTGGTATTGGTGAACTATAATATTCCTCCATCCATGGCAATTAAAAAGGGACATGTGATGTTGTCCCTTCTGATTCGTGGAAAGCACAAGGTAAATAACATGGATATTTACTTAGAGCCTTTGATTGAAGAGTTAGAAATGTTATGGTAATGTATTGAGGTGCAAGATACAAGTGCATCTGCATCCTCTAGAGATTTCACGTTGAAGGCCATGCTGTTGTGGACTATGCACGACTTTCCAGGATACGCAGAGTGTTCAGATACATGTATATAACTCTATATTTGAAATTCAAGATGTGAATCAATTGCATTTTATTAATTCACTTGTTTTTTCAGGTTTAACCACGTTAGGATATCATGCATGTCCTATTTCCAGTCCCTTCCTAGTTTCCTCTAGGCCGGCACATTTAAAGAAGGTTATCTACGACAATCATAATCGATTTCTTCCTATTGACCATCCCAAATATGTTCTCCCTACTAATGGAATGACTCCACAATCTCTAACCATTCGAGATTGGAAGGAGAGATGGATTAATGCTGACAGCCACCCTCCACTCAGCATGAGTCAGTTAGAAGTGCATTTCTCTCGATTGACTTTAAAGTATTTAGCATGATGAATTGTTTACATAATATATTGTTTCTTTGTTAGGTTCTCTATATTTTTTCATCTTCCGTACTGGACTAAACTCAAGATCAATCACCTGTTGGACCCCATGTACATATTCAAAAATGTTGTATCTACATTATGGGATCACTTGATAGGGGCTCGTGATTTAGTTAATGTAAGGGAGGATTTACGTAACATTGGTCGCATGAGACGAGCCTGGCCATGCATTGGACCTAGAGGAAAGATTGAGATACCCCATGCACCTTGGATGTTGTCAAAGAACGAGAAAAAAATAGTGAAGGAACAAATATATAGCTTTGGAACACCCACAGGATGTATGAGATGTCTCAAGGGAGCCTTCATAAAGAAAAAGAAAAGAGGTGTGGAGCAACTATCTGGTTTGAAGTCCCACGATTGGCACAAAATGATTCAAGTAAGGGTATCTCTAACCATGAATATAGTAATTAGTGGAGTAACTATGTGTAAACTTTGGGGTATGATGACTTTTTCCTCAACTAATCATTTGATCTATGAATATTGTTTACATTCAGTTCGTACTTCCTACTAGCATATCCCATTGTGCCTATCATTTACAAGATGGGAGAGCTTGTGAGGTGTGTATACATTGTATTTTTTTATTATACATCTTTGAATTTCTACACAAAAATAAACAATTCTCAAATACATCATGATAGATACATGAGCTCGAAGGAAATTGATCCAAACACATTGCAAGATGCTCGAGTATTATCTGTTGAGGTGGTTTGTTTGGTGGAGGAAATTTTTCCTCGATCCATTTTGACTACTCAATTACATTTACTCGTACATTTGATTGATGAGATCGCACTTTCTACGGCAGTTCATGTAAGGTGGATGTTCTTTCTTGAGCGCTTCATGAAAACCTTGAAAGATTTTGTGAGGCAAAAAGCACAGCCTGAGGGAAACATGGTTGAGGGTTGGTTAGTGCAATCATCCCTTGTTTATATCTCTGAATATCTTACTGAAGTGGATCCCTCTCAACCACGACTATGGAAAGATGATGAAGACTTGAGGATGACCTCTATAGTACCTCAAGGAAAAGGAATGAGTAAAGTGCTAACAAAAGAAGAACTTCGTAAGTTAAATAGTTTTTGTGTGCTCAATAGTGATGTAATGAGCAAATGGGTGACACTATATAATGAAGCAAGGGCAAGAAGAAAAAGCAAAAGACAAGAATTTCGCACTAGATATGGACGTAATGTCTCATTTCCAGATCATCTAAATGCACTCCCACGTTATATTGATATAGATTGGTTACATGAGGAAATGGAGAGAATGGAAAAAGAGGAGGAAATTAATATATCTCAAAAAGAGTGGGAATATGCACGAGGTTGCTTATCAAAGGTGAGACATACTATCAATTAATTTGTTTCTATAAGTTTTATTTTATATAAATAATTGACATGTTTGATCTTTTATCTTTTACTACTAGTACACATTATTCAAAGCACTTTGGTGTGAGGGTAAACATCTTCGAACTCAATGTATAGATGAAAAGAGAAATACCCAAGATTGTGGTGTTCCTTGCTCACTTCGAGGCTACCAATGGTACCATGGAAGGTTATTGTGGCTTGATCCAAGATATTTTGAAGCTTGACTTCAAACGATTCTTTATATATGTACTAGATGTGAAGTAGTTTAAAGAAGTGGTAACAAATGGTGAGCATTGCACAATCAGACGTCATCCAAGTGGTTTTGTAATCATTGACTCTACAAAATTTCACCAAAACAAGAATGACACGTTAGTACTACCTCAAAAATGCGAGCAGGTATATATGCAAAGGCTAATTTTTTTATATGTATACATGTGATACATATACACAATATAATAAGTACTTAAGTTTTTTGCTTTTGTTTTTAAAATACAGGTTGTGTATCATCCAATGGTAAACAATAACCGATGGTGGTATGTCATCCCTATATCTAATCATTCAAAACCAATATATGGTAATATTATCGACATGGAGATAGCAGATGACAATCCAACAGTTAATGATGATGTGCATGATGACACCATAATGGATTATATGCGTGATATAGTACAAGATGAACCTCGCGAGGATGTTCAAGGAAACGCAGAAGAAGACAATAATGTGATTGTCGATGATATTGATGAAGTTATTGAGCAATATAGCAACACATCTGATAGTGGGATAGACTTATTTGTTTCGTTACCTCTTGGTAACATAGACCTAGAAGTAATTAGTTTAGCAAGGGATGATCTCATTGAAGATGAGATGGATCATTCACTGTAACATACTTAATTTTCTTATTGATTCAATGTGTATTCCTAATTCTATGCTTTTTATCATGCACACACGTGCATACTCAAGAATCAATAGTTAATTTTAAAGCTAAATTGAATTTTCCATGATAAAAAAGGAAGTATATTTTATAATCTTCAAGTATGTAGAGAAATTACGAGATACATATTGCAATGCTTGCTGCTAATTATAAGGTTTCTGTCACTTGCCGCTAATTAGTTATATCAGGCTTGTCAACTGGAGGAACCGCCATTCATTAGAGAGCAATGAAAAAGTAATTATTAACTCTATTTTTTTAATTCAATGATTCAATGTGTATTTTTAATTTTATGGTTTTTATCATGCGCACATGTGCATGCTCAAGAATCAATTTCAGGTGGTTAAATAATTATTAACTTTGGTTTTTTAATTATGTGAATTGCTAATTTTAGGTGGTTAAATAATTGTGCGTCTGCTGGCGCATCTATATTAGCATCTATTTGCACAGATATATAGACACAAAATTTGCGTCTATTTACACACATGTTTACACGCACTTATAGACCCTCTGATAGATGCACCCGACTTTGTGTGTCTAACATGTGCGTCTCTGCCTCGTTTCTGTTGTAGTGCTAATTGCACGTGAATTTGAGAGAACACATGTCATTGAGCGCACACATTCCTTGCACACACGATATTTGGGATGTTCATCAAAAATTTAGGAACCTCTTGATGAGTGTGTAAGGTGGTTGGGTGAGTTAGAGGGTCATGAAGGACGTCGCCAATTGTGAGATGGGTTGTTCTTATCTAGTCAACATCTTGAGAACCATCATTTCTAGAGTGTTTGTGAGATTTTGGATGGGTGGAGTGGAGTATGACATATTTTCTTGCTGAGAGTTGGGAGGTGAGGATAAGGATTTCAATAATCAAGGAGCTTTTGTTTGCATTATGCATGACACACAAGCACGTGTAGATAGGCTAGGCACAATTCTTCAGTGCATACATAATTTTCATGTGAGCATTAATTGATTAGGTGTATATCATAGATCCACTATTGCATATTTCTCAAATCATGTATGAATGGACACAACATACATTTTTCAAAGCATGTTTTTGCTAAGGCACACTAATTAAAAAACAAGTTTATATCTAGAGAATGTTTATTTTAAAGGCTCAAGGATCAAAGGAAAAGGTCATAAGTTTTACATTGTCAGTAAGTATTTCTTGAAGAAAAGGAGGACATGTGTGCTGAAAGTGTGTGCAATTACAAGAATAATAGGCCAAGGAAGGGTTTGCAATTCTGCCCACGATGGCTTATTGGCTAAATGTGTTTCAATCGCTTTGAGCACCTGGATGACTATACTCGGAGTTCATATGATGAAGTTATGATCCACACAAGTTGCAAACAAGCATAGGGCAAAAAAAACAAAAATAGTAAAAAGCAATAGAAAAACAAAAGCCAAAAGGTGAAAGCAAAAAGCTTAATGTATGTGAAAGAAGTTGTGAAAACTATATAAGGATGAGGAAGAGAAGAGCAAAGGTGCTTCCCCCTCTTTTCAAATTGTACCTTGTGACTGAGGAGAGAGGAGGATCGCATGCGGGATTGTGAACTCTTATCGTGCTAGTTGTGAAGTCGGAGAATTTGGATGTTGAAGTGCCAAGTGACGGCCCAAGGTTATCAAGGTATGAAATTTCAATTATGGATTTGTATTCAAAGTTTTATTTTGCAAAGTGTTGGTGTTTTTTGAATTTCATTGGTCCCGACTTTGAGTTTTATAGTTGTTTGAACTACAAGAGGCATTGTTTGGCTTTTGGTTTTGTATGTGATTTGTGTGGTGTTTTTTTTTTGTGCATTCGATAAATTCAATTCCCCTAATCGGCAAAGGTACTCAGAGAAAAAAAGTAGGCAAAACTGGAGCGTGGAATTTTGCTGCAAAGAGCAAAAGAGAGAAAAAGAGATCGTGCTTTTGGAAGGGAGAGGGAGAGGAAGAGAGAGAAAGAGAAGGAGAGCTTCTCACTGTCGTCACTGCCGTTAACGTTAGCGTTCATAAAGAAGAGGAGGAAGTGCACCAAGGAAGAAGAGGGGCCGTATTGAGATGGCAAGCTCAACATGTGCGGACATTGATGATGGACAGCCTGGCTAGATGGGTCCGCACGTCTACACTTAGCATGTTGGTGATCATTATGATACTCACATGGCCACTGACTTATCAGTTATTATATTTAGTTTGTTATACCTACCTACAGCTGGCAAAGACATAGCGCTAGTCGATTAGTATAGTCGGTTATGCACTGTTTGACTTAGTAGGCCACTTTCCTTTATGTTGTATCTTATCTATACTTTGTGTACATTGTATAGTGTATGGAAGAAGAAGAAGAAACCAACAAGAAAACGTTTTAGTGTCCATCTCTCTTCTTGTGTTCTTGAGTGAGCTTCCTCTTGTGTATATAGTGTGTGTTTGGTGCAGCAGCTCAAGCAAGTCCCCCCACCACACGATTCTTGACATGGTATCAGAGCCGCGCCACTGAGAGAGGCTGATTTCAAATGCGGAAGTGAAGGAGAAGAAGCAAGGTTCGAGCAAGCAAGCAACAGATAAGAAGCTCTCCCATTCTTCCACTCTCTCTCTTGGATAATGTCTGTGGAGGCACTCGAAGCAGGGTCGAGCAAAAATCTCAGATTGTTGTGAGATTTGGTGTGCAAGCAAATCACTGTATATTCTGTAGATTTTCCCTTCAAGGCTTCCCCACAATTATTTTGGGCGTCTGAGGCCGTTCCAAGCCCTGTTTTAGAGCCGCAAGGTTGTGGATAACAATGTCAGGATACACTGTGATTTCGACTGTATTGACCAAAAGTCGAGTGCATAGGTTACAGATTGTGAATTTGTACTTTTTGAGGTGTTTGCAAGAAGGAAACATAAGGTTTATCTACAAACAGGTTGCAGATTACATGTACTATTGAGCAATCAGTGAAAAAGGTTGCTTGGTGTATTAGTGTGCACGTGTTGTGAAAGATTGCAAAAGACTAGCTTGCTATATTATATCCTTATTTGTGATAATGACAGAGAACAATGGAAATCCTATTATTGAGAAGCTTGACAAGAGTAACTACCCTTCATGGAATTTTCGTGCGACGAACTTCTTGATTGGAAAGGGCCTTTATGAGTTTATTTTAGGTGAAGAAAAGGATCCAAAGCTGGGTATCCCTCCGACTGCAGATGTGTTAAAAGCATGGAAAGAGTGGAATGTGAAAGACAAAAAGGTGATGCATTGGCTATCTGCAGTCATTGATAATACTATGCTGGGACATATCAGGAATGCAGAAACTTCACATGCAGCTTGGACAATTTTTGAGAGCATGTTTTCAGTAAATACAAAGGCACGAAAGATTCAACTCAAGCAAGAGTTGAATGCCTTGAAGAAAGGAAAATTGTCTGTCAATGAGTATGTGTTGAAGGTGAGGAGCATTGTAGATGCTTTAGTAGCAATTGATGCAATGCCGGATGATGATGATTTGGTTTCATCCACTCTGAGTGGCCTTAACAATGAGAAGGCATGGAAATCATTTGTTACTTCAGTATATGTACGAAAGCCATTTCCATATTTTGATGAGCTAATCTCTCTCATGATTACTGAAGAGATCAATATGGAGGGTGATTTGTCTGAAAGATATGGTGAACATGTCAAAGAATTTTACTCGAGTTCAGGAAGGGGACGTGGTAGATCCTTTTCAAGAGGCTGTGTTATGGGACGTGCTGGCGATAACCAGCAAAACAGGTTCAATCAACAATTTGGTGAAATGTAGGTTTCTGGAGGCAGAGGAAACTTTAGAGGCAAGGGGAGCTATAGAGGAAGAGATGGATGGCAGAATAGAGGCTCTGGAAATTCTGCTATTGTTTGCCATTATTGTGGAAAAACATGCCATATTGTAACCCATTGCTATGCAAATAAGGATTATATTCGCAGTGGTAAATTGCAGCAAGAAAATTATGCATCGTATTCATGACAGAATGAAGGCAAAAATGAGCATCTGTTTGTTATGAAGCATATGATGAATGCAGTTACAAGAAAGGAGACACATGATGATGTATGGTATGTTGATTCAAGCACATCTAATCATATGACCAATCATGTTGAATGGTTTGGAGAGATGGAAGACTTGCAAAACCCAAGTTATGTGTAGACGGGTGATAATTCACATGCCACCAAATTTTACACATTGGAAAGGTTCCCTTGTCCTTGTATGATGGCCAGACAAAGAGTCTAACAGATGTATTACATGTGTCATCAATTACAAAGAATCTAGTGTCTCTTGGCCAAATGGTAGAGTAGGGGTTGCCGGTCCGATTCAATGCAAAAGGTTGTTTTGTAGAAGACTTTAATGATAAGTGTAGGATGGTCACAAAAGGAAGAAGAGTTGGCCGAATGTTCACTTTAGATACTGCAATTCCTACAATGGATGGTGTTATGTATGCTAAAGGAAAAGAAGTAGTTGTAGATATTGAAATATGGCATAAACATATTGGACATGTAAATGTACAAAGGCTAAAATTGATGCAGTCCAGAGAATTGGTTACAGGGTTGCCTTCTTTTAGAGTTGCAGAATTGCATAAAGTCTGTGAAGCATGCCAGTTTGGTAAGCAGGCAAGACAACCCTTCTCGCATGATAGAGAAGTGAGTAGAAATATACTTGATGTAGTACATACATATGTTTGGGGCCCTACACAAAATGTGTCTCTTGGTGGTGGCAAATAATTTGTCGCATTTATTGATGACTGTTCAAGGAAGTTATAGGTATACTTCATGAAGGAAACAAGTGATGTGTTTGAGCACTTCAAATCTTTTAAGGCAGCTCTTGAAACAAAAACAAGCTTAAAAGTAAAGTGCTTGAGATCAGATGGAGGGGGAGAGTACCTCTCTAATAAATTCAATGGCTTCTTGAGAACTCATGGGATAAAGAGGCAATTTACTTGCAAGTATACCCCACAGCAAAATGGTGTTGCAGAAAAAAAAAAACATATTGTAGAAGTTGCACGAGCATTAATGGCTAAAAAGAATATGCCCAAAAAAATTTGGTTTAAGGATGTCCATACTTCTATTTATATTATGAATAGAACTCCCACAGCTACAGTTCATGGGATGACTCCTGAAGAATGCTTTACTAGCAAGAAGCCTGATGTATCGCACTTGAAGGTATTTGGCTATGTTGCATACGTTCATGTGCTAGATGAGCTATGGAAGAAGCTTGATCCAAAGGCAAAAAAATGTGTTTTTATTGGATACTTTTTAGAGCAAAAAGGGTATCGCTATTATAACCCTGTCACACGTGAGTTCAGAGTGAGCACGGATGTTATCTTTGATGAGATGGGAAGTTGGTATACACCTACTAGTGATGTTTTGGATGATGATAATGATTAGGATAGCTATGTGCAGAAAGATATACAAGAATCACGGAGTCTTAGTGGACCAGAAATATCATCTGGTACTATACCTATAGTGAGCCCTTAGTCTGGTAGACTAAGGAGTAGCCCCACATCTTCAGGTGGATCTATAAGTGTTGTAGGGAAGGAAAAAGGAAAGAAAAAAGTGATGGATGGTAATGATGCATCTACCAATCAATGGGATTTGATGGAGATTCTAGTGGTTTGGAGAGTTTGGATCATGAGCTTGGAATTCCTTCAGTCAGGACACTAGGTGTACAGAGAGCTCATAGTAATGTAAAGGCTCCATTGAGTGATCCGCTGGCACACAAATCTAGTAGGGTCAAATACCCTATTAAAATATCTCGTTTTGAAGGTTATGCAACTCACCATTATGCTTATATGGTGAAACTAGTTGAGGATGTTAAGTCCACTTGTTTTTAGGATGCTGTTGGTCATGCTCATTGGGATGTAGCAATGGATGAGGAGATGGCTGCATTAGAAGCCAATAAGACTTGGGATTTGGTACCCTTACCTAAGGGTAAGAAAGCCATTGGTTGTAAGTGGGTTTACAAAGTCAAGCATAATGCGGACGATTCAGTTAGTAGGTATAAGGATAGGCTGGTTGCAAAAGGCTATGCTCAAACATATGGCATAGATTATGAAGAGACAATCAGTCTAGTTGTTGGGATGGCAACTGTTAGGTGTGTGATTGCCTTCGCAATAGCCAAAGGTTGGAGTTTTTAGCAAATGGATGCTAAGAATGCCTTCTTGCATGGTGAATTGCAAGAAGAAGTGTATATGGAGCAGACAGAAGGTTATGAGGATTTAGAGCATCAAACATATGTGTGCAGGTTAAAGAAGGCGCTCTATGGGCTAAAGCAAGCACCTAGAGCATGGTCTGACAAGATTGGAGAATATCTTGTCAATATTGGATTTTGTATTTCTGATACTGATCACTCACTTTATGTGAGAAAGGGAGATGCAGGTTTGGTCATCATAGGCATCTATGTGGACGACTTGATTATTACAGGTGACATTGACAATGGGATTGCTAAAGTTAAGGACTTCTTGAAGAAGAATTTTACGATGAAAGATTTGGGTGAGTTGAGATACTTTCTTGGTATTGAGGTGATCATATGTGATGATGGTATATGGCTATCCCAAAGGCAGTATGGCTTGGATATGTTATCCAAGTATGGTAGGACAGCATGTAAGCCTCTTTCAGTACCATTGAAGCAAAATGTGAAGTTAAGTGCTGATGTTGGAGATGAGATAGAAGACCCTACTATGTTCAAGAGGATAGAAGGGATTTTGATTTATATGACTATCACAAGGCCAGACTTGAGCTATGCTATTGGCCTTGTGAGTCAATTTATGCAAATGCCTAGAAAGCCTCATTTGGATGCAGTTAGACGTATATTGAGGTATGTGAAGTCCACTTTACATTATGGACTTTTTCATGAGGTAGGTAAGGATGTACAGGTCTTTGGATACACAGATGCAGATTGGACTGGTAGCATGTTAGACAGAAGATCTACAAGTGGATTCATGTTTTCCCTTAGTAGTGCAGCAATTACATGGAGCACCAAAAAGCAACCTACAGTTGCTTTATCGAGTACAGAGGCTAAGTATAGAGGTTCTGCTAATGGCAGCATGTGAGGTGGTATGGCTGCAAAAGTTATTAGGTGATTTGGATGTGCAGGAAGATGGTCCAGTTGTCATTCATTGTGACAACATGAGCAGCATACAGCTAGCTAGGAATCCAGTGTTCCATGCTAGGACAAAACACATTGAGGTGCACTATCACTTTGTGAGAGAGAAGGTACTTGCAGGAGAGATTAACTTGATATATGTCAGTACACAAAATCAGATAGTTGACATTTTCACAAAGGTATTGGGTGCAGAGAAGCTTCGAAAGTTCCGAAGCTTACTTGGAGTTGCAGAGATAGAGTTGAGCTTGAGGGGGAGTGTTGAGATGGCAAGCTCAACACGTGCAGACATTGATGATGGACCACTTGGCTAGATGGGTGGTCCGCACATCTACACTTAGCACATCGGTGGTCATTATGATACTCACATGGCCACTGACTTATCACTTATTATATTTAGTTTGTTACACCTACCTATAGCCGGCAAAGACATAGCGCTAGTCGATTATGCACTGTTTGACTTAATAGGCCACTTTGCTTTATGTTGTATCTTATCTATATTTTGTGTACATTGTATAATGTGTGGAAGAAGAAGAAGAAACCAGTAAGAAAACGTTTTGGCCTCCATCTGTCTTCTTGTGTTCTTGAGTGAGCTTCCCCTTGTGTATACAGTGTGTGTTTGGCGCAGCAGCTCAAGCAAGTCCCCCCACCACGCGATTCTTGACAAGCCGTTGCAAAGAGGAGATGAAGAATCCATCCTCGAGCTTTTGCAGTGAGTACATTGCTCCATCTTGGTATGTTCTTGTTCTTTCTTCTTTTCTTTTGTTTGTTTTTGTTGAGAATGAGGTGCACTGAGGGAGAAAAAGAGGAAATGAGAGAGGGAAAAGAAGAAAGGAAAAGGAAGAGAGAGAGAGAGAGAGAATAAACATGAAAGATAACAAAGAAAGAGAAAAAGAGAGGGAGGGAGGGATAGAGGAGAATAAGTGAGAAAACATGAGGGGGTGGAGAGAAACAAAGAGAGGGTTCGCCGCGAAGAGGAGATGAACAAACCATCCTCCTCTTGGTTTGTTCTTGTTTGCTTTTTTTGTTTGTTTTTCTTGAGAATGTGGTGCATTGAGGGAGAAAGAGAGGAAATGAGAGAGGGAGAAGAAGAAAGGAAAAGGAAGAGAGAGAGAGAGAGAGAGAGAGAGAGAGAGAGAGAGAGAGAGAGAGTAAACATGAAAGATAACAAAGAAAGAGAGAAAGAGAAAGGAGAATGAGTGAGAAAACAAGAGGGGGTGGAGAGAAACAAAAAGAGGGTTTATCACAAAGAGAGAATAAACATGAAAGATAATCAAGAAATGGAAAGAAAGAGAGAGAGAGAGAGAGAGAGAGAGAGAGAGAGAGAGAGAGAGAGAGAGGGAGGGAGGGAGGGAGGAAGAGAGGACAATGAGTGAAAAAACACGAGGGGATGGAGAGAAACTAAGAGAGGGGCAACAAAGAGAGAGAGAGAGAGAGAGAGAGAGAGAGAGAGAGAGAGAGAAAGAAAGAGAAGGTGGAGAGAACATAAAATGAAGAGTGCAAAGAAAGGTGCAAAGAAAGGGGGAGAAACAAAGAAAGGGGGAGAAAACCAAGACTTTAGTTGACGTTAATTTTGTTGAGTTACAAGAGAAGAAATCCCTTCTCAAACAAATTAAGGAAGAAAAAGAGAACGAGAAAAAAACCAATTGTTCGTCATAAGTAGACAAAATGGAAAACAATGATGGTCATGATGTTGATGATTGCAAGGCGTATCTTAATCAACATTTCCTCTGTCCTTGCTCTCAATGCAAGCTGGCAATCAGATGAAAGTGTCTCTTGTCTAAAGAATACGTATGACACTTCAGTGAGTTTCACTCAGAGATCGTTGATCGGGTGATCTCAAAATTTGAGCAAATGGTAAGAAAAATGTATATCAATCATGCCTTATATTTGCAAACTAATTGAATATCATAAACAAAAACATTAGACATGGCTGTAAAATTTATACACGGAGTTAACATCTCATCTTAAGGAGAAATGCACCTATTGCGGCTAGTTAGAAGAGTTCGTGGGCGTGCAATGGATGGAGTGCTTGAGCCAATCCGCTACTTGGAAGGCGCGACCGAGTTTATATCGTCTATACCACAAGAGATAGGTAGCCTTTTAGACTTTCTTACAATCTTGGAGCTTGAGATGGAGAAAATGATTGATGCATTGATACCCATGGATGCCAAGACATCTGATCTGCTAAGAGAGGAAGAATCCATACCATTATATGATGGGTGCCGAGTATCTCGCCTGAAGACGATGCTTTGACTCCTAAGTATGCAAGCAAAATATAGGTGGAGACATGCAACTGTGAGCAAGTTTTCATGTACCTTCTACATATGCTTTGTTGATTTCTTTTTGGTACCATTATTTAAAAAAAGTTTACTTTTCAAGGCATTTTATGATTTCTTTTCAGGTTGCTAAATTATCATATATTACCACTTGGAACTACCATGCCTGAGTCTCATGATGATGCGGGACATGTTTTGCAAAAGCTTGGAATGGACTACCACAGCATCCATGCATGTGTCAATGCTTACCTAATGTTTTGAGGAGAGTACAAGACTATGAAGACATGTCCAAAGTGTGGTGCTCACAGGTATCGAGAGGACTTGAAAGGGAAAACCATCCCTCAGAAAGTTCTTAGACCTTGTTGGTCATGGATTCCTTGTTCCTCCCTATTTAGGGCAGCACCATAGTTCTTTTCCTCCCTCCCAAAATTCATACAATAGACACACCTTACCTTCTGCTCCTGTTAGAGCCCGTTTCTAAGTGGAACTCCAATTGCATGCTTTTGGTAACTCCAAGTATGGTCTAGCTCTACCCCTGCAATTCACTCTCATGATTTGCGGCTCAAACCTAGTTGACTTGCTGAACTTAGTGACTTCCAAACAAAATTAAACTTAAAGAATTTATTCCATGTCTTGTGCTCAAACCTAGTTGACTTGCCAAACTTAGTGACTTCCAAATAAAATTGAACTTAAAGAGTCCCTGCATTCCATCCTATTACATGGCCTAAAGCCCCTGTAGACCAAGTGTGCAAGTGCACTATAGGAATGCACAAGTATGTTTATTAGATAATTATGTGCACCTATGCATGTGGGCTTTGTGCATGCATGCTATCACTATGTTCTTCCTAGTGTGGATAATAGAAAATGCACTAAAACGCCAATGGGTGTGATAGTGAGTTGTTCTCTATGGTGTGAATCCTAGGATGGAGTGGATGAGAGGTGGCCTTAGTGCCTGCGTGTAGTATAGTGGAATGATTATATGCAAGTGCACAATATCATACATGGGTGCTAGGGAATTAAGCTAGAGAGTTATGTGTGCTTGGCAAGTCACCACTTCATTATCAATACTCAATGAGCTTCCCTTTTTCATTGATCTAGCTACCATCAAATATGCATGAGAGAAGGTGATGAGATAAAAACAAAATTTCATGTATATGGAGGGCTTTATCTTTTTCTCATACTACCATTTGGGCTGACAAATACCCTTCCTACTTTTCAAAGTCTCATGAATATGATCTTACATTCCTTTCTTTTTAATTTTGTGCTTGTATATTTGACAACATTCTTGTATATAGCAAATCATTTGTAACGTGTCCACTAGTGTCATCCAGGACACGTCTTAGCAGTCCATCAGAAAGGATGTTTAGAAAGCTTTGCCCGGCACTCCCATGGAATGTTACGGGGTTTGCGATCTAGGGCTTTCCGTGTCTGCCACGTAGTGGAATTATTTTGGCCGTTCCCACTTAGGATCGACCTGAATTAGGGTTTTCCTAATTGGACATTTCCCAACATTCGCTAGCGTCAGACCCAAGCAAACTACTTTATGCAGAAATGCCAGGTCTGAAGCGGATTCATGCTGCACTTGGTTCAAGGAGAATGGGAAACGAGAGGGAGGCAAAGCTCAACCTCTCTGCCATAAGGCATAGTCCCATTCCATTCCCCTAAAACAGCGTAAATCGGGTTTAATCATAACTCTAGGTCAACGCTTTTGTTGTTCGTGTTCTTTGACAATCCTCCTGCTGTCCATCGTGATTTGAGAAAAATTTCCAGCCAACCGAGACCACCCATCCATAGGACGGACCTATGGCCCATCCTCCGCACTTTCCTTGGGTTGTTTTAGTTATTTAATTACCTAACACATTAGTTGGACAGGTAACATCCAGCTTCTTTAACTAACCCGTTAGGCACTGGTTCCTTCACATAATCTTATCACTTGACATAGAAAAACAATATCAGACAAGTTCCTTATTAACAAGTCATCATATTTATCTTTGAAATACAAAGAGTCCAGCCCGTAGGCTTATCCACAATCCACCCGAAGGCTATCCAGCAATCCACAGGGATCACTAATCCAAGTTTCTACGCGTAGACTAGTATGCAGGCCTCGAGATCCAATCCCCAGTCATGTTAGCCTCTTGTGCAGGACCCGAAAGGCGAGTGATTTACGGCCAGATCCCCCTTGGCACCCAAGCGTCCTCCTGGTCCAACTAGCGCTCAACGGAGAGGCCTCTCGCGGCGGGTTCGGTCCACTTTCTCGGTGCAGTCAAAAACCCCCTTGGTTAGGGTCAGGCAGGCAGTCAGGGGTAACTGAAGCTACCTCTCCCTTCAGACTTCAACCTGAAGTATAGATATCCATTTATCTTTTAATTCATTGATCAAACAAAGCCAAACAGTGCTCTAAAATCTGTAGCAAGCACAAACATTTCCATTGGTCGTTTTTGTTGGCAAACTGCTAAAGGAATGAATCCTTCCTTTCAAATGCATACAACACTCGATCTGGGATAACTTGCACTTGGAAAAATCCCCTATATCCTGGGTTAGGGCGTACCCTATGAGCCCGACTTGGTCAAACCTTGAGTTCATTGGTTATTTCAGTCTATCGGCTGGTCTTTAGTTTCTAAACAATCTTCCTTACTCAAGAAGGATAATAAAGTATTCATCCTCTTGCAAGATAACTTGCGTAAGGATCCGCCAACCCCATTGCGAGACTTTGGCCATTCTCTTGTGATCCAATCACAAGATCATATGACTCCGCATTTGCTACACAAGCGTTGCATAGGACTATGAGACAATGGAGTCATGAAACAATTTGTTTCACGTTCTTTAAGCTGAGGTCGTTAGACCTAGGGTTTCCAAGATTCATCTTTATAAGATTCTCAAGGACAAACCCTAGTTCCTTTTACGATTACAATTTACTGTCCCTACATTCAGGGAATGTGGGCAAGTATTTAAGATATAGGCGTTTCTTGGATTTTAGCTCATTCCCAACGAGTATTTCACAGCATAGGTGTTTTAAGTTTATATCAATTTGGTTAACTCTAGAAGATAATTTCGAGATTACTTCCACATGATTCGTTGACTATGCGTAAATTGATTTTTCAACCCTAAACTTTATCGATCTGAGGATAGGTTAATTCCAAATAATCTTCCTACACTTTGCGAACAAAATTCATGCTAAACAAGCAACCTTTTACTTAATAATTTATGCTGTTGACAAATGATATTTTCCTAGAGTTTATGCATCATAAGAATCATTTTATGCTTGCACTTTCCATGATGATTCATTGCAAAGAGGATATGGATTAATAGTACGAGATGCAGTTTATAATTCTAGGCTTAATCGAAGTATATTATTTCAATGGATAATAATCTAATCTTATAATTCATTTCAATGCATAAGATATTTGCTAGAAATGCTTTTATGCTTTCTTAATTCGCATGTTTCATTTAAACGTATTGATGCCTAAGTTCCTTCGTCATGAATAACTAGGACGAGAATATATTCTATTTCTAACAATTAACCTTGCATAATTGAATTACAACAATATCAAATAAAAATTAGGAAGGAAAACCTGGGTTTGGGGTGAGATATCCACCTGGATACCGGGAGACGACCCTCCCGCGGCTACGCCTTGGACTTTCTTAGGAGGCATCGCAATTGTAGTTTTTCGGACGTGGAAGCAGCTTTACAACTCCTCCTTGGAATTCCACTGTTGCTCCCTTGCACCGCCCGTCGAAAGTAGTTTTTGGAAGGCTCCCTCCTTGAAGTCGAGGATTCAAAAGGGTGTTTCAGAATCTTTTATGACTAAGACCCATTGAAGCCATGGGGAAGGCTTAATGGCCTTTTAATGACTTGTTCAAATGAGGAATGAAAAGGGATGGAAAAGACACAAGGTGCGGAGAGAACTCCAAGGGAATATAGTAACCGTAAAGGTTATAAGTAAGGTCGAAGGACCCTTAGGTCAAACTTGGAGAAAAGGGTTTCAATACGCCACAAGGGGAGGGGCTAGGGAAGGTTTAAACACGAAGGAAAGAGGGGTGGTTCCAAAGAAAAGGGATAGGGGTTTAAGGGATTAACATGGGGGGTGTGGTTTCAAGATGCCCAAGGAAAGGGTTTAAGGGTTAATACACGGGGGGAGTGGTTCCAAGGAAAAGGGGGCTTGAGGATTTATAATGTACGAAAAAGTGGGCTTAAGGAAAGGGGCTAACTGACTTTTAAAAGCACTGGGAGGGGGGGGAGTAATAATAGGACCTCTAAGCCCACTATTTATTGGGGAAAAAGGAGCTTATGATCCTTTAAACACGAGCGGGGGTGATAAGGGGTTAAGACCACTTAAAGGCCCTTCAAGGAAAAGTTTGGGGGGGAGGAGAAGATAGGCTTAAGGGTTGTGTGAAGGCCCTTTTTAGATAAGGCTTCCTTAGGGGGGGAAAGGGGCCTTATAAGGCCCCTCCCCTTAGAAGCTTTAGAAGCTTCTAAAGACCACGGGGGGGGGGGGGGGGGGGGGGGGAATGACTCCCCTAGGCGGTATCACGATGGCCAGGAGGCGAATTGTGGCAACACGATGCACAGACAGCTTCTCCCTCTCTTCTTCCGTTTGAATCCTCCATAGCCTCTTCCAGCTCACGACGTTCTCCCCTTGCTTTCACGGCAGCGGACGATGTCAGGTCTTGTGGGCAACGTCACTATTTTGGCCGTCCTCTTTCCATCTCCCTTGAGTGGGGTTTTTATAGGGAGAGGGAAGGGAATCCTCCCTCCCTTGCGTGGCATCACGCATGGCACCCTTTCTCCTCCAAGCTCCATCAAGGAGCTTAATCACACTTCCTACTCCCCTCCCCCTCCAGCACGACAGTGGACTGGGGGGATAAGGGGAATAAACAAAAAAAAAGTGTCATTTACTTAATTTTGTCATTTATTCGATTACTTAATTTTTTTCATTTACTTAAGAAGCGGTTCACACGTGAAGTTCAGAATTACATTCTCTCCCCCTTAGAGGAATCAAGATGTCCTCATCTCGAGATAAACTGGGGATATTGATGGTTGTGCCTTCATCTATCCAAGTGGCATCCTCTTCGGGATAATCTTTCCACTGGACGAGGCATTCTCTCAGGGTTCTGGATCTTAATTGTCTCTCCCTAACATCTAAGATCCTATCAGGTCTTAGTTCAAGGACTCCTTGACTAGGCATTACAACTTGTTGATCGTCAAGTACATGGTTAGGATTAGGTACATATTTCTTCAATAGGCTGATATGGAATACATTGTGAACCTTTAGGTTCTCAAAAAGTTGCAATTTATAAGCATTAGATCCTAGGCATTTGAGGATCTTGTATGGCCCACAATACCTTGGAATTAGCTTCTTGGAATCTCCTAAGGATAGGGAACTCTTTTTAGGGCGTACGCGAATGAAGACCATGTCTCCTTCTTTGAAGATTCTATCTTGGCGCTTCAAATCTGCATATGCCTTCTGTCTATCCTTGGCCACTTGGATGTCTTGTCTTATTGACTTTATTTGGTCATCCATCTCTTCCAACATCTCCCTTGAAGCTTCAACCCTTAAGGTTGGATCTGAGAAGTTTAGGGACTTCGACAGTCATGACCATATAATGCTTGGAAAGGGGTCATCTGAATGCTTTGTTGGTAAGAAGCATTGTAGGCAAATTCAAGCAAAGGCAAATATTGAATCCACCTCTTCGGATCATGACAGCAGTATGCCCTTAGCATATCCTCCATGACTTGATTTACTTGCTGTGTTTGGCCATCCGTTTGGGGATGGTAAGCGGTGCTAAAACAGAGTTGAGTCCCAATAGCTTCAAAGATATCTCTCCAGAAGTGTGATGTGAAGAGAGAATCACGATCACTAATGATCCTTGTGGGTAACCCGTGTAGCTTGAATATCTCCTTGATAAACAATCTTGCAATGTCTGAGGCCTTATAGTTTGTCTTTACTGGAATAAGGTGTGTAACCTTAGTAAGCATGTCAACCACAACCATGATGGAGCTGTATCCTCCCTGGACTTGGGGTAGGCCTACAACAAAATCCATACTAATGAATTCCCATTTCATTTGGGGAATGTCGAGCGGTTGTAGTTACCCTGGCATCTTGACATGTTCGGCTTTAACACGTTGACAAGATAAAAACTCGGTGACATATTTGAGAACATCACCTTTGAGCCTCTCCCAATGGTAGCTCTTCCTAACTGCATTAAGAGTCTTAGCATAGCCAGGATGTCCTACGAAAGGGGAATCATGAGCTTCCCACAATATCTTCTGCTTTAGTGACTGGCTTGCTGGTATACACAACCTTGTTCTATAATAGACAAGTCCATTATTGATAGAAAATTCATGATACTTAGTCTGCAACTTTTGATTCTGATCTTTGATAGAGATCTCTCTTAGCATTGTTTGGTAGGCTGGATCATGGCATGCATCCTCTCTAGCTAACTCAAGTATTGGATTGTTAGGCATAGATACTTTTGTAGCTAGAGATCTGGCTGTTGATGGATTTTGCAAGATTAGGGAATTAAGAAATGCCTTGCGACTAAGTGCATCGGCAACTACATTCTCTTTCCCTGGTCAGTACTTGATTTCAAAGTCATATTCCTCCAACACTTCAATCCACCGACGTTGCCTCATGTTGAGCTCATTCTGGGTAAAGATCCATTTGAGACTCTTATGGTAAGTTAACTAGAGTAAACTTGTTACCCAATAGGTAGTGTCTCCAAATCTTTAGAGCATGGATGACAGCTAACAATTCCAGATCATGCGTAGCATAATTCTTTTCATGACTCTTCAATTTCCTTGAAGAGTATGCTACTGGATGACCTTCCTGCATGAGTACACACCCCAAGGCAAGAATGCTAGCATCAGTTACTACCTTAAACTCCTTATTGAGGTATGGAAGTTTTAGAATAGGTGCTGATACCAAACTTTGCTTGAATCTGTCGAAGCTATTTTGTTCGGGAGTTGACCATGCAGTGGATGTTTGCTTCTTTAGTAAGTCCGTCAGAGGTGTTGCAATCAAAGCATAGTTTTTTATGAAGACCCTATACCATCCTGTCAATCCAAGAAAGCTGCGTATCTCTTTGACAGATGTTGGTATTGGCCATTCAAGCACATCTCTGACCTTGGTTGGGTCCAGTGAGATTCCTTCCACTGATACTATGAATCCCCGATATTCAATCTGGTGTTTGAAGAATGCACACTTCTTCATCTTAGCATACAGCTTATGTACCCTCATTGTCTCAAGGACAATCCAAAGTTGGGGTTCATGATCTTCATCCTATTTGGAATAGATTAAAGTGTCGTCGAAGAAGACAAGCATGAAATCATCAAGATATGGCCTAAAGATATCCTGCATTAACCTGTTGAAGGTGGCAAGTGCATTCGTAAGTCCGAATGACATAACTAGGAACTCAAAGTGCCCATATCTTGTATTGAAGGCTGTCTTTGGGATATCTTCTTCCTTGATCCTTATTTGATAACAACCTGACCTAAGATCGATTTTGGAGAAGATCTTTGCACCTTGAAGATGATCAAGAAGCTCATCTATTCTAGGGATAGGGTACTTGTTCTTGACCATCGATTGATTCAATCCTCGGTAATCAATACATAGTCGAAGTGCCCCATCTTTCTTTTTCTGAAATAGTATTGGAGCTCCCCACGGTGAACTGCTAGGACAGATGTAGCCCTGATCTAGCAGTTTCTTGAGTTGTTCTTTTAGCTCAATTGCTTCTGGTATGGACATTCTATAAGGTCTCTTTGCAATTTACACAACTCCTGGTACGAACTTAATCTCATGATCCACTTCTCTTTGAGGCTGGAGTTCCGTCATTTCTTCAGGGAATAGGTCCGTGTATTCCTTTAGCCAAGAAGGTCCTTCATTAGACTCTTGTTTCTGATCTAACTTGTTGAGTTTGATCAAGTAGACAGGTAATCCTATCCTGACTCCTTTTATGATTCGAGATACTTTGGCCAATTGGATTCTTGGTACTCGAGCCTCACCTTGGGTTCTGACTAATTCCCTTTCAGAGTTTTGAAAGGAAACTTGACCCTTCCCACAATGAATGTGGGCGTCCTTAGGCTTAAGCCAATCCATTCCGAGTAGACACTCATGGATACCAAAATTCATGACTCTGAATTTGACCGAAGTCTTCTTTCCTCCCAGAAAGAACTCCACCTTAGCAGTTTGCCTGGTACAAGTAACCTCACGACCATTTTCCAATTCCACAAGGAGGGTAGGTGCTTCTACTGTGGCTACTCCTAATCTTTTTGCACATGCTGGTGAGATAAAGGAATGTGTACTGCCACAATCAATTAAGGTCTTGAAACTTTTACCTTGATAGTCCGATGGTGTCTGAATCACCGAGAACTGGTGATTTGGCCCTTTCTTGTGTAGAGCGGCATGGACTGTCACTCTTTCAAACTCTGCTTCCATGGTCAGATCTTTTTCTTCTTCTTCTTCTTCACACATTTGCCTATTGGCAATGCAGGCGGTTCTTCCTCTGCCTCGGGTAGCGGCTCCTTGACCACGGCATGTTCCTTGGAAAGGCGCTTGGCGATGTCCTCTACCAAGCTTGGGACATTGCCTCTTGAAGTGACTGGGTTCGTTGCAGTGGAAACAATGGAGGTTTCGGCCATTACTTTGAGTAGGAACAAAGTTGTTGATGTTATTCATCCTTGCTTTCTTTCTTTGTCCTGATTATGACCTTGAACTCTCTTCGTTTGAGGTCTAAATGCTCCTCTGTTCGGGTCATTGTAAGACCAAGATTTGTTACCCCTTGGTCTAGACTGCACCTCCTGAATTATAGGTGCCGCTCGAATGAGTGCGTCCTGAAGATCTGATGGACGCATAGATTCAAGACGGGTATTGGCTGGTGGATTTAAACCCGCACAAAATTTGGACACCTACTGTGTCATGTCCATCTACGGATCATACTTAGGAAGTGTGATGAATTTGAAATAGTATGCGTCAAGAGTGAGTCCCAGCTGTTTTAGCTCGTAGAACTCATTCATTTTCTGCGTGCGATATGCAGGTGGCAAGTATCTTCCCTACACGACTTTCTTCAACTTCTCCCAGGTAATAGATCCCTCCGCGATCCCTTGATCCGTGCACCATTGCTTCCACCAAAGCCTGGCTTCGTTGGTGAGCTTTAGCTTGGCGAGCATAGCCTAATTGGCAGGTGCAGTACTGGCTACTTCGAAGTAGTCCTCCATGGATTGAATCCAAATTTCAGCATCAGCTTGGACAAATCTGCCTCTCTCGTCAAACTCGGGTAGCTTAATCTGCTTGAGAAGGAGCTTCTTCTCCTGGATTACAGCAGTACTTGATGTAGGAGGCGAACTAGGAACCTGTACCTGGGGTTGTGCTTGGATAAAGGTTTCTTAACGTTATTATACGATAAGCGTTATTGATTTATATTACATTTTCAATTCTACTATCACGTAAGCAATGTAGCTACTTAACTTTTTATCAATTCTCATGCACAATTAGACATTGATAAAAAGAAGTCTTATTTGTATTTATATGGGCATAGTCCTTTTCGGAATACAAAATTTCTTGCGATGATAAGGCAACTGTTACATTTAGTTTTGGGAGAACAACGTTGTATTACATTTATCTACAGGAACTATATAGTAGTATGGTTTAGGGTCATGGATTTTCAAGAATCGGTAAATCATTGGAAGTTCAGGATATCCTTTCCGTTGGAATCCATACTTCTCATGGCGGCCCCCAACACTTTAATCCTGTCGGCGGGGATTACACGGGTTACTTCCTCATATACATATGAGTTCATCTCAACCCTCCAACCTTGAATATGTAAAGTTGAGTTTACGTGAGCTTCCACAAAAATGAACAGCTTCACGACTTTCAGATCTTCCAACCACTTGATCCTTTTTAAGTTGGTTTGTAGGTAAGCAAACCAGTGGGCAGCTATATAGTAGATTCCTGAAGCACCCGTCCATCTTCGTTCCATGTACAAAGGTGATGGATTATAGATCTGCTCTAGGATGTTCATCATCTCAACCCTTTGTCAATAATGCGGAGAATGCATTGAAGTCATAAACATGATTCGAAATACTAAGAACTTGTTCCATGCTTTGTAATTCTGCAAGACAGCATTGAATGTAAGGAAATTTTTGGAATATCAACATTTGCTTTACTTCATCTTATTAAGAAAAAAAAACAATTTCCGTTGTTGGTCGGCTCTGATACCAACTGTAACGTGTCCACTAGTGTCATCCAGGACACGTCTTAGCTGTCCATCAAAAAGTGTAGGGAAGCTTCAAGCTCTACCCCGAGACCTATGGACCACTTATTGCTCAAGTGTTTCGAACCGAGCATCCATGGCTACCTCTCACATAGCCGACATGCAATGCCTACCTTACGTGGGTGTAGTAAGCTTACCTTGATGCTCAATCGAGTACCCTCCTCTCTTTTGCACACCGACAGCTCCACGATCCTTGAGGCAAGCTCAAGTAACCTCAATCCCTCTCCCATGAGCTTCATCCTCCATAGCCACGCGCGAGACAAGAGAAGAGAAGAGAGGAGGAGAAGATGAAGAGAGAATATGGAGAGCTTCTCTCCAAGATCTCATACTCTCACACAATCACTCCCTCACTCCCTCACACTCTCTCAATCCCTCTCTCAAGCACAAGCAAGAAGGCAAGAAACAAGAGAAGAATAAGAAGAAGCTTTTTGCCACACATAAGAATGAGCTTCTCATTCACTTTTCAACTTTATATACATGCCCTAATTTCCATGGGCGGTCATCCCCCTTTTTTACATGGCCGGCCATTAGCCTAGGCCCCTTTTCTCATTGTCCTTCTATCTTCCTGGCTTCCTTTTCCCCACCTATCTACATTTACAAATTGCACGGGTGAGAGCCCGGCGCTCTTTTACAAGATTTCACGGTGCGCCTTTTTATTTTAAAATGTGCCTTTCCCCCTTTTGCATTTGCCTTGGCCTTTTAAGGTTGCCCTTGCGCTTTTGGTCTTTTTTCCTCTTCTTTCTTCAGTCGGGCTACCTTTTTTCCACCTTTGCCCTGCGTCTTTCCCACTTTCTTTTGCTTTCTTCATGTTGAGGTTAACATTACCCCCCTCCTAGACAAGTGCCAGTCCCATGGCACTGTGGTGGGATATAGTGGCTAGTTAAGTCGGCCTTTAGGCGGAACAGGTAGGTGGGGGTTGAGGGGATTGATAGGTGATGGAGGTTGGGGATGATGACTAGGAGAGATTCTAGCGTGCTTTAGGCTCCATGAAGATCCTCGGCATCTGTCACACGGTTGTGGCGCTGGTTACGTAGCCGGTCGTCTTTTGAGTATGAGAAATGCTTGAAGCAATAAGCAATCCCTTAGGATGATGGTATTGGAGGGATTTATTCTGGAGAAACCCCTCAAACGTTGTTTGGCTTGCAATTCCATGGCTTCAATTGAAGATCCTTGTCTTTGAGTTGAAGGTCTTCAGGCTTGTGGAATCAATAAGCGATCCGTGGATCTTGAGGCGTTGGGCATGGATCTTTGGATGAGGCGGTTCCAAGATCTATGCCAATGGCAGTTCTACCTTGACCTGGTTTGATCATGGTGGCCATCAGCAGGCGGATGGCTAGATGCCGGCACGTTTGGGTGATTAAAGGGTGCCATGGATGATCGTCCTCCGCGGGTAGCCATTTCTTGAGAGTCGAACATAACCTGCAAGAAAAGTTGTGCACTCCCTAAGGGGTGTGTCTACTTGCCGTGTAGTGTGTGGTGCTCGTGGCAGTGGAATTGGAAGATGGGTCTAACCTTGGGCAAGCCCTTGGTAATGTCCCACTCTTGAGGACCCAGCTTGTGCTTCATTGGAGGTGCGGTGCGAGCCTTAGGGTGACAGGTCTGAAAGTCCTACCCTTTATGTGCCCTAAGCATGAAGTAGGGGAGGGGCTAGAGAGAACTCTAGATGTAGTGAGTATGGTGCACCATAATAGTGAATGAAGACTGCAAGCACTTTCTTTTCTTTTCTTTTTTTTCTTTTTTTTTTTGGTGAATGAGAGAGAGTACATTGGGCAAGGTATGGGGTACCTATTTAGTCACGGGAGGGTCGCAGGCATTGTGATAAAAATGCGCGACTTTGTAGGTATTCCTTAATACCGGCTCTAGCTCTTAGAGTAGTGGTGGACAAAAAGGGGTGATTACAGCTTGCAAAACAGGTGTCACTCATATTTTCTAATAGCTCTAAGCAGAAGGCAGGGAGGAGAGTAGCACGCATCATCAACCTCGTCATGGCTCTACTATCTATTCCTAGGTTAAGATAAAAAAAGAGTGGAGGGAGATGAGCTTCCTCTGTTGTAGGTTTCTAGAGTAGTAGGAATTAGAGAAGTCAGAGGTAATTACAAGCGGTTAAGAATGTTGGATCGGGGTAGGAAGAGAAATCTACAAGAAAATGATTTATGGAGGGAAGTGTATCTTCTACCCTAAATACTAAGCACTCCTCCGGGCTTCTAGCGTTTACATTTTAAATTTTTGGGAAGTCAAAATCCCCATGTAAATCTCTATCATAATCCACTCCATGCCTACGGGGGTAGGGTATGTAGATGGAATCGTTACGCTCTTCGGGGAGGGAGCTACAAAATGCAGTCCAGGCATCAAAATTGGTGTCCCAAATCCTCCTTCGCCATTTCGGCTATGCCTCGTAGCCTTGGACGGATTTGGGAACCAGACTCACCTTGTCTTCTGAGTATTCTCGTGGCTCTTGTCTCCACCTAGTCATTATCATGCTTCTTTCTTCCGTCCATTTGTTTGCGAGTTCGTTAGCCAGATCTTTGATCTTGGCTACGACTCCTAAAGGTAGGGCCCGGTCCAGGGAGCGTGGAAAAGCGAATGAAAGCTCGAATGGCCTCTTATGTAGCTCTCTCTGGAGCCAGATGACCAACTCCTGGGGCCAATCTACTGGATGTGTATCATTTCTTAGTGGTATGGGCTCCTCAGGGAGTTGTCGTGGAAGTATGCGTGCTCAGTGTTGGGCCTCCTCTGCTAACTCTTGCCTCCTTCTCCCTGCTGTAATTATGTGTTTAGGTAGCTCGGCATCGGTAGGTTCCTCCTGTGGGATCTCAAGTTGGGGCAGACTCGGCATCCTTTGTGGCTCTCCGTCATCATCTTGCTCAAAGTACGGGCCCTCTTCGACATTTCGCTCTACCACAGGAGGAATGACTGGTGGTGGTGGCGGTGGCTGCTCCTACTCCTGAAAACCCAACTCCTTGAGCTCCACAGTGGAAAGGCCTGTACAACGCAGGTAGTAGAATTGTTTCTCTTTAGTTATTCATGTACTTGTTGGAAGCTCCCGCTCTTGAAGACCGTATCTTAGCGCCCAGGTGCTTAGCTCCAACTTCCTTTTTACCTATTCCACTGTATCATTGCCCTCGGCTTGCATCACGTGGAGCACCGTGTTGAGAAAGGCCTGTCGTTGGATCTTAGTGGTTATCTCTGTAGCCTCAACCCTAGCTTCGGCCAACATTCTTTCACATTCTGCCACCGCCAAGCGTTCTGCTAAGTCCCTTACCCTGTCAAAGTTTTTTCTTTCCCACTCCATGGCTCTCTCCTCCATCTTTTGCCTTTGTTCCTCTAGCTGGCCCGCCAAGGTGGTTACCACCTGTTGCTGCTCATTTGATAAAAACCATAACTGGTTTCTTTCTCTTAGTTTCTGAGCGAGTTGTTCTTCAGCGATCCCTCTTGCTTGATCAACAATGCTGAGCTTATGGTGCGCTTCCGCCAGGATTTCTGATTTCTCTTGTACCAATTGTTCTTGGCTCTGGATTTCAGCGGAGGAACAACCTCTTCTGATTAAAGGTCATGGCCATGAGGGCTTCCACGTCCTCCTAGGAGGTCTCCAAAGCATCTTGCAATCTCTACACCTCATCCTATAGTCGTTTTGCTTCGGTTGTTGAGACCCCCGGCCCTTCATTTTTCACGAATTCGATTTCCCTTATTAGCCTATTCTGTTCTTCTTGCTCATTCCATGACTGGGGCTTCGCAGCATGTTCTTATGGAACAGTGGCTTCGCCCTCCTCAACCTCCCGGTATAGCTTTTCCACTTGGGCCACCCTTTGCTAGAGATCATTGTATTGCTGCATCAATAGTTTTAGGTTCCTTTGTTTCGCCACCAGGCTCTGCTCCACATCCTCCAGCCTTTGCCTAAGGTGGCTTTCATTAGTTTGGGCTTCCTTCGTTTTCTCTTCTAGCTGGTCTTGCAGGGCCTTTATCTCTCTCCGTCTGTCAACTTCCTGCCTTGAGACCTCTAGCCTGAGGGCCGCTGACGTCTCCTTTTCTTTCTCTAGTTCCAGCAGGGCCACCTTCTTTTCTTCTTTTGCCTTGTCCAGTTGTGTCAGTAACTCGGCCACATATGCGTCATAGCGTGCGGCAGGTATGGGAGTATTGAGCATGGTGGTCGATGCCTCCAGCCTTTGTCATTTGGGGTCTTGCCGTGACTCTGCATCTGCGGTGGCGGGCCTTTTCAATTGAGTTTCAGGTACAATTTTGGCCACCTTTCTCACAAGCATGTGCACCATGGTCATGAGCTGTGCCACGTCGAGAGGAGGCGTGGATTGTGCAGCGGTTGCGGTCGTAATTTCAGCTGTTGATTACACAAGGGACGGAGGGAGTTGATGTAGGAGGGACTTGCCCTTGCCTACAACCACCGCTGCTGCTTCCACACTTGCGCTGGCTTCAGCTTTATGGCCAGGGCTTGCGGGTTTAAGTTCTCCGCCCCCATGGGTCTCTTCCACCAACCTTCGTGTAGCTTCTGCCAGTTTCAGCAATTCCTTGAGTCGTTGCTTCTCAACTTTGTCCTCTGACCTCCTTTTCCTGTCCTCTTCTTCCTTCTTCGACTCCTCTCCTTTTCTGGCAAGCTGCTCCTCCTCTTTTCTCCTCCTTTCTTCCTCGGCCCTTCGAGACTCTTTTTTAGCTTTTTTGATGTCAGTCCGTTCTTCCTTACTTAATTTTTCTTTCCTCTCCTTTTGTCTCCTATCACTCTTGCTTTGTTCTTCAAGTTTGCTCGCTTGTGGAGGCGGCACTTCCTGCTCTCCCTTGTCGCTTACTGTTCTTTTGCTTGATTCCCCTCCTTCGTGGTGAGGTGTGCTTTGATGCGCCACTTCCTCCTCCATGACACCCTCATTCTTTATTACTTCGTCTATGATGGCTGTCAGAATGCCCTCGTATCTGATTGTAGCTGCTTTTGATGCAGGTTTCTTCCTTGCGGAGCGCGCAGTTGAGGCAGGGGATTCTCCTCCTACTGGTGCTATCGTCGGAGTGAGGAGGGCAGCTGAACTTTGAATGGTCTTCTGTACGAATTCATTCCAGTCTATTTCTTCAAGGACTCCTGTTGCTATGTGTTACAACTATGTATATCATCTCTCACTTGACTTGGGTCTGACCTATATATACTAACTCTATATCAATATGAATCATTCTTTGGGAGCATGTCTTGTGTATCTCTCTCGTACTCTCTCTCTCTCTCAACATGGTATCAGAGCTATGGATGCGTAGCAACAACAAGGAAGATAAGTTGTTTCATTGTTTATACTTGATTGAATTCTTTGCACAAGTGATGATTTGATACATGAACTTGTTCAAATTAGAAGTATTAATTAATTTTGTCAAAACCGCTTGTCAATCGGAGTTCTGGATCAAAAGTTATGACAGTTTAGGATTCAAAATAGAAATTCTACTCAAATCTTCGATTCTTTATTTAAAACTGTAATTCTAATTACAGTTCGTTAATCCCCAATTATAGTTTGTTAATTGCTCATCTTTGTTAATGATGTTGATTACGACAAGCAAACATCTTGCTATTTTTAGCGATGTTTTATTATCATTCACATTCTTTGCTCGACCGAAATAGCACTTTTGTTATATGCGTCATCTCATCTTGCACGTTATGCCTCTCTATTTCGGGCTTTCTTTTTAGTCACTCAATACTTTTCGTGGTTCTTACATGCATCTCCCTATTTTGATTGTCATGCGTCTCAACTACGCTCGTCTTGATCATGGTTTACAGATTCTGCGATCTCATCTTATTTGTTTTCTCTCAACATACAGGCATGGCCAATTGCGTAATTGTTAACGGATATCCGTCTGGCCAACATTCGGTTCCCTTCTTCCAAGGACAAGGCTTTCCTGGGTGGAAAGAAAAGATGATGTTAATTCTTGAAGGTGACGAATTATTTGATATTGTTTTGGGCGACCTCTCTTGCCTAGTTCAACCTATTGATGTGATGAATAACAATTCTGTGATTACTGATGGTCCCTTATTTGAACAATGTAAAATTGATCATACTGATTGGATTCGTCGTGACAAAGCGGCTCGTTGTTATATATTGTCTGCACTTCCTGACTCACTTATGTTGGATGTCTTTCATTTGGAAACCTCTCATGCTATTTGGGAGTATCTTATCTCAACGTTTGAGAAGAAATCGGTCACCGAAATCTTATACCTCCAAACTTGTTTGAAGAATCTTCAATATAAGGTTGGTACTTCTATGCACTCTCATATCGAGGCTTTTAAAGACATTATCAATCAGCTTGGTGCTGCCGGCGCTCCTGTTGCTAAAAATCAGATTGTTACTCAACTTCTTCATACCATCAAAGATCCTTTATATGATAATATCATCACTATTTTGTCTAACAAGGATGATATCCACTTTGACAAAGCATGTATATCTCTTATTGAATATTCTCAACATCATGAGCATCATTTGGAAAAATGTGATGCTGTTTTGGTCACTCGTGAACAAAGGGATTTTGATGCTTCTTTTGTTGCTCGCAAGCGTACCGCTTCACGTTTTTAGTAGGGTGAACGTCCTAATCAAGGTAGTAAATCTTCTCGTCTTGCTTATCCTAACAAACATTGTTCTTATTGTGATAAGAAAGGCCATGTCAATATGATGAGGAGCATGGAGTTACTACAAAGCAACCTCGCTCGTCCAAAATTTTTCCTCTTTGTGATTATTGTGCACATACAGATCATCCATCTCGTCGTTGTTATAAACGCAGATATGATGAAGAACGTTCTCGAGCTTATATTGTTCAACAAACTACAACTGATGATGATCATACTCATCAAGAGCTCAATTTTGTCCATCATGATATCTCTCCAGAAAAGGTACTTACACATCATTGTTTCTTGCTGGACCAAGAAACCAAACATCCATTTACAAAGAAACAATTCCCACTTGTAGATCGCATGGATAAGTGTGAACTTGCCCAATCAGCGTCTGTATATCCAATAAGATCAAGAGAAATTGAAGAAGATAAAGAAGAATCCTCTCGACGACGATAAATAAGACCAAATTCCTTAGTACCCTTGAGGTACTTAAGAATACATTTTGCAACACTCCAATGAATAGTGGAAGGGGAAGAAAGATACTGTCCCAAAAAGTTAGTTGCAAATAAAATATCTGGTCTTGTGTTTAAACCAATAAATTGAAGACAACCAACAAGATTAGCAAAAGGTTGATGAATGGATGATTCTTCATTGCGTGTTGTAGATGTACCCTTGGTAGAGCTTGAAAGAATGGAAGTGTTGGCAGAGTGTGCATTTGTCAACCCAAACTTCTTAACAATATCATTAATAAACTTTATCTGGCGAAGAAGAAGAATGCCTTGTTGTCAGTGTCGTTGAACTTGAATACCCAAACAAGAATGTATCTCACCAAGATCCACCATTTCAAATGCAGTCGATAAAAGCTTCTTCATAGCATCCAAGAAAGCAATATTATTTGACACAAGAATAGTATCATCAACAAATAGAGCAAGAATAATAAAATAATTGTCCTCCCTTTTGATGTAAAGATTTGGGTCAACAAAACATGTAAAAAAACCTTTAGATATGAGGAACTGATCAATCTTAATATACCAAGCACGAGAGGCTTGCTTCAATCCATATAATGCACGATGAAGCTGGCATACAAGATGCTCCTTTCCTGCAATCATAAAACCTTCAGGTTTCTCCATATAGATTTCTTCTTCAAGATCCCCATTGAGAAAAGCCGTTTTAACATCCATTTGGTGAATTTCTAGATCAAATAGTGTTGCAAAAGCCAAAATCATACGAACAGTTGTGGAGTGCACAACGGGAGAAAATGTTTCTTGATAATCTACTCCTACAATCTGTGAGTAAACTTTTGCAACAAGTCGTGCTTTGAACTTATCAAACGAGCCATCAGCTTTGGTCTTGGTTTTATAAACCCATTTACATTTGATAGAAACACGATTTGTGGGAAGTTCAGTAAGAATCCATGTACCTTTGGAGCTTAAAGAATCGTACTCAGCTTGCATAGCTTCTTGCCATTGATCCCTTTGAGACGAATTGATAGCTTCCATATACGATATTGGATCCTCTTGGACAGACATAGCATCATCAAAGACATCATTTTCAATAGAATAGAATTCATGCTCTATATCAATAGGAAGATCAACATAGATCTCCAAATTTTCATCAATCTTCTTTGGAGGTGAAGGAGGTTTATGATCATCAGAATTAGTAGAATCACAAAGCAAGTAAGGAAATGCACTAAGCAAAGACTGTGTATCATCTGAAACATCTGACGACCATGTGCCACCCATAGTCTTCCCATCAAATATAGCATCATGACTAATGATAACCTTTTGAGAAAAGGATCATAAAATTTGTAACCTTTGGAATGATCCGAATAACCAAGAAAAATAACCTTCAAACCTGGAGGATCCAGCTTATGTCGAGTGTCCTTGGCCACATGAATATAAGCAATGCAGCCAAATGTGCGAAAGTGAGAGACTGAAGGTGTCTTCCCTGTCCAAATTGTTATGGGAATTTTACCAGCAGGTGCAGTAGTTAGAAGATGATTTTGAATAAAAACAGCTGTTAGAAGTGCTTTAGTCCAAAACTTTCGAGACAAACCACAGTGTATAAGCATACAACGTATAGCATTAAGAATAGTGTGATTTTTGCGCTCAGCAACACCATTTTGTTGAGGAGAATAAGGAACTGTAAACTCATGATGAATACCTTGATCCTTACTGAAGTCATCAAATAGATTGGATACATATTCACCGCCATTGTCACTGCGAAGCGTCTTTATAGAGAATCGAGTTTGAAGCTCCACACTTATCTTGTATTGTTTAAATATAGATAAAGCCTTAGACTTATGTCGAAGAAGATAGACATGTGTGTACCGTGATAAATCATCAATGAAAGTTATAAAATATCGATATTGAGACTTTGAGGCAGGAAAAGGACCGCAAATATCGGTATGAACCAAATCCAAGAGAGCACATGAATGTGATGAAGTAGAAGTGTGGAAAGGCGAACGATGGTGTTCTCCAAGTGCATAGTACTCACATATTCCCATACGTGGATGAGATTTAAGATCCATACCTTGCACAAGACCATGACGCTAAAGATCAAGAGTTTTGGCAAAATCGGAGTGTGCAAATCATTGATGCCATAATTTGCAATCTGTATCTCCAGGGGCAGTAACAACATTTGCAACTGTATCGTTCAATGATAGCTCAAATAGATTACCATGTCGAGGAGCCACTGCTATAGTATGCCCGTCTTTCTCTATACGACATTGATTATGATCAAAGCCAACAAACAAACCAAGATCAACTAGACGAGCAACAGAAAGAAGATTTCTTTGCAAATCTGGAGACATGAAGTCAAGAAAGGTTCCATTATGGTGGAGCATTGTCCCAGTGATCAAATGGTTGCAGACATCTTCACAAAAGCTCTTACTGAAGCTCGCTTTAGCTCATTCAGACATGCACTTGGTATTGTTCCAAGTTCTTGTCTCACTGATTGAGGCATGTATCATTGTATTCAAAAAAAGCTTTATAGTAAATCATTTTTGTATCATAGGTATGTGTAGGGGCTCGGGTTTTTCCCTTGTTCTCCCCAAGGGTTTTTTCACTCGCAGCCAAAGACCTTTGTTTGAGTGGGGATGTTACAACTATATATATCATCTCTCACTTGACTTGGGTCTCACCTATATATACTAACTCTATATCAATATGAATCATTCTTTGGGAGTATGTCTTGTGTATCTCTCTCATACTCTCTCTCTCTCTCAACACTATGCTTTCCAATAGTGGAACCCCGATCCTATTCATCAGTGCATTGTAACATTGGCCCGCGAAGAGGGTATGGATCATCTTTGCTTGTAATTTCACCGTTGGGTCCGAGATGTCAGCCAAGATGATTCCATCCACGGTATGCACCGCTTCTTTCTTGACCCCGAGCATGGTGTAAACATCTCGTCTCGGCCTTCTCTCTTTCTTTGGCACAAGCCCCAGGGCCTTTTCTATTATTGTTGCATTGAGGGGCACTTCAATTCTTCTTTCTTGCTCCCCCCTCCTTACTGTGATGGTGCCACAGTTCCTGCTTTTGTCGAAGTTCCTCAGGAAATCTGCACACGTTGTAATCCACAGCCTGCCCCACCTTCTCCACGTACTTGTGGAGGTGGCATCTGTCCACCAAGTCTTTGATCGCATGTTCCTCCAAGATGGTCTCATCCTAGGATTAGCACATGAAGGGCAAGGTAAGCACTGTTTCACGTGGGTTGACTTACTGAGCCAATAGCCAATCATAGAAGCTTGGATTGTATTCGAGTTGGGCATGACAGTCCAAAGTAGATGGTTGGATGGAGACTTGGGAAATGTAGGTCAAAATGTCGTGGAAGAGATCTCCAGTATTGAGGCAACTGGCAACATGTAATTCTTGTTTGGTGAGGAATTGGTCAATGTAGGGGTGGGCGAGCACATGGTCGTCCAAATGCTGATTACAGTTGATGGCTAAGACCCTAAACGAGATAGGTGCCACATAAGTGGGGTCATATTTGATAGTTTTAATTGCCCTGCGTTGCTTAGCATTGGTCATTATGCGACAATCTTTTTTCTCCCATTGGATCCTTAGCGTAAACCACTGCTGCAAGAATGTGGAAGGTGAGCTTGCCATCTGCTTGAGCTCTTACAACTCCTGTTCAGGAGTAGAACGAGGAGGCTTACGATAAGAAGTGATGTCTTCTGATTGCAGCTTGATCCTTCAAGATTTCATTTTTTGCTATCAGTTTGGCAGCAATTTGGGGAGCTTTAGTGGTCATAAGTTCGTATTCCTCCCAAGTGCATGGTAATGCACGAACATCTGAAGCAAGCGTTTCATCAAGAAGGCCTAGGTCTAGCCTCTCGTAGCTTCTAGCAAATGTAGTGAAAGTTTCGTCTAACATTTTAATGCAGGTTATTAAGTCATCCCTAGAAGTTGCGGCAAGGTCCTTAGCCAAAGAGAGGAAAGGTCGTATTGCGTATGAAGGTTTAAGACCCTCTCGCGGGGCTGGTGCAACTGGACTGGATATTTGTGACTTCCTCATCGGTGTCACGGGTTGGGCCTCGCATTGTGAAGCACTTTGAGATGATGTAGGACGCTCTAGAGGCATGGGGGTTGTACTAGGTTCTGAGTGAGCAGTCATAGTGGTTTGTAAGTTCTCAGGATTAGGTAGGTTTAAGGCCTAGGGCATTTGCTTTGGTCGATAGATGAGCTAAGGCTTGCTAGCCACCGCTGGCCGTGGCCTGCTAATTGCATTCTGGGCACCACTTGTGCAAGCCTCCCTCATTAGGGTGAGATTGCTTGTAGATGAGCTTCTCCGCTGGCCATTTTTAGGCCCCCAAATCCAGGGATTGCCCTCGTAGTATCCTTCTTCCTGTAAGAGATCTTTGGGGATCCAGCACGGCATGGTTGTGCGTCTATAGTGATAGCACCTAAACTGCCGCTTGGGTCGGGATGGTTGATAATTTTGACGTTTAGGATCATACTTGGGTGGTCTACCCCGATGTGGTTTTTGCCATTTCGGCACCCATAGAAACTTGGACTCTTTGGCCTTGTAAGCGCTCTTGATGGGCTTGGGCCTGGGGTTGAGAGCCCGGCACGAGGCCGTAGTTTCCATCTGTTTAGACTCGAGCTGAAGCGTGGTCGTAGGGGTTTCTACCAGTGGCTTCATAAAAGTGGGGGAGTTAAGACAGCCCTTGCTGAAAGTCATCACTATGCACACATTGTCGATAGCAAGATGTATGCGATTTAGGTTGTAATCCACATTACAGTTGGTTTGCTTCTTGAAAGTGCGACCCAATAGCGACACATTATCAGCTCCTTTATTGTCAGGTAACACATGGAAGAAGGTTGGTAAACTCTCAGACTCGATGGAAACGACCACCTTGCACTTCCCTAGGAGTGGGTAAGCGGTACCCCCAAACGGGGTGAGTTTAGGGTTAGTGGGCTGTAGTTGCGGTTGACCAATGCGTGTCCAATGGTCATGTGTTAGGATGTTGTAGTCAGCACCTTCATCAATCAAGGCTTCGAAAGAATACACCGCTCCTGCTGCAACTGTGATCCGCAAGTATTCCAATGCCACTGCTTCTTCGTCCTGATCTGTCATGTCAGTAACAGTAGCCATGCGGACGTTCAATGGGGGTTCTAGCATGGGTGGCTCATGTAATGGATGTGAAGGAGGATAGTACTTCTTAATGCGGCTGCCATTAAAAAAGCCTATTCCCTCACCGTCAAATGTCTCCAAATTGACATTCCCAGTCCTACCAATCACACGTACTCTGAAAGGCCCTAGCCCCCGAAACTTCATCTTCTGTTTATGTCCTTTTACCGAGTACAGCAGAACAAGGTCCCCTTGTTCGAAGTCTCGCTACATGACATGCTTGTCAAACCACATCTTTCGTCGAGCCTTTTCACAAATCAGAGAGTGAGTGGCGAGGAGTCGAGTCTCCGTTAAGCGCTCGAGTTCCACTAAGCGGTCGGTCCAAGCCTCTCTTCCCTCCCAACGCTCCTGGACTGCTAGCCTCAAACTAGGGATGAAGAATTCTAAGGGCAAAATGGCTTCAGTTCTGTATGTCAGCCTAAAGGGTGTCTATCCTATAGCCGTTTAACAAACTGTGCGATAGGCCCACAAGGCCGCCATTAGCTTGTTGTCACAGTCACTTCTTGAAGTAGACACGACTTTTGTAAGCACATTGACGAGGATTTTATTTGTGGATTCGACTTGGCCATTAGCCTGAGGGTAATAGGGAGAGGACTTCTGATTAATTATTAGGAAGGTAGAGAGCAATTGGGCAATCACTTCATTAATGAAGTGTGTGCCTTGGTCGCTTACAAGTTCGATTGGACAACCAAACTGTGAAATGACCTGCTCCCACAAGAACTTTGCGGTGGTCCTAGCATCGTTCTTCCTCGTGGCTCATGTCTCTGCCCATTTTGTTAAATAGTCGGTCGCCACTATTATGTATCGAGCTTGGGAATATTGTGCTGCAGGACTGAAGGTTCAATAAAATCGATACCCCATTTTTCAAAGGGTTGTCAGGCTATGACAGGGGTCAATTCCATCTTCTTCTTTTGCATAGGCACTTTGGTCCTTTGGCACTCATCGCAGTGATTTACAAATGTAGCTGCATCGCGGAATAGGGTGGGCCACCATAGCTGGGATTGTAGCACCTTTCGAGCTATTGTGTCCCCACTAAAGTGTCCTCCAGTGATTCCGCCATGTGCTTCGTTTAATGCGTCGTGCATCTCGTGCTCACACATGCATCTGCGCAATAAACCGTCTTGTCCCAACCTGTAGAGTTGGACAGCTCTATCAGTTGGTATGGCTGAATTTTCAAGATAAGTCTCTTCAGCCTGGCCTTCTCAATGGGTCACTCTGGTATTCCATTTTCTAGCACTTGCACTATGTCATCGGCCCAATACAGTTTCAGATCCGCTCTAAATAACTGTCACTCACTAGACATGTTAAAAAGATGGGCGTCCGACAAATCGTCAGGCACGCCTCGTCCAACGGCTTCTCCTGTGGGTATGCGGGACATGTGGTCAGCCATGTAGTGCTGCCTTCCTTTGCGTACAACCACAGAGAATTCAAACTCTAGTAAAAGGAGTAACCATCTAGCTATGCGCCCTGTAGTGCAAGGCTTGTTCACAAGATACAGTAGGGCTCGATGGTCAACAAAGAAGACAAAGGGAGTGGCCAACAAGTAATTCCTGAATTTCTTTACCGCAAATACCATGGACAACCCCTCCCTTTCCATCCTGGAATAGTTCATCTCGGTTTCTCTGAGCTGCGTGCTAGCAAAAATCACCGGGTAATCCAAGTTATGCTCACCAGGCTGGCATAGCACGACTCCAATAGCGAACTTAGAGGCATCTATGTGCACATGGAACGTTACGTTCCAGTCTCGGGCTCACAAGATTGGTGCAGACATAAGAGCATTTTTTAATTCTTCATATGCGCTCTGGCATTCTTCCGTCCACTCAAACACTATCAATAGCTTGTACGAAGGTCTAGCTATTAATGCATAATTTAGCACAAATTGTCGATAATATCCAGTGTGTCCCAAGAAGCACTGAACTCCCTTGTAGTTGTCAGGTGGCGGTAGGTCAACAATGACTCTGACTTTGGAAAAGTTAGTAGCAATGCCGTTCCTTGACACGACGTGCCCCAAGATGCATTCGTGTTTTACCCAAAACTGGCACTTTAAGGGGTTTAGCGAGAGGTGGTACAGCGTACACCTTTCAAAGACAGCTCTCATTTTCTTCAAGTGTTCGGCCCAACTAGAGTGTAAACATAGGTCGTCTATGAACACTTCTAGTTCGCGCCTAAGTATGTCCTTAAAGATAGTGCACATTAGGCGTTGGAAATTTGCAGGTGCATTCATTAGCCCAAAAGGCATGACAATGTAGGCGAATATGCCCCATTCCGTGGCAAAGGCAGTCTTGTGCCGGTCATCAGGGTGCACTTGCACTTGATTGTAACCCGAGAAACCATCCAGAAAACTGTGGCTTCCTTCCCTGCTACCCTTTCCAGCATGTGCTCGGTGTAAGGTAAAGGATAGTTATCCCGTCTTGTAGCGGCATTCACCTTTTTGTAGTTTATGCACAGTCAGATTTTCCCATTTTTTTTCATGACAATTACGATAGGTGACACCCAGTCCGTGTGCTTGATCTCATATATGAAACCTGCGCTCATGAGTTTATCAATCTCTTCCTTCACTGCATGGGCGTGCTTGGGATTCATGGGGTAAGGTCATTGTTTTGTTGGCACTACATCTGGAACCATTGGGATGTTATGAGTCACGACCCTAGGGTTGACTCCGTTAAGGCAAACACGTCAACGTACTCTTGCACGAGCGCAACAAGTTTGGTCTCTTCCTCCTCCCCCAAGTCGTTTGCAACGAATAGTGGTCTTGGTTTTTCGCCTTTCCCAGCCAAGTTAACCTCTTTGACTTTGGCGGGTCCCTCGATCGGTTCACTGGTCTGACCTTGTCTTTTCGCACCTAACAGGACCACACTTTGTCACCCTTTCTAAATTTTGTAAACCGTTTGGGTAGATCCTGTGGTTTCCTCTGTCTTTCTGCTTTTGAGTCCCTTGGTTGCTTCCTGGCCTCCTCTTTTAGCCTCCTGTGCCTCAGGTGGACTGGCAAGTCTCCCTTGGTGCGTTTGACCTCAGAGGGTTGCGGTATCTCGGGATCACTCTCAGTGCTACCTTCCAACTCTGAGTTGAACTCGCATCCTTCACTTGAGGAAGGTGTTTCCCTAGGGGGTCTTAGTTTCATAGGTGAATCTGTCTTGAGCACTAGGAATAGCCATCGTTGTGCTACTCCAGCTTGCTCGTAATCTACGGCTTCTATTTGTTCTAGCCAGGATCTGTCACACTCCATTAGCATGACTCCTTTTTCGTTTCGACTGATCCCTTCTTTTCTAGGCCTTAAGTCTGCCCTGATTTGCTCTATCGCTTTTCCCTACATGTCGTACTCTATCGTGTCTACTTCTTCTTCACTCTCTTCTCCCATAGAGTGACAGTCCTCATACTCCTCATCGTTCGGGTCCTGTCCTTCTGACTGCTCATCATTCCCTAAGCTTCCCTCTTCAGTCTCCTTGTCATCAGTAACTAAAGCCCAGTTATATAACAAGTTCAGGTCGTGGACCTTGGTCCATTTCCAGTCTGGTTTAGTTAGAAGGTCACGTAGAGGTTTTAAGTTAGCAGCCAAATTTCCGTCCAATTTATCGGTCAGATACTCTACGATTTCCTAAAGCTCTAATTTGTTGTTGGGGATGCGGGACGAGGCCTATTCTCTTGGGTTGAGTGACCTTCCTGCCATCATGCAAAGCGGCACAACTGGCTCCTCAGTTGGCATGGTAGCGGTTTTAGCAGCCTGTTGATGTGGTCCTTCCTTATCCGAGAATGGTAGGTCAATGGTTGCCAACACCTGCATCCAATCCCTCTCATCCTCAGGGCAAGGAATATATCTAGCAAGCAATCCATAGGGCTCGGTCGTTTGAGTATCGCCTTTTAGCATAGCCGAGATGGTAGCTAGGTCAGCAGGTTTCGTCGTCCAAATGTCCATTTCTACCCTCACTGCACTAGTTTTGTTCCCTAGGAAAGTCAATCCATTGCCCCAATCCTCTATGACTCATGCATTCCTCATCCAAGGTCGGCCTAATAGTATGTCATAATCCACTCCCTTCATGACAATGAAGTTTACCGAGAATCACACACCGACAATCTTTACCAGCCAATTTTTTAAGACCCCAAATGGTCTTACCTTCATTCTGTTTGCTAGCGTGACATTGAATCTAGCAGTCTCTACAGGAGGGTTTCCCCATGCCTCTAGGACCGCATGGTTTAGCACACTAACACCGGCACCTATGTCTACAATTCCTTTCCGAGTCATGTCTCCTAAGGCTAGGACGGGCAAAACTGCATGCATTTCCATGCCTTCCCAAAAAGCATTGATGTGTAAAGACTTAGGATCTGAGTGTAGAGTTAGAATTGGGATATGTGTAACTGCATCATGATCTTGTGGATCAGTACCCGCAAGTTCTGCGTGTCCCTCGATCGAGTCTTTTAACTCCTGCCACAAGGAGTGATTTTGCGTAAGCAGATCCTCAAGTCTTAGAGTTACTGGGGTGGACAGCAAAGTTGTGAGGAGGCTATTGGACCCTTGTCTTCCTCTGAGACTGGCAGTTCTAGGCCATGCATTCTGTCTACCCTGGTAAGCTTCCCCCTAGCCTCGCTGCTGAGTCGCTCCTAGTGGTGCAGGCATGCTCCCAACCTGTGGTTTTGAGGGTGAGACTGGTGTGCTAACACTGGAGAAGTTGTCCATAGGGTCTTCCAATATGGGTTCAGCATCTTTGAGGTGCTTTTGGGCGTCCTTGACCCACTCCTTGACCTTGGCTATAGCTTCGAGTTGCCGTTTGGGATGGGGATATTCCCCTACCTTGGCACTCCCTAGCTCTGTTGTCTTAGGAGCCGAGGTCTCTGCCTCTGCGTCTGTGATCCTCTTTCCCGTTACTAGCATAGTCATTTCTTCGGTTTTAAGGGTTAATCTTCACATCAGTTCTCTTTTTCCATCTCTTTCGGCTTTTCTTCCCTATTGAGGCTACATCAAGGTTACTTGGCCCTGGCAAGGAGATGCTTGCTTGTTTCGTTTGAGCTCGCGTCATAGAATGTAGTGGGATGGGCGTATCCTCACTATCGAAAGTTTCAACTCCAAAGAGCCCCAAAGGCACCGATGGCATGTTGGCAACGCTCGTTGATGGCTTCCATCTAGGACAGTCAGGAAATAGATGTGTGATTCCACACTCTGTGCATCGGAGATCCGCTTTGTCCTTGTTAGATTGTTCTCACTCTGGGCAGCGTGATGAAATGCGGCCTGGGTGGCCGCAAGTCCAGCATGTGACTGGATCCTGGCTAGGCCCTCCAAAGCCTCTCCCTCGTCCTCTTCCTAAAGCCATCACTGGCACTCGCCGATAGTGCAGGCCGATAGTTCGTCAGGACTAGGTTGCTCTCCTCGTCGTAGGATACATAAGGATTCACATATGCCTCTTCCTCATTAGGCTCCTCCACAAAGTGAACAGGAGCATCGCTAGGTGGGTGAGTCACAAAAGGCCCTGGTGGCCTGGATATACCAGTTGGGTTCATTTCCAGCCTAGGCACGATAGGTCTTGAGTGAGTTGGTGCTGGAAGAGCTAACTGGGTTCCCCTGCCAAAGAAATTAGGTGGCCTATTGCCTAAGTATGGAGGGTTGTACTGCTACGTATATGGGAGTCTCCTCGGCATTCTACAATGTGATGCATCATGTCCGAATCTACCGCAATTTGAGCATGGCTGAGATCTAGGATCTTGGCACTCCACTGGGAGGTGATTGCCGTCGCAGTACACACATTGTACATGCGATCTCACAGGCTTTCTAACGAGCTCTTGCAATCGCGCAATCTCCATTCTCATCTCTGCCATCCCTTGGTCGTGGTCTACACTCTTTCCCTTGTCCTTCGCGCTAGCAATTTCTTTTAACCCTAAGGTGGTTGATCTCTCAGGATCCCTCTAGCTTGCACCATCTCGGGTGGTAGTCCTCATGCTACATTCCCTAAGTTGATCATCTACGCATATTGCCTCCTCGAAGACTCGAGCTAGCACGTCTTACTGTAAGGTGGAGTTACTGACCAAAGCCTTGTAGAGCTCCTCACTCAGAATCCCATTCATGAACATTGTAGACACTGCCCTCTCAGTGCGTCGCTCATTAGCAGGGATCCTCTTGTAGAGATTGCGCACCTGAGTGACGTAATCTCTAACGTCCTCCTTCTCCCTTTGACTAATATTCATCAACCTAACAATGAGATTGTCCAAATATCCTGCCTCCGAAAACCTCTTGATGAAGAGGCCCTTAAGACGAGCGAAGTTTGTATGTTCTACGACATCGAGACTAGAGTACCAGGTCCTCCCCTTGTCGCCTAAGCACAGGCCGAAGGCTTGAGCTCACTGCGTAGGGTCAATAAGACCGTTTTCCTCACATACTTGCTTGAACTGCTCCATGAAGCTGTACGGGTCACTGCTAGGTTCGTACCGAGCTAGTTGTTTTGCTACTATGGGGATTCTAGCCTGCCCTTTAGCCCCTTGCATAACTCCCAATCCTGATAGTAGCGCGGTGGCTAGGGAAGTAGCACTTTGTTCCACGGATGTATTGTCCATGAGTCGCTTTGCTACCAGTTCACTCAACGTCATGCTAGCCTTTGCTGCCCATTCCCTCTCTACGTTCGGTCCGAACTTGGCAGCCCCAGCTAGGTCTAGTACTTGTCTAGCCTCGTACATATCCACGTCCTGCTGTAGCCTTCTATCCCTTTGCTCATGGTTGTAGGCAATTATGCCTTCCAACGCTCTCTTGATAGCTCTTCTCTCTTCTTCCAGGTTAGCCACCACCTCCTCTACAGGTCTACCTTGGATCTTTGTCCTGGTGAGTAGATCGTAGTCATGGACCAGTTCCTGGACCGAAGTTGGAAATTCTCCTAAGTCTAATTGGTCTTCCCCTTGGTCGCCTCTTGATCCCGACATTTTTTCTGCTTCCAGCTCCATGAGATTATCGATGAATCCAATCAGCTCCGGTAGCTTCCACTCCTCTATCTTGTTGCTTCTTGTGTCTTCGTGTTTTCTCCAGGTACTACTTAGTAGAGCGCTCAGGCACTTGTCGAAGTCTTGGGGTCTTCTCCTACTAGTGGGTTCCTTAATGTTATTAGGTATCCAGATGTGTTCCTTGTTATTTGAAAGCAGCAGCGCTCCTTACTTACACGTTGTGCTTAGTGCTTTCGTGGTGCTTGGTGTGAAAATAGGCTTTTCTCTTTTCTTGCTATGCAGGTTTAGTGGAGCACAAAAGTGAAATGCCGATGCAGAAAGCATTTAATGCAAACTCCACCTTGTTTCTACCCACGTTCTTAGCCTAATTTGAGTTTTCAACTCGGTTCCCGGCTATTCTATGGTCTTTCCGCACCCTACGTTCGATTAATCTCTGAGGTTCTAATAGCGAAACTGGGTCCTGTGGTGGTATTCAGGGTTGCATCCTGTGGTCAGGTCTATGGCAAGGTCAGCAAAAGATCCTTATCTTTTTGTTCTAGCAAGATGGTCCGATTGTGTGAATCGGACAGGGCTGGTCCGACTTTGGGAGTCGGATGTCTGATTCTGGCAATCAGACCTGTGTGGTCCGACTCTGATAGTCGAATGGGGTTGGTCCAATCAAACCAGTGGTCCGATTTTGGTCACGTTCGATTCTAGGAATCGGATCAAAAAAGTGGTCCGATTTTTGGAGTGGTCCAATTCTGGGAATCGGATGGGACAGGGTGGTCCAATTGCCTCGATCGGACGAGCGTGCGATTGGACACGGTGGTCCGAGTGGTCCGACTCTAAGTGTCCAAGTGGTGTGACTACGATGGTCGGACTCTAAGGGCAGTCCGAGTGCCACGTGGCACGTCCGATTAGGTTGGTCCGATTCTGGCAATCGGACCAATCTGGTCCAAATCTCTCTTAGTCGGACGGACCGATCCTAGGAGTGGGACAGTCCGACTCCAAAACTCGGGTGGTCCAATTCTGGGGATCGGACCACTGCGGGTTGGTCCGATTGCATCGGCGGCAGGCGTGATTTTGGCGCGTTTGAATCCTTCCTAATGCCTGCTGCACTCCATCACCACAAACTTCCCATAACCAATTAGAGCGCTAATGGAACACACTGGACTCACATGAAGCAGCACGAATCGAATGCGCCTAGAATCGGGGTCGCGTTTCCTCGTCTTGTGAACTAGAAACTCTCTCTCTCTCTCTCTCTCTCTTAGGGACAACTAAAGAAATGAGGTCTATCCTGGCTTCCCAAACCTCTTAAGGTCCTTTCCCGGCATTGCAGAACCTTATAGCCAGTTCCTTGTCCCTGTTTCACCCAGAAACTTGAATTTGAGCCCCTATTTTCCTATTTCCAGTAGTAACCACAACCCTTGTTTTCTCTTTTCCTACCCTAATCTAACCTTAATCTAGTGCAGGCAATATGAAAAACAAAAATGCAAAACAGTAGTCCTAATCTAATGCTTGCAAAAAACCCAAATACTTACATGTTCCGCAGATTAAAACCTCCTAAATCTCCTAGTTGTCTCGAGCACTGGTTCAGGCTGCAAACCCCTACTTCCATGCTCGATCTGATGCTGCACGCGGTGCTGAAGGCTCGATTCTGTCTGTCCCGGCAATGGAACCAAAATGTAGGGGAGCTTCAAGATCTACCTCGAGACCTATGGACAACTTATTGCTCAAGTGTTTCGAACCGAGCAGCCATGGCTACCTCTCACATAGCCAACACGCAATGCCTACCTTACGGGTGTAGTGAGCTTACCTTGATGCTTGATCGAGTATCCTCCTCTCTCTTGCACACTGGTAGCTCCACGATCCTTGAGGTAAGCTCAAGCAACCTCAATCCCTCTCCCATGAGCTTCATCCTCCATAGCCATGCGCGAGACACGAGAAGAGAAGAGAGGAGGAGAAGATGAAGAGAGAAGATGGAGAGCTTCTCTCCAAGATCTCTCACTCTCACACAATCACTCCCTCACACTCTCTCAATCCCTCTCTCAAGCACAAGCAAGAAGGCAAGAAACAAGAGAAGAAGAAGAAGAAGCTTTTTGCCACACACAAGAATGAGCTTCTCATTCACTTTTCAACTTTATATACATGCCCTAATTTCCATGGGCGGTCATCCCCCTTTTTTACATGGCTGGCCATTAGCCTAGGCCCCTTTTCTCATTGTCCTTCTATCTTCCTAGCTTCCTTTCCCCCGCTTGTCTACATTTACAAATTGCACGGGTGAGAGCCCGACACTCTTTTATAAGATTTCAGGGTGCGCCTTTTTATTTTAAAATGCGCATTTTCCCCTTTTGCATTTGCCTTGGACTTTAAAGGTTGCCCTTGCACTTTTGGTCTTTTTTCCTCTTCTTTCTTCAGTCGGGCTATCTTTTTTCTGCCTTTTCCCTCCGTCTTTCCCACTTTCTTTTGCTTTCTTCGTGTTGGGGTTAACAGAAAGGATCTCTAGAAAGCTCTGCCCGCACTCCCATGGAATGTTACGGGGTTTGCGATCTAGGGCTTTCCGCGTCTGCCACGTAGCGAAAGTATTCCAGTTGTTCCCACTTAGGATCGACCTGAATTAGGGTTTTCCTGATTGGTCATTTCCTAACACCCGCTAGCGTCGGACCCAAGCGAACTACTTTACGTAGAAACGCCAGGTCTGAACCGGATTCATGCTGCACTTGGTTCAAGGAGAATGGGAAACGAGAGGGAGGCAAAGCTCAACCTCTCTGCCATAAGGCATAGTCCCATTCCGTTCCCCTAAAACAGCGTAAATCGGGTTTAGTCATAACTCTAGGTCAACGCTTTCGTTGTTCGTGTTCTTTGATAATCCTCCTGCTGTCCATCGTGATTTGAGAAAAGTTCTCGGCCAACCGGGACCACCCATCCGTAGGATGGACCTATGGCCCATCCTCCGCACTTTCCTTGGGTTGTTTTAGTTATTTAATTACCTAACACATTAGTTGGACAGGTAACAGCCAGCTTCTTTAATTAACCCATTAGGCATTGGTTCCTTCACGTAATCATATCACTTGACATAGAAAAACAATATCATAAAATTTCCTTATTAATAAGTCATCATATTTATCTTTGAAATACAAAGAGTCCAGCCCGTAGACTTATCCACAATCCACCCGAAGGCTATCCATCGATCCACAGGATCACTAATCCAAGTTTTTGCTCCTAGACTAGTATGCGAGCCTTGAGATCCAATCCCCAGTCACGTTAGCCTCTTGTGCAGGACTCGGAAGACGAGGGATTTACGACCAAAGCCCCCCTGTCACCCAAGCGTCCTCCTGCTCCAATTAGCACTCAAAGGAGAGACCTCTCGCGGCGAGTTTGGTCCACTTTCCCCGCGCGGTCAACAACCCCCTTGGTTAGGGTCAGGCAAGAAGTCAAGGGTAACTGAAGCTACCTCTACCTTCAGGACTTCAACCTGAAGTGTAGATATCCATTTATCTTTTAATTCATTAATCAAACAAAGCCAAACAGTGCTCTAAAATCTGTAGTAAGCACAAACATTTCCATTGGCCGTTTTTGTTTTGCAAACTGCTAAGGAATGAATCCTTCCTTTCGAATCCATCCAACACTCGATCTAGGATAACTTGCACTTGGAAAAATCCCCTATATCCTGGGTTAGGGCGTACCCTATTAACCCGACTTGGTCAAACCTTGAGTTCATTGGTTACTTCAATCTATCGGCTAGTCTTTAGTTTCTAAACAATCTTTCTGACTCAAGAAGGATACTAAAGTATTCATCCTCTTGCAAGATAAATTGCGTAAGGATCTGCCAATCCCATTGCAAGACTTTGGCCATTCTCTTGTGATCCAATCACAAGATCATATGACTCCGCATTTTCTACGCAAGCATTGCATAGAACTATGAGACAATGGAGTCATGAAACAATTTGTTTCAAGTTCTTTAGGCTGACATCATTAGACCTAGGGTTTCCAAGCTTCATCTTTATAAGATTCTCAGGGACAAACCCTAGTTCCTTTTATGATTACAATTCATTGTCCCTACATTCAGGGAATGTGGGAAAGTATTTAAGGTATAGGCATTTCTTGGAATTTAGCTCATTCCCAACGAGTATTTTGCAGCATAGGTGTTTTAAGTTTATATCAATTTGTTTAAATCTAGAAGATAATTTCGAGATTACTTCCACATGATTCGTTGACTATGCGTAAATTGATTTTTCAACCCTAAACTTTATCGATCTGAGGATAGGTTAATTCCAAATAATCTTCCTACACTTTGCGAACAAAATTCATGCTAAACAAGCAACCTTTTACTTAATAATTTATGCTGTTGAAAAATGATATTTTCCTAGAGTTTATACATCATAAGAATCATTTTATGCTTGCACTTTCCATGATGATTCATTGCAAAGAGGATATGGATTAATAGTACGAGATGCAGTTTATAATTCTAGGCTTAATCGAAGTATATTATTTCAATGGATAATAATCTAATCTTTTAATTCATTTCAATGCATAAGCTATTTGCTAGAAATGCTTTTATGCTTTCTTAATTCGCATGTTTCATTTAAACGTATTGATGCCTAAGTTCCTTCGTCGTGAACAACTAGGACAAGAATGTATTCTATTTCTAGCAATTAAACCTTGCATGATTGAATTACAACAATATCAAATAAAAATTAGGAAGGAAAACCTGGGTTTGGGGTGAGATATCCACATGGATACCAGGAGACGACCCTCCTGCGGCTACGTCTTGGACTTTCTTAGGAGGCATCACAATTGTAGTTTTTCGTACGTGGAAGCAGCTTTACAACTCCTCCTTGGAATTCCACCATCGCTCCCTTGCACCGCCCATCGAAAGTAGTTTTTGGAAGGCTTCCTCCTTGAAGTCGAGGATTCAAAAGGGTGTTTCAGAATCTTTTATGAATAAGACCCATTGAAGCCATGGGGAAATCTTAATGGCCTTTTAATGACTCGTTCAAACAAGGAATGAAAAGGGATGAAAAAGACACAAGGTGTGGGAGAGAACTCCAAGGGAATATAGTAACCGTAAAGGTTATAAGTAAGGTCGAAGGACCCTTAGGTCAAACTTGGAGAAAAGGGTTTCAATACGCCACAAGGGGAGGGGCTAGGGAAGGTTTAAACACTGAGGAAAGAGGGGTGGTTCCAAAGAAAAGGGATAGGGGTTTAAGGGATTAACACGGGGGGTGTGGTTTCAGGATGCCCAAGGAAAGGGTTTAAGGGTTAATAAACGGGGGGTGTGGTGCCAAGGAAAAGGGGGCTTGAGGATTTATAAAATACGAAAAAGGGGGCTTAAGGAAAGGGGCTAAGTGACTTTTAAAAGCAGTGGGAGGGGGGGAGTAATAATAGGACCTCTAAGACCACTCTTTATTGGGAAAAAAGGGGCTTACGATCCTTTAAACATGAGGGGGGGGTGATAAGGGGTTAAGACCACTTAAAGGCCCTTCAAGGAAAAATTTGGGGGGGAGGAAAAGATAGGCTTAAGGGTCGTGTGAAGGCCCTTTTAAGGTAAGGTTTCCTCAGGGGGGGAAAGGGGCCTTATAAGGCCCTCCCCTTAGAAGCTTTAGAAGCTTCTAGAGACCATGTGGGGGGGGGGGGGGGGGAGGGGGGGGAAATGACTCCCCTAGGCGGTATCACGATGGCAAGGAGGCGGATTGTGGTGGCACAATGCAGAGACAGCTTCTCCCTCTCTTCTTCCGTCTGAATCCTCCGTAGCCTCTCCCAGCTCACGGCATTCTCCCCTTGCTTTCACGGCAGCGGCGGACGACGTCAGGTCTTTTGGGCAACGTCACTATTTCGGCAGTCCTCTTTCCATCTCCCTTGAGTGGTGTTTTTATAGGGAGAGGGAAGGGAATCCTCCCTCCCCTGCGTGGCATCACGCATCACCCTTTCTCCTCCAAGCTCCATCAAGGAGCTTAATCACACTTCCTATTCCCCTCCCCGTCTAGCACGATAGTTAGCTGGGGGGATAAAGGGAATAAACTAAATTTTTTTTGTCATTTACTTAATTCAATTATCCTTTATAGAGGTGGTTCACGTGTGAAGTTTAGAATGTTACATCATTGAAAGAGCACTTACTACACATCAGAAGGATTTTTAACGTATGTAGGAAGTGTAGAATGTTTGTAAAGGAAAATAAATATACATTCATGCGACTAAGGGTTGAGTACTTACGTGACATTATGAGTAAGCATATGGCAAACATGCTTATCCTAAAAAGTTGCAATGTGTCAAGGATTGGCCAACATGATCTAGTACTAATTATTTACATGGGTTTATTGGTCTTGCTTCATTTTATCAAACCTTTATTTGACACTATGCAACAATTGTAGCACCTTGGAGGGGCTATCAAAGCGGGCCATTTGATCAATGAGATTTTCCAATTTTAGAGGGGCTATTTGAGCAAGTGATATATCAATGAGCTTATCCAACTTTGATACCACTTCATTGTGCTTAGAGACCATGTTATTGTGCTGCCTTAGAGCATGTCCCACATCTCATGTTGGCATAGAATTTGATTGAGGGCGCTGATAGGCTCTCTAGTATCAATAACATCTCTCTGTACATTACCCTATAAATTTTCCCCCAAACGAGTAGTGCACCCCTTCAAGATCTTAAGTGGTAAGGGAGGGTCACCTCTCTTTTCGCTTACCACCTCACTTGGCATCAACCTTTTCCTCAGCCATAGTATACATGACATACATTTTTGTTTAATGCAATTAGCATGAAATGCATGTAGGAAAGGAAATTTTGGGCCTTTTCATGAACTGCATGGAATGGACAATGGATGGGGTGGGGGAAGGGCTTAACTAGTAGTACAATGAATCATAGGATGCGAAATTTCCCTTTTACAATTACTTAATAATTTCTTTATGAGAAAATGACTAAGGACATCACAAGGGAATATTAGGAGTAAGCATCAACCAATGATCAAACTGCCCATGACTAAATCTCATTCTTTATAAAATGGTAAGAGAAAGCAAGCTACTGATTTCAGTTGGATATCATTCATTCCATGAAAGACTCTAATTACAAGGTAAAGTTCCATCCTTATGCCTCTCCAAGAAGTGGATTTAACTCTGTAATCGGAAATGAGAAGGAGAGAGACTAAGAATGAAAAGAGTACCTTGTTGTAAGCTTGATGTAAGTTTCCTTTAAGAATCCATCAAACCCTTCCAATTTTACCTCACAAAGCTTCAAAGGGAGTGGTCCCGAGGTAAAATAACCCAAAGCCCTTCAAATTGAGTGAGCTTGATTGAAGAATCCATGGCTTTCCCAAAACTGTCCACACTTGTTGTGTACTAGGGTTTTAGAGGCATGGGAGCTCCAAGATGGAGGAAAGAGGTCTAATTTTTTATCAAGAGTCACCAAATGGTTGCTCGAAGATCAAGGAACCAAGTTTTGATGAGGGTTGCTCTACTGAAGAGGGGCAAGCAAAGACCAGGCTTATTAGCATGAAATGCGCCGAATATCAAGTGAGCTTCCTTGAAGACCAAGGAAGCAAGTTTTGATGAGGGTTGCTACTAAAGAGGGGCAAGAGAAAACCAAGATGATTAGCACGAAATGTGCAAAATATCGTGCGAGCTTGCTTGGAGGCTACTCCTAGTCAAAATTGGTCATGTCATTACTTGGCTTGAATCTCGTGATGCCTAGAATGCTTTGCTTGATGGCTTTGATGTCCTAAAGGAGGAGAAAGAGAGATATGAAGAGATCTTGGGCTATAAATCCACGGTAGCTTGGGTGGGAGAAGAGAGAGAAAGTCCTTTTACAAAGAGTGACTAGGGTTTAGAATTTTTCTGACTCGTAGAACTTCAAATTTGATTTGGAACCTCTTAAATTTTGATGGAAAGGAGTGAAAACTTGTTAAATTGGCATGATTACCTCTAAGTAGACCTTCAACTCCTAGCATAGCTCTTGTCTATCCTTCAAGAAAGGCTCTCAACTTGTTTGAGCACTCTTGTGTACCTGAATTAACTAGGGTTTTTATTCCTCTGAAAGAGAAAGGAGATTTGAAAGAAAGAGAAAGAGAGCAAGGAATCCATGAAAGCTGGAAGGAAGGTAAGAGAGATTCGATTATGGAAATAAATGATGCCCTAACTAAGTCTCTCAACATCTTAAATACCTCAATAATGTAACTCAATATTCCCATGCTAATCCCATGTTCTAGCCATCTATCCCACTCTTTTATACTCAAACCCTCCACGGCCTTCACAAAGGCAAGAGAGAAGCATGGGTATAGCCAAGATAGTGCACTAGAGAGAAGAAAGGAGGCTTCACTACCTAGTCTCTCACACTCATACTCCCTTATCTAAATCTTACCCTCACCCTCATTCTCTCTCATAATGGCAAAAAGCATGAAGGAAATAACAAGAAGTTTGCACATGCATGAATAGCTTGTTCTATTCAATGTCTTCCTTCAAAAGCACCTTTTTAGGGTTAGGGTTTTCCCCCTCCCTCTTAGGCATCTAGACTTCTTTTTGGTCCAATGACCAGTCACCTCTTATTGTGTGCCTTTCCATGATAATAATATAATAGAATCTCTTTGATTTTACCTTGGGAGCCTATGGGTACAGCCAAGATAGATCACTATAGAGAAGAAAAGAGGCTTCACTACCTAGTCCCTCACACTCATACTCCCTTACTCTCAATCTTACCCTCACCCTCATTCTCTCTCATAATGGAAAAAAGCATGAAGGAAATAACAAGAAGTTTGCACATGCATGAATAGCTTGTTCTATTCAATGTCTTCCTTCAAAAGCACATTTTTAGGGTTAGGGTTTTCCCCCTCCCTCTTGGGCATCTAGACCTCTTTTTGGTCCAATGACCAGTCACCTCTTATTGTGTGCCTTTCCCATGATAATAATATAATAGAATCTCTTTGATTTTAGCTTGGGAGTCTATGGTAATATTACAAATTGTAGGAGATTAAGCCCAACTTGTGGATTTACATGGCAATTTATGTAATTGCTTGGTGATTTAATTGTGCAACTCTGTTTGTGCAAATCGCAACAATGATCTTGGAATTGTAATGGTACATTCCAAAAAGTATGTGTTATTTGTGCCAAGACATTATGCTCCAGCATTGCTTCTTGCAGGGTTAACACCCATTGTTTGCCTTTTGATTTTAAACAATTGTAAGGATTGAAATTCAACCTTCAATAAGAAACTCTAGCTCAATTCAATAGTGATGATGTCCCAATAATCAAGCTTCGTAGCTTTCTCTATAATTCAAGAGGTGTAGTATTTGTAAACAATAAGAGGTTGAGATAGGTATAATATTATCATCATTCGTAGTATATTTTGATTCCAACTCCTTTGAGATCAAACTCTAATATCTGGAAGCATCCTTAAACTCCTCAATCCTTCCATGATTTGAAGAGGCATCCCAAGTTTTGTTTTGTGATTGCTCCTAGAATTCCATGATTTTCTTGCTTTGGCTCTAGTTAATACTTGTGTAGAAAAAATAAATTCACTTCTAACATACATTTAAACAAAGCAATGCTCTATCATAGAAATAATTACCATACCTCTCTACACCTAAATGACAGGGATACCTTCTAATTACTCAAAAACTATAGAAATTTCCCTGAATCACATGGTAGACCCATGAGAAGCATATACAATTGCCATGTGCAAATGTCTACTTTAACATATTGGAAAAAGAATCGTGCAAAATTATTGTATGGTGACATGATCTGCATGCGTGCCAAACCCATGAGGAGCTTGTAAGATTGCTCTATGTAATTTCCCTCTTTAACATATTAGAAAAATATTTATGCAGAATTATTGTGTGTTGACATGAACTACATGCCTATAAACCCATGAGAAGCATGTAGAATCGCCATATGTAATTGCCTACTCTACCATACTGGAAAAAGAATTGTGCAAAAATATTATAGAAATATTACGTGGTGACATGAACTACATGCCTCAAAACCTACTTTCTTTTCACACAACAACCAACAACATCTCTCTCTCGTAACAAAAAATAGGAAATAGAGATAACTAGAGAAACACATATTTCTTATCAAATTATCCATTGTAGTGTTACATTTTCTAGGATCCACAAATCAACATGGGTCATTGTTCTTCAATTAATAAAGTATAACATTTTGGTAGGTCTTTAAAACTAACCACTAGGCACTTACTTCTAGCATGCATAGATAAATATGTAGCAGTCCTGAGCTTGACAATGGACTTAACTAGTTAGGTGACCTTTTAGTCTATCTCCTGGTAGACTAAAACAAACCTACTAGGATATTCCTAATGTTCCTATGATTTCTTGGTCTCTATTAGCAATCTAGTGCACAGTTAAGAATAGTGACTTTCTAACAGCTAATTACTATATTAGGCTACGAGATACTATTCATAATGACAAGATACAAATAGTAAGTGAAAATCGAGGAGGTGAAGAGGAAGGGGGAAAAAGCTTATCAAGCTAGGATGGGCTTGAAGACTAAACAAGAGATCATATCAAAGCTATATTGGTTGTTGGACATATACATCTTTATGTAGTGGGATGCTTACCTTGGAGCTTTTTATATTGGAAAGTAGCAATACTCATTGAGAGTGGACTACCATTGCACTTGGTTCAAAGTAAGTGAGAGATGAGGGGGAGTGAGCATCAACTCCTCTCCCTCAATACAAGATCACACTAGTCCCCTAAAATAGGTTTTTAAGGTTCTAACACTCGACCCCAAGTAGTCAAATGTTTAGCTCTTCCTATAAAACTCATTTGGAAATCACCAAACTCATGGAGTCCATCCATTCCTTGGATACAATAGTTGTGAAAATAATCCACCCACTTTCTACCAAATGTGCCTATCATTTTTAGCTATCTAATTAAGGCCCTACCATGCTACAATGCCATACGAAAAATAACTTCATTAATTAGCACATTCCATGGAGGCGCATTAAACATTGTTTGGGAACAACATAAAAATACTCAAGAAAAATCCTTTTTAAATTTTTTCTTAAAGTAATTTCCAATTGATAATTGTACTGATACTCAAACAAAGATTGATATCCCATCATTGGATATATGAACCCCTTCTAAAATCAAGGTCTATCCATTTCCCATACACTATGCTTGCCAATGATTTCTTCTCTTATTATAGGGAACACATGGGATTAATGTTAACACAATGAGATCTCATATCTAACTAGACACCACCATATCAAGGAACCTCTTCTAATAGATGGCCTTATTAGCATAGGTGCAGGTATTGATACTCTAGGTGGTAATGATTCTAATTGGATATAATGTGGGAAGACTAGGGTAGAGATTACAATAACCATACATATTTTTTCTTAAAATACATATTCAATTGCATGGTAGATCATCTCTAAACCACGAGCAGTCATATCAATTCATAGAAAAAAAAATTAACATCGAATCCAAGTAGTTCACTTACGGTAGTCCAATTGCATAATCCCACATTTTCTTACATTTATACAACTATATGATTTCTATCTTTGCATATAATTCTATCAAACAAGCACTAGGTGTTTTTCAAGAAACATCATCTTTTATATATATATATATATATAGTTGAGCACAACTATCCTTCCTCAAATTGGAGAGTTAAAGCACATCTCTTACCATAACCTATTGCACTATTATGGACAATCCTCTTCTCTAACATGGGTAATGGTTTATTAACATTTATTTATTGGTAGTTTCTAATAGCCCTAAGTGTAAGACTTTTGTCAAATTGGGCTTGCTCTAAGAAATTCCAAGGCTTCATCTTTGGGTGATTCTAGAGATGGCCAATTATCCATTAAGGTCATAGATGTACTTAGGGAGATTTTAGATATGGTCAATTATCCACTAAGGTCATAGATGTACTTAGGCATAGCCTTTGATTTCTTGAACTCGTTAATGAGAGGTTGGGGATTGAGGTGTTCAATTGAGGCCTTTCTATTAATGGATGCTCTCCAAGATAGTGGTAGTGATGTTGGAAGCAACATAGCTTGAACTTCTTAAAAAATGACAAGGTGAAATATGATCATGCCAACCAATATTGATTACCATTATTCTAAGACCTTTGTTGAGGGTTGATTTTCTTGCACAATTCTATCGATAATTGAATTGCAAACATACTCAAATAAGTATTCTTGAGAAAATCCCAAATGCTTACTGTAGTTGTGGTGGTTCCAACTAATTATACTTGTACAATCTGCAAAATGGATAAGGAGTTCCATCCATGCAAGTCTTCTTTGTCTAGACCATGTTTGGTGGGGCATTCATCTGCCCTCTCACTATATTCCATAAGTATGATTGAGATAAGGAGATATCCATCCTTGGATTTTATTTGGGTGCTTATTACCATTTAGATTCTCAATAATCATTTTCCTTTTCTAAGAGCTAAGAGGATTGACTAGAGCCATTCCCTAATATTTGGTCAATTGACTATCATAGTGAAACATTCGATACCTAGGCTCATCCAACAACGGCAATATAAGTTCCTCAAGGCCTAGGTAGATTCATCTTATGATAAGTCTAATACATACATATGCCATTCCAATTCTACAACTCTTTGCGTACAATCCATCTCACACGTCCCAAGCTAATGTGTTTAGACATTTTCTAAGAAAAATGAATTTAAAAAAGCATGGCCAAAAGTTATTTGATTATTCTTTGAAAAATAAAGTCTCCTTTTAGACCCCATTGAGAATTTACAACTTTTTTCTTACCATGTCTGTAGAAAAAGGTAAATAAGTATGCTTACTACACCAACTACTTTTTTTCTTCTTTTGCTAAGATAAGAGACACATATTGGGAAATCCACACACTAGAGGGGGTGCCTTCTCTCCAAATATTAGTAGAGAGAGTAGGTAAGATGCATGTGATTCTTTTTCCTATGAATATGGGATGGCTTACAAGCTAAATTCAATGCATAGCTTGATTGCACTAGAAATCTCCACCTCGATGACCCTATTAAGGAGGAGGACCATACAAGTGTTTGAGTGGGAAAGAGCTTAGACTTACATGAACAACCCATTCGAACATAAGTGTCCAACCCAATGATGCATCTACAAAGACTTCTCATGACTATGATCTGAAGTGTGAACCACTAGGCCCTCACTTTTGGGACAACTCAACTACTTCTTAAGAACTACTTGTGCACTAAGTGTACTCTAAGTGTAGGTGGATTTACCCTTGATGGTGAATTCACCTAATTTATGATTGTGTTTTCTAGTGTGGGCCATTCATATGATTGAATCCATAATGCCATGTGTGATGACCTCATGCTAACACTCCATCTTTGATGTCTTCGGTCCCCTCTCATTATCTTTTTCTCTCATTCTTCTCTTGGTGAAGAATTTGTATCTCTTCTATTGTTAGAGAATCCGCCTTTCTTCTCAAGAGACAAGCAAGATGTGCCAAATTTCATTTAAAAACTCCATGCAATGGTCTTAAAATGTGACAACTACCAATTGTGATTTACCTCTTCTTTCATGGGGAGAAGTTGTATTTATTTGACATGACTCCATTAACTTCACTAATGCCACTCATAGAAATGATCAAATGTACAAGCATGTGGCTATAGTTTGAATTTTTTGAGTGTGGCTCATGCACCATTTGCATGTCACTAGTATGGCGTTGCAAGCCCATGTAAGCACTATTTTTGTGAGCTTTGAATTTGGAGGAGGTAACTCAACATGAATAAGTGAGATGATATTGCAAAAGCCACCTAATCCGACATTGTGTGAGATGACATTGCAAAGCACACTAGCTTCACTTAGGTTTGAATTTGGAAGAGATAATTTAATGGAGACATTGAATTCGGAGGAGATAATCTAGTCGAGGGATTGCATTCAATATGGTATGATGAAGCTGTAATGACAATATTTTAAATACTTATAAATTACGTTGTCGTATTGTCTATCAAGTGGAGAACAATTAGAAAAATACGCGGAGGTGGGGGGTGAAAGGTCATGGTATCGTCACGGTAGCTCGATAGGGAGGTGACAACATGCCCGCTTTCTAATCTGGTCAAAACGAGTTAAATGATAGATAATCCCTTCTAATCTAAGCCTTCTCCTTCCAGACGGGACGACTCGACGAGGGCGACTTCACACGAGCCGTCGATATGGGGAGAGGGGGGGCGAGAGGGGGAAGGAGGCCAGGCAATGAAGAGACCTCGGTACAAGGTCCTAGTATGTAGCCCTAGTGTAGGGCATCTCTCTCTCTCTCTCTCTCTCTCTCTCTCTCTCTCTCACACACACACAGAGGAGGGTTCCCTTCTCTTCCGAGTGCGGCTTTTATATAAGAGGGAGGAGAGGGTGAGAGAGAGTAGGGCTCGGCGTCGTTTGTGCATACAGTAGTAGTAGAGAGACGGCTCGGCCCTTCTTCTTAGCCATCATCCAAGGCTTTTTATCAGGCGGCCATTGCTGAACCTTGCTTGCTTATTCGCACTATATTTGATCATCACTCGAGAGCAAGGCTCGGTTTCCTTCTCTCTCTTTTGACATATCCATGTCGACAGCCGCCCCCGCCTTATACTGTAGAAGCCTTATTATCATGGTATATACTTATCATCATAGCTTCTCAATAGAGATTATACCGCTTAAAAAAGCAGTAATCTAAGTGCAATAACCCCATACATCTCAACAGCCGCTTGCCTTGAGCTCTACTTTAGACTCCTCACCCAACCCCTCTTATAACCCAGTACTATTTATTGTACCTTATAAAAGAGGCTACTCAAGAGTAGCGAGGCCCGGTCCCCCCTCTCAATTAATTAATCCCGACGTAATCCTATAATTCTGTGTCTCTCAACTTCCCTACCATAGCCTGTAGCCGCTTTTGTTCTGTGTCGGTAATTAACATGCTTTAATTGCGTCTTTAATATCGGCTCTCTTAGCCGACGTCGGCCTGTCCGGCATGTCCACTGTGAAATGTTGGATGCCTGCAGAAAATCGTGATCATCTGGCATAGCAGATGATTAAGCAGTAACATGTTTTTTTTACCCTGGTTGTAATTAGTTACTCACTCTCATAAGTTAAATTGGCATGGCATGTTGCAGAAGGAAAGACAGATCCCTGATGAGAGCGCTTACTACTCACGCTTCTCTGCACAAAAGCGCAGCTTTGTGATGACCACCATTGATTATCGTCTCTAAGCAAGATATCCAAAGCAAATACGGTAAATCGGTTGTGTACCACTTAGATGGTAGAAATAATGATGATATTGTTAGAATTATAATCTTATGAATATGATGATGATGATTATTATTATTATTGGGTCTCATGCTTATATTTTGGATTTTGTTATTAAACTGCATTTATATAGCCAACTTTGCTTTTTTCGTAAAAACTAGTGGCTTGCCACAGCACGCAAGTGTGATTGTATGCACGTACGTGCGTACGGTGAGCAATGGGGGCTGCCACGTGCCACATGACGTGGTACTGATGCGCGGGGTTACTAGTTAGATTCAGGGGTCGTGCGGCACGACGTGCGCGAGAGTAAAGAGGCCTACAAGTTAATCATTAAAGTGACTTTTGACTCTTGAGTATTTAGCGCATTTATTAATCGTGGCTTTGTATCCTGTAACACGGATTATGCACATATTGATATCACCACAGAAGGAAGTATATACATACTAGTATTAACTCTCTTTGCTGTGTGCAGGAAACCACCCAAAATTAGGGTGTATTCCGTCTGCTTTCTGCAGAAAACCACTGTGCACATTGACCCAAAATTGGGCCTGATTCCATTTGGTGTGTCTGCACAATATTGCTCTTCATATTGGCCCACAATTAGAGTTCATTCCATCTGCTCCCTGTAGAAAACCACTGTTTATATTGACCAAAAATCAGAGTTTATTTCATTTGCTGTCTGCAGAAACCTGCTATTCACAGTGACCCATACTTAGGAATCATTCCATTTGCTGTCTGCAGAAGCTTTCTGTTCTTTTCTGTTACATATTGGACCCAAATTTAGGGCGGATTGAATTTCCTTTCCAGAAGAACTTATCACAGAAGAAAACCTAAAGCTATGGCCTGTGATATATTGTAAAATACATAGCCCTCTTGTGCAGGAGAGTATATGGCGTCTTCCTCTGGCTCTCCCTGTGCTGCATGCAAGTTCCTGCGGCGGAAATGCACGCCGGAGTGCGTCTTTGCACCCTACTTCCCGCCAGACCAGCCGTACAAGTTTGCAAATGTGCACAAGATCTTTGGGGCAAGCAACATCACCAAGCTCCTGAACGAGCTGCCGCCACATCAGCGTGAGGATGCCGTCAACTCGCTTGCATATGAAGCCGATGCGCGAGTCAAGGACCCTGTGTACGGATGTGTGGGCGCAATCTCTGTGCTTCAAAGGCAGATTGCGCAGCTACAGCAGGAGCTTGCGATTGCGCATTCAGATCTTGCTAGGTTAACTGGGGGAGGAGGACTGCTGGGGGGGCTGCCGACATTGCATCAGCCACATGCAGGTGTGTGAACATATTTATTCTCGTGATATTATGGTGAAGTGCATCAGAGCCCAAATTATTAAGGACTGTTCAGTGTTAAGCGTGATGAGTCATCTTATGCGCGCATAATCATATCCTAATACTGACTATTGATGACTGTTAAGCTTGAGCATTAGCGATCTTTTGAACATTTGAGTTGACAAGTGGATTCCGCTGTCTCGATTGTCGAGCTTTTCACTGCAGATTGTGGCAGAGAATATTGTTCATGTTTGCGTGCATCTTAGAGCCTACTGCCGCAACATCTATTATTCATCATCGTCTTTAGGTTTAAAACAGTAACATGGTTGCTTGTTCTTAGCTGCGAACGTACATATTTTGAAAGAGAGAGAGAGAGAGAGAGAGAGAGAGAGAGAATGAGAGAGACGTCCGACGCTTCTCTCTTGCTGACGGTTCTTTCTTCTATGTAGGTCCTTCCTCATCGGGTATTGGAATGGGCATGCCTGGTGTCCCACCATCTACTCAACAGCCCCCTCCAAGAGAGCAGCTGCTAGCTCGCGAGCAGATGCTTTCGATCAGGGAACAATCAAGGATCCTTGATCAGCTTGAAAGGGAAACCCAGCTGACAAGGGAGCAGCTAGTAGAGCAGCTTACTCGAGCTGGAGGTGGCTCTCTGGAGGCAGGACTCGTTGCAATGGGGTTTGCAGGTCCTGTACATGGGCATGCGGGATCGATTGGTTACCTTGCCCCTCGATCTGTGAGTGAAGGCGGCAGTGGGAGCAGTGGGGGAGCAACCAGCATGAGCCATTTGTCTCCTCCATGAAGGAATACCTACATCCGAGAGTAACACGGTTCCTCCACGAGCCATTCATGGATGAGACTCCATGTCAAAGGATATCTCCCAAGCCCCTCGATCCATGAGTCGAGGTGTGTGAACAAGTGGAGGTGAAACCAGGATATGGCCCATTTATCTCCTCCACGAAAGAGATTAATTCCTGTCCTGTTCAACATGGTTCCACAAATCATTAGTTTAATTCATGGAGGATGTCTCCTTCTGAAGCAAACCCTTGATGATAAGGGGAAACTCTATACAAAGGGTTTGATCTTGGCATTGCCAAGAGCAACTAGCTGCATATGCATGCTACTGAATGATCACGACTTGTTGCTTGTGCAGTGCCAGTTGGGATTCTATCCACCTAAAGGATGCAGGCCCATTGTGTAGGTCAATCTACAATCCCACCCAATGTCCCATTTTGTCATTTCAAATTGGAGCTACCCATGCGGTTCTCAAAGATTTATGGGTCTTCTCTACATCGAAGAAAAGAGAGAGCATTCATTTTGTGGGAATATAATACATTCAAAACCTTTTCCAAACCTTACCCCACTATTGAGACTTCAAACTTTTCTTTCAAGTTCAAGGGTACATTCAGTAGGCTTTTTGCCATGTCATTTTGCCATATGTGATTCATCCAATTAGGCGCTCTTGAATCAGAATATTATATGGTAGGTAAGGTTGGTAGTTAAGTTTGAGCTATAAAGTGAATAACTTGATGTGGAAGGTTTCAATTACGTTGACAATGAACGTTTCCTAGGTCTTGAGCAAGGTCAACCGAGAAAATGTTCAACCAAGTTATGAAATAGCATATAGGTAGAAAATGAACACCATGAAATAGGATATAGGTCTTAAGCAAGGTCGACCAAGAAAATGATAAAGCCAATTCATGAAATAGGATATAGGTAGAAACAAAAATTTCACTTTAAAACTTGTGAATAAAGATTACCTCTCATGTGAAAGCATTTGAAGAATTAATGTGCTATAATCATTAAGCATGCACTAATGTAGTATGATATGCTCTTATTGAGCCAAACAAGTTTTGACGAAGGTATAAAACATGAGCTCAAAATTATGGAAATAATGAGTTCTTAAAAATTATAGAAAAAATGAGTTGTTTTAAGTATGTTCTCATGCCATTGGTCGTTGGTGGCATTGTTTGATCAATGGTCCTAATACTTTTGGTCATTGATAGCATTGTGTAAGGGTACAATAGATGTACTACACTTCCAAGTCATTATTGGACCTAGGAGGTTGACCTTAGATTTCACATAGATTCACAAAAGCCTTTTGAAGGGAGAAGCATTCTAACACTTGTAGAATTATGTTTGTGTTAAGTGTAGAATTCTCTTTGTGTTAAGAGAGGAGTCTAGAAGAGTTCCTAGTATCTACCAATATTTCGTTGTTTTGAGCTAGTTCTCATTCTCATCTACTACTATTTAAATTGTGTATCATTTAAGCAACCCTACTTAATGTACTACTCTTTATGTCATGTATTGCTTAAGAAATTCATTTCGATAGATTTGAAGACCATTGATAAAATTTACAAGTATATGTGATTCAAAAGAGACAAATTACTTACCCCATGCAATTTTGGCATTTTGGCTTATGATGTGGTAGACTTGGGCATTAGATTTGGCATTTTACTCATATTGAATGAACCATTCATTTACTTCATCCAAATCTAGCCTTTTGGATCATGATTTATTTATAGGGAATGGGATTTCACCTTCCTTGTCTCCCCCTCCATCAACATTGCATTGGTGTATATGTATTTTTGTTCTGGTTTCTAGTGTTGTACATAGAATTTCTTGTTGGGGAAGAGATAAACAATAACTATACCAACGTGGTGAATAACATTAGACAACCATAACCAAATAGCTAGAGAAAACAATGTTGCTTACATACAAAATGGGTTTACACTAGTGTAGAGCAAAAAATGCCAAAAATGGATCTATGCTGGTGTAAAAGTTGAAGAAGACTAGCTAAATCCACATCTCCTGAAAGCACACTTTGCCAAAACTAGCATTTTTATACTTCTCGAGTTTTTCTCCTTCAAGACAAACTGTGGAAGAACCTCACACCAAGCCTCTGTGGCAAGACAACCATTTGGGTAACACTAATCTATCCTCTCCTTGATATAGAAGGGTCCACACTCATGCCAACACCCAAGAAGGATCTATACTCATCCCAACACTCCTTGTATCTCTATCTAGTTTATGGAAGACCATTAACCCCCTCTCACTAGTGGCCCATTGGATGGGCATCCTTCATGCCCCTTTTTGCACGTAACATGAAGATGCATTGTGGATGAATGATGCCCAATCATACCATGCCTTATAAAATAATGTAGCTTTGAAAGATATGCAATGCCCTTCATACACATATGAATGCATAGAAGATCTTGTGCTTATCCATTTCTAAATCCTTGTGCTCAATGCACATGTGCATACACAAAAAATTTCATTGATTAAGTTCGTCTCCTTCATCACTCACAACCTTACCCCTCATTGTTCTATCATTGATTAAGTTTGTCTCCTTCATCACTCACAACCTCACCCCTCATTGTTGGATAGAAGAAACTCGAAAATCTTACAATTCCTTTAGATCCACAAACACACTTTCCACCTCATTCCCCTTTCATCAAGCTCTCTCAATCTAATGTCTATCAATGCAACACTATTGATCAAGAAATGAGCAATTGATTTTTACTGATAAAATTTTGCAAAAGAAAATGCCACATTAGGGGTGCTAGGATTTATGTAATATTGAATGGGTAAAAGCATGTAGTGGTTTCTCAAATTGATGCATCTATCGATAGATACTTTAAAATAATCTATTGTTTTTACATGACATTACAAGAAATTTCTATTGTGTTATATATTGATGCATACTTCCTAAAGAATACAAATTATACAAAAGTACAATCTCCAAAATATTTTGATCAACTTCATAGAAATATCATAGACCATACTTGTGATATGCTATATGTTGGTTGAAATAGTATTCAACCATTTTATGCCCCTACCTAAACATTAGTGATTGAAGATTTATCATTGGTCAATGGAGATCCTTGAAATTAGAATGAGTTAGTTGTGCCTTAAATGTTTGAAGTAGCATCATGGGCAATAGGAATCTTTTGGGCAAAAAAAGTGCCTTCTTAGAAATTCAACAATATAGTATTCCCAAAAAGCGGACATTTGAGCAAACCTTTCTGAAATAAGCTCAAAGTTTGCAAACTTAGATTCTATGCATGTAGTGTGTCATGGCAAGGGTAATTTGAAAAGGGTAAAAGGAATCTTTTGTGTAATATCCTTGTCTCGCATCCAAATTTAATAGGCCCATAGGTCTTCATAGATCTCATGATGAGTGAAATCTAAGTTTGCAAACTTTGACAAATTTGGAGCCCTTTGCAAAATATTTTCCATAACCCTAACTTTGTGTACATTCTACCATTGATTTCTTGAAGGGCCAATTTTTGTCTAAGAATCTCCAAGTCATCTCCTCCTCTACCAATATCTATTAAGTCTAAGTAGCATATGTGTGCAGTATTGCAATCAAACAACCAAAATCTACCCTAGTAATAGGGTGAAAACATGCATTCTTAGTGCAAAAAGTAGTGCCAAAGACACTAAATTTTCAAGAAGAAACATGTCACTTATGTTGAAGATTGAAATATCTAGTTCTGGTGGCATCTTTGTGTGGTATTGGGATCTAAGAAAGAAGTGCCCTTTTTCGAAATTACTATAAGAGAGGAAGAGTTTATTATAGAAATTTCTAACACAAAATGAGAACATTATATTGTCACTATTCTTGCTAGAAAAACTATGGTATGACCACGAGTATGTGCACCTTATATAATCGCAAGCATTTTACCAACATGTTAATACAGTTGCACTAGCAACATAAATATCAATAACATTTAGATGGGTTTGGTGATGGATATAGGTCGGATATACCAACATTTTGGTCAGATATACCAACATCATAATGTTGGTATATCAACATCATAATCGATATTGATCGGATATACCAACATCATAATGTTGCAATAGCCAAATCTTTCCCTTTCTCTATACATTTTGGGGTTGTAAATGTATTGAGAGGGAAGATGAATGTGCAAACAAAACATGGGTGTACGAGTGCCTTGCTTCTCTCCACTTGTGATCGTTTTTTATTTTTCTTGTATGCAAGTCTCCCACACACTCTCTCCCTCATAATCTCTTAGAAAAAGTGATGTCTTCAAAGTAGGGTTTCTTATCTTTGCATACAAGCTTCCCTACTCATGGAAGCTAGATTTTGAGTAAGAAGTGTATGTGTGTTTATGAGCTTAAAAGAGAAGGAAAAATGACAATGTAAGTTTTTTTGCATAATTCTTAGCTTTATGTTACTATAAATAGTGAGAGAGAGAGAGAGAGAGAGAGAGAGAGAGAGAGAGAGAGAGAGAGAGAGTGCTACGATTTAATGTTTGCTTTGTTTTCCTTAATGTGTACTCTCTTTAATGTAGGTTGTTTTGTATATTTTTATCTTCATTCTAATGTAATGTACATGAAAGAGAGGGATAGATAGAGGCATGAAAGATCCATTGAGAGATGGGGAAATTGGGGGGGGGGGGGAGAGAGAGAGAGAGAGAGAGAGAGAGGTGTGAAGTTTAGGTTTAACCATAAACTTGCTCATTGGGCACATACTAGTGGAGGAAGACTTGGGGCATAAATGGGTGGAACAATGCTAGGGTCTTTATTGAGCCTACACTGGGTAAATAAGATTAGGATATGCCAAGTTTTAAAAGATTCTAACTAAGGCTATAACAATGATTATGATAGCTAATTAAAAAGTTTCTATTTTTGAGAAATAGAATCTAATAAGATTTATAATGGCTGTAAGCTAATGATGCACGTATATCTAGAATATACATAAGCTAGGCTAGGTTAATACATAGGCAAGCTAGAATCCAAGTTATGATAGACTAATTTATATGAGGAAAATCCTCGCTTATGCTTTAAAGTACATTCCTACTATATATATGCTAAGGAAATGTGAGGGTTTCTTGAGGTTGCGTATACACATCCAAAAACCTCTTTCACATGAATTTAAAAGCAATGAAATGCCTAGTCTAAGCTTGATGGCTTAGGTAGATTAATAGATATAGGTTAGCAATAAACTGAAGCTCAAAGGCATCATAAACTCAAAGGCTTGAGCTAGTAACCTTAGTTTAGGCCATACACTTCTTACTTTCCTACAGATATCTTGACATCCATTTTGGACCATGCGAAGGAGAATGTTTCCAATGAGATATTTCTCAAAATAAACTTTCCCATGCATTTGTTCCACGGAAAGAAAAATCATATGACATCACATAGTCTTAGATTAGGTATGATGTTATGTGATGTTAAACCTCCCAATATGGATACTTAAATAATGATTAAACTAAATATTCTTGGACCATAGGATGAAGAGTTCTTATAATGTGCAAGGACATTTCAACTTGTGAGGCACATTTAAAGTTGGCAAGAGGGTGTAGCACGTGGAGGTGATGAGCCATGTGCAAATAGTCAAAGAGGATAACCACAAGAGGAAGCCATCCAATAGAGGGATTGATCAGCTTGAGCCAATCAAGGTAGAGATGGATCAATGATAGACAATCTTCTCAATGACAATGATCCTTTTGTGGATGATGTAAAGAACGGGACAAATACATTACTGTACAAGGGTGAAGAATATGTAGCCTAAGGGCATGTTATGGTGGAGGAGCTCCATTAGCTCTACCAATGCCTAATAAGTAGAGACAAGATCCACTTAACAGAAATACCAAGATCCCTTGTGCTAATCATAACACTTTTTCATAGTGATGCTTCTGTCCACTACATGGGAAAGCCACTCAACAAGGAAGCATACATGAACCTTTATGTATCATATGAAAAAGAGGGAAATGTAATCCTTACAGACTATAAATTAATTTTAGTGATGACATTGGAAAACTGAATATTTTAGGGTTTGGAGACATGCAATCTCAAGATGTAGTAACCTTCTGGAGTGGTGGCTACCTTGGATATTTCTCATCTTGATTCCTAGAACACAGTAGGTGTATAGAGACAAGGTCGAGCTAAGATGCGAATGTAGTGTCACACAGTGAAAAGTGTCAACTAGCAAGGTAGTTCTTTAATCAATACCTTTAGGTCTCTTTGGTGTATAATCTTTAGACAAAGAAGTGACACCATTTCTAGTCAATGAGATGAGTAGATCACAAGAAACGCAAGCGGGAGTGTCAATACTAGGACACTTATTTGATAGAGAGATCTATTACTTAACACAAAGGTACATATACTGATAGATATACTAATACATTTTAAAATATTGTGACACATTTTTTGGGAAATATATAGAGGCATATAGTGCCACAATTTAAAATATTTTCCAATGCATAATATCGCATTGGGATGCCACCCGATATATTACTAGGAGAAACATCTTATAAAAGAAACATAGTTCATTTTCTACGTAGAAATATCCATATTTTTTCCAACACAATCTATGCATTCTTAAAACTCAACAGTTTGGAGGTTGTTTATTTACATCGAGAACGGTAACATCATATTTTAACCCTCCTTAGGTCATTTATATTCAAATAAATGTATCTCTCTTAAATGGAGTAAATGACTATTTGCTCACTGAGTATGATCTTAGTCACTTTATTGCTATTGATTAATTACCTATTAACTTTGATAACTAATTCTTACCATATGAATATAAATGGTGTAAATTATTCATGTGGTAAGAATAAAGATGGTCCAAAATACAAGATTTTTGATTAATGTTTTGTTTGGGTCTTTCAAATGTTGTTGTGCCACTACGGAGGCACAGTGTGAAAAACTCTCGAGTGCATTATCATTCGACTTTCTTATTGATGTAGAGAGTCAATGGGATCTGAGTCATTAGTGCTAGTGTCCACGGCATGGATTGTCCAAAAATACTAGATTTTTGGATAATTTTAGCCTATTTTTGATATTATTTATTGTAAAAAAATCCTAAAAAGTTAGGAAAGTTTCTAAATTAGGATGACATTTAAAAACCAGGTTACTTTTTCAGCCAGTTTTGGATTTTTCATAAAAAGGAAATATGCGCAAAATAGTGTGGGTTGTGATCGCAGTTGACAGGCAATAAACATCACTTTGAAATAGAAGAAGAAGGAGTGAACCGGAAGATTATGGAGCAGGTCTCTTGTAGTTTTACCCCCCTTTCGGAGCCAAGGGGGCCATTAGATTTGGGTTTCGAGAAGTAGAGAGGAAGTTGTTGTTTTGATGCATGTTTTTGGTCAATGAGGGAGCGCTAGGAGATCTAATGCTTGGAGATTGCTTTTGAGTAGTGTCAAACAAGGGATTTCAAGTTCTGTCAATATATATTGATTCGATTCATTGTTCTTTATCTTTATCGTGTTTATCTCTTCTCTATTCTTTTTTTTCTCTTCCATCTCCTATCTCTACTTTCTTCTATCTTTGATTCCCGGTGGATAGGACCTTTCGACTAAAACCCCTCCAACATTGGTGAACTCGATATGAAAGGTCATCAGAAGGAAAAACAAGATGTGAGAACCTTCGAGCACAATTTCCACTGATGTTTTGTAGAAATTAGTCCAGAACATGAACATGCTTATGGAGGTACAACAACAACAACAGGTGATGGAGGCTTTTGCTCAAACCGAAACTGTTGTGGTGAATGGTTTGCAAGCAATTGAGCGTAAGATGAAGTTGTTCAATGGTAGGAATATATCTACATATGTACATACCTATGCTCAAAAGATGGAATTATTTGGAGTGGCTCAACTTGCATGGAACTAGTATTTTGTTCGGATCACTGTACATGAATTGAAAGCGTGAATTATTGAATTGTACATGTAGGAAGCTAACTAGATAGCTTTCAAGAAGACACTCACGGAAGAATTTTACATTGAAGATACAAGTTTGATTACGCACAAGACTTTTCAGAAAAGTGGTATTTACAACCCACTAAGGGTCTTGTGGCTACAGAATTGTTAAGAGAATTTGAAAGTCGATTTGAGCAATTAGGTTTTTGCAGAACAACAAGCTCTAGAAAGTTAGAAAATTGAATTGTTTCTACAAGAAGTATATTTTGAGCTTCAAGAGAAGCTTGATGATTTACTAGAGGATCAGACTACAATGACAGGTCTTAAAATAGAGTGGACACATGTCAAGGAAGTTGTTGCTACACTTGTGAAAAAGCATAGGAGAAGAGAAAGATTGCATGTCTCTCTTGGGGAAGTTACTATATGTATATTCTCTACATTACGTGCCTTCAAGGCCTATTTATAAATATCCTTATTTGTGAATTTTTCTTGAATAAAATATAATCGCTTTCTATTCAATCTGTAAATAACCCCTTTATATTACACCCTTCTCTATGTAAAAAATGTATAAAAATAGTATTTTAAAAATATATTATTTTGAATCCACATGATGCACACATATATTCATGGGTAACTTACCCAAGATGTCTCTAGCTTTTGCCAATTGTTATGGAAAAAACAATTGATTTATCTAGTAAGCCGCCCATTTCTGTGGCTAATCCTATGACTGTACTTGCTATTGTTCCCATTGTTAGGGAAGATGTATTAGAGGAAATCGTCAAAGGCATGTGGGATCTTCAATTGAAGGTCACAAAATTGGATGAAAAAGGACAACAGGAACGGGGACAGGCAACAGTCCCAAAGACGGAAAACAGATGTATGTGGTGTAATAGTTTGCACCATTAGAGAAAGGATTGTGCTGCCTATCAAGAGGCCTTGGTACGACATCTCATCTTTTGGAAAGATGGAAAGATCCATGCATAAGAAACGAGATTTCATCTTGCTTTGAATTTTTGAAAGGGAGGTATGCAGAAGTTGTTGGAAGACTTAGCTATCCGAAATGCTCATGCGGCCATATATGCTTCTACTTTTGGTCTACATTTGGATAGAATGCATGGCCAAGTGATGGTTGGTCCAAAGGCTGCAATATGGACACATGCTTTACATGCAACTGAAAAGAAAAAAGTTACTGCTAGTGAAATGTCTCATGTAGGGCAAGACATTCGTGACATAACTGGTTGGGAATCACCGGTAGATTCATATTCAGTGCATGCATATTTAGCAAATGTGAAAAACATGGATACATTTGTAGAAGAGAAACGAAAGAGAGATGAAGATAATGCAGGGACATCTAAAAGAGTGACAAGAAGAGGAGTGGATTATCCTAAGGCTACAAATCAACGACCTCTCGAGCATGTTATGGAAGAGATCAGAAGCAAAAACAAGACAGCAAACAAGAGGGAAAAAAGAAGGGCAAGCAGCCAGGGTATGATCAGTTTCAGCTTGCAATTGAAAGCAGGGATATTACAACTCCCTTGGGGTTAGTATGCATGTGTACTCTCCTACAAGGTGCAACAAACTCAATGGCACACATGAAAAATGTTGTGACTAGAGTACTTAGGGATTTTATACCACAATTGACAATGCCTGACAGATGATTTTTGATGCCCAGAAGTGCTAAAAAATAGCCAAAAATTACGAATATCAGGGAAAAAATAGACTTCATCGAAGGCGATAGTTGCAATCAGTATGATTTTAATGGCAAGTCCGTAAAGCGCTAGTGCTTATTTTCATGGAAATCAAACGGTGGCGGATGGCCGAGTTGGAGTTTTCCTAGATGCAAAATGATGTCAGGAATCCAATGCAAGTCTCAGATCTCAATTCCGAGATCGTTTGATCCTCCATTTAATTCCCGCTAGGTTCGAGGTTGTGAAGCGACTACTGGATCTAGAAGCCAAGAAAAGTGTGATGGGGCCTAACTTTGTAGATTTTGATGCCATGGAGCCACCTGTCTAGACGGATCTCGAATCTGATGTCGTTTGCCCCTCCAAAAGCGAAAAAACCACTTGTCGGAAGTGTGAAAGCAAAAGGCATGAAATAGATAATTTGATTAAGAGCTTAAAAGCTCTTAACAAAGAGCTTAACAACCAAGAAGCCACGAAACGAAACGTTGAGGGGGAGGGGGGGTAGTGTCAGTTTTTTGCGCCCCATTTTTTTCCCCATTTTTAATCATTTTCAGATCGGTCTGAGACAGGAGGAATTCTCTTGGCCCTGAGATGCTTCTATCCTTTGCCCTTCATCGCCATAAATAGATCAAGGAATGATGCACTGAGCAAAGAGATAAAAAAATAAACTTTCTCTCTCCTCCCTCTCTTCTGCATAGAGACAATTCATGTGCAATAAATCAAGAAGAAGAGGGGCTGAAGAATACTTGTTCGGTGGATTGCTTCAAGATGAAGAGGAGGCTGAGAAAAGAGGTTCAGCACTGAAGAATGGCTATTGGTCAGTCTGTGGGCTTCCCGAAATAATTATTAAAAAACCCGCAACACGCAAAACACGTGGTATGCTCTAATTTTATGAAAATTTTGATTATTTTTGTTGTTTTATGGTCCAAATATTATTCATATGTAATGAATTTTTGTTTGAACCTTGTTTGCATCATGTTTGAGGGCTGTAACTATAGAAATGCAAAACCTGTGATGATTTGGAGCCATTATTAATTCTTTAAAACCCGTAAAATATCATTTTTAATGAAAAGTAGTGACTTTTTTAAATTTTGAGTTGAGAGAAAGAAGTGAAAATGGGATAAACTCAAAGAAAATATCAAGTTTTAGTCAAAATAATAAGCCAACATAAATAAATCAAAAATTACATATTTTTCATGAATAATACAGTTAAAAAAGTAAAAAATAGAGAAAATTGAAATTTTGGTACTAAAAAAATAAGAAAAAATAAGATTTATGTGCGTGAATGTTAGGCAAGGTTAAAGCATGAGGTCAAAGCCTCATTCTTTGTATTATAGTACGTATTTATTGGTTTTTACATTAAAAAATGACACAAAATAACTATTTACATCTATGCACTGCAGCAACACCTAAACGGTGAGGGGGAGAGGAAGTTTGTGCGATGTTCTAATTGCTGAAAAGATTCAAATTCTGATTTCTCTCTTTGTGCATAGCATTTAGGGATCCTTTCATAATTAAATATAGGCAACTAGTAGCACGGAAGTTCCGGTGGTAGTCCCTAAAGTAGCGCAGCATGTAACGCTTAGTTAAAATTCATGAAAGGGCTCCAATCGTCATACACCTTGCATCAAGCATGCCACGTGGTATCTCCTCCAATGCATTGCAATTGATTGATAAACTTTGACCAACGTTGAGAGGATAGGAAACCCAAGCTGTAGGTTTAGACGGGAGCTTTCGTTGGGAAAAGTTTTGTGGGGCAAATCAAAATCTCTTGGATTGCTAAATTATGAAAGAGTAGAGTTTGTGTGAATGCTATATGTGTTAGCGACGCATCTTGGGGCCGATCCCCGAGGTGTAGGAGAGTCGCAGTGGAGCCACGACAATCAGCCGAGAGATGCTTCCCTACGTGTGTATTACGAGGCATTATGCCTATATGTTATGGGATCTCCCTTTGAGGAGAAGGGAATGTGAATGTTGGACTACATATTCGATACAAATGCAAAATCGTCATAAGCATTTAGTGCAAAGTGAATTTTAGACGTTCCTGGCCCAGGAGGCCGTGTGGTGGGGTTGTCTGTCGTATGCATGAGGTCCGGCTAGTGCCATAGCCAATGCCAGCCCATTTTAGGTCCCATCAGTGGTGCATCTCTCGGGAGTTGCCAAAAAGTGGTGGTTCTCGAATCTAGGGTTTTTAGAGACCAATTAGTTGGTTTATGTCCTCTGACAAGGACTATTAAGCCGAAATACAAAAAGCAGAACATGCTGAGAGAGCTAGATAGTGGTTGGAGATTGTAAGACACTATTCTCCTTAAAGGAGCAGCCCATTACACATAAGTGGCAGTGGCTCTAGTAACCTAGGTGTTAGATCAGCTCTTTGAGTGCAAGTGGAAGTCTTGATACTTTCCTATTTCCACTTAATCAACCCACAATAAGTGGGGGTGTAGTGTTGCCTACACAAACTCTTGTTCTCAATCCGGTTGTAGCCATGGCACAACCTATCGCAATTCCAGCAGGTACACCGGATTTACCGGCATTACGAGCACCGTTGCCCACTTTCCATGGGTTAGAAGAAGAAGATGGAGAACTCCATAGTAAGGAGTTTCAAACGCTCATGTTCAACTATCGGATCCAAGACGAAGGATATCTAACGATGTTCTTCAACATGACATTAAAAGGAAGAGTGGCAGTGTGGTATCACGGTCTAGAAGTCGGAACCATAACTAGCCGTACCCAATTCTTTACGACTTTCCGTAGAGAGTCTGCCTTTGAGAAGGGTGGGCAATATTGGTTGCGTGTTCTAAATGTAACATGCCAAGAGCCATATGAGAATGTCCAGGCATATGCCAAGAAACTAAAGCAAGGTCTTTGCAAACTTAATGCTTATATTCTCATTCCAGCGGGCTGCACAGTTGCAATATTTCCTACATGGATTGGATTTTAATATCCAGGTGCAGTTGAGTAGTGTTGCTTTGGCCAATATTGACACTGCCATTACCCAAGCAAGAGTAGAATCGCGCTTGTAAGCAGCTTATGCAGCAAGGATAAATTGGAATGGTAATAATTTGGCCTTGACCAATGGGAGTCAAGGGGACCCCATGTTAAATACGGGTGGCAGAGGGAGTATTATGTCGAATTTGCCTATGTTACCAGCTTCTCCTAGCATTACTATGTCAATGGCTAGTCAGGCGGCCTTGCTAAATAGTGGTGGAAACCAAACAATGAATCCAAATGTTGTCCTAGTTGGTCAGGGACCGATTCCTAATCAAGTGGTTAGGCCCAGGGGGCGACAGACTGACGATCGCGGCTATGAGTCGAGTGCTTCTAATGTCCTTGGTGAAGTTAAGGACATGATGAAGCACTAAACTAATATGATCTCTAAACAATATCGACAAATAGTCGTGGACGTCAATTTTTTTAAGAAGCAATAGAATTTGATAAGGAGACGATGCCCTAAAGAGGGTGGCCCCTCAAGATTCAACTATAAGTGGTGTGGGGGCCAACATTTCCCTAGGAATTGCCCAAATGTCAAATGTGATATTTACGGGAAGTCTGGCCACTTAGCCGCTACCTGTAGGAGTAAGATTAGTTCTCTCCAACAAGGGAGTAAGCAACTAGGTCCAGTTAACCAACGTGCACAAGGGAATAATCTCCAGCAAGACGAGGGACCAAGGTAAATACTGCAAAGAGGAAAGGCTGTTGTAGAGGAGTTACCTCATGGCAGTGGAATCAGTCTTATTGAGGCTGTACGTGTCAATGATGCTGAAACTTCTAATCTGCGAGCCGTAATAAGAGGTCAAAAGATTAAAGAGGGTGAAAAAGGAATTGTAAAACCTATCAAGGGAAGCCCTAAGCAAGATGCTAGGGAAAAGCGAGTCTTGAATCCTGATAAGGAAGGTGGAATGTTAAGACATGTTTTAGTGGTAAAGTCCATCCTGAGGAGGATAAAGGATTGCCAAGAAAGAAGGTAAAGGCTGAGAAAGAGGCACCAAAGCCGATGGAAAGACCAAAGGAGAGAATGGTGTGGCGCGAGAAGAGAACTTTGGCTAATTATTACGACTTTGATCTAGCAAATTCCCTTTGCGAAGTCAAACTAGATGTGAATCTCTTGCAATTGATTAAACTTTCTCCAGGAGTACGCAAGGAATTCAAGAAAATCTTGCGTATAGGGTATATAGTAGAACCTTTGGGCATAGCTAGAGTGGGGGAAGATTGGTTTGATCATGCTGAAAAGCATTGCCCTAGGGTTCAAGCATATGTGGATGGAATATTAGTGGAGCACACTATCGTGGACATTGAATTCTTCGTCAATATCATAAGTTTAGACTTGATGGAGAGGTTAGGTCTAGAGATCCAAAAAGACGGCTTCACACTTCTTAGGATGACTGATGATAGTCTAAGACAACTAGAAGGTTGCATTACTAAGGTCCACGTTACAGTTGTGAGCGTGAAATGCTATCCGGAATTTAGGGTGATAAGGTTTGGAGGACGCCCTAGCTATTGAGTTTTGCTAGGCAAGCCATGGATTCTACGGACAGACTGTCAAGTCAATATATCCGCTGGTCGAGTAATTCTAGGTTGAGGTGCCCATCGTGTAATAGTGGATACTTACCCTGAGTCTCCTCAGAGTGAGAGAGCTCCACTATCCTCCACTGAACTAGAAACAATAGATGATCCATCTAGTAGTGAGACGTCATCGAGCGATGGATCTAAGGAAGGGTCCACAACAGAGGATATTTATCAGATAACCTTGAATGAGCCGATAGAGCCTCATGATCAAATAAGAGACACTGACATTATTGAGCTGGATCTTGGTATGATAAATGATTCGCGACCAATTAAATTAGGGTCCATGCTCAGTTCAGAAGAAAGAGAGGATTATGTGTCCTTAATTTGAGAGTTTCGTGATATCTTTGCTTGGAGCTATGATGAACTTTTAGATATTCCTCCCAGTCTAGCTGTGCATTCTATTACTGTAAAGGAAGGTACCCGCCCTGTACGTCAGAAAGTAAGGCGTATACCTTTTGAATTAAGGGAGGGATTGTACGAGGAACTACAAAAGTTGCGAAAAGCGGGTTTGATCTTCCCTGTTCAGCATACTGAATGGTGCTTACTAGTTGTGATCAGGAAGAAGAAGAATAATCAAATCCATCTTTGTGTAGATTTTAGAGAGTTGAATAAACAAGTGGTTAAAAATTACTACCCATTGCCCTTCATTGATCAAATTTCGGATCAACTAGCGGGTAGGAAAATCTATTGGTTCATGGACTGCTTTGCAGGGTATAACCAAATGGCGATTGTTGAGCAAGACAAGCTAAAAATGACATTTATTACAGTCTTTGGTACCTTTGCGTACCATGTGATGGCATTTGGGTTGTGTAATGCACGTGGTTTGTGGCAAAGAACAGCCGACAAGACCTTTGGTAACATCTCCCCATAGGAGCTGAAAGTATTCATTGATGATCTAGGGGCAGCCACCGTAAGGGATAGGTAGTTGATCATTTTGAGGAAGTGTTTTGAGCATTGTAGACAATTTTGCATCTCTTAACCCACGGAAGTGCGTCTTTGGAGTTCCTGATGGGCTCTTGTTAGGCCATATGGTCAGTTCCGTAGGGATTGCGACTGATCCTGAAAAGATCAAGGTCATAGTCGCCATGAGTCTGCCACGTACTCCAAAGGAAGTGCATAGCTTTTTGTCATCAGTAGGGTATTATTGGAGGTTTATCAATGCCTTGGTAGAAGGAACGTTGCCACTGACAAACCTATTGTCATTTAACTGTCAGTTTACATGGAGTGATGCTTGCAAAGTATCTTTTGACGATGTGAAGCAGGAGCTTGCCAAAGAACCTATTTTAAAAGCACCAAAGAGGGGTGAAATGTTCTATATATTTTCAGCAGTAACCATGTATAGTATCAACTGCTTCTGTTTAGCTCAAATTTGGGAGGAAAAGTGGTACCATCCCATAGCTTTTACTAGTCGAAAGTTGGGCATATCGAAAATCAACCACACCTATATGGAGAAGTTGTGCCTTGCGATGGTGTTTGCGACCAAAAAGTTTAGGCACTACATTCTTTATGGGAGGGTGGTTTTTTATACAAAGGTAGAAGGACTTCGATTGTTGTTGAATAAGTTACAGCTGCCTAACCATTTAGCAAAGTGGTTAATCACTTTGCACGAATTTGATTATGAGATTAAGAGCAAGCCGCCGAAGCTTCAGGGCATTCTAGAGTGTCTTGTGGATTTCAGAGAGCCAAAAGAGGTAGTGGTTAAAGGAAGTGACATGGAAACTTTGTTCAAGATTGATACCGCATTTATTCCCTCCTGGAATGCTACTATAACACACTATCTTTCTACGGGAGATACTAGAGCTACTTTATCAAAATTGGAGAAGAGGAAAGTTAAAAAACAGGCATTGAAATTTTCCTTGATCGTAGGCACATTATATCGGCAGGGTGTTGATGATATTTATTGCCTATGTGTGATGCCTAACGAGGTTCCCTTTATTTTGGAAGAGTGCCATGACTCCGCTGGTGGAGGGCACTTTGCTGGGCAGTTAACGGCACATAAAGCTTTAAGAGCTGGATATTGGTGGCTGTCTATTTTCCAAGATTCCTTTGAGTACGTTAAGAGATGTGATACTTGTCAAAGGTATGACAATAGAGAGAATAGGAAACCTCCACTTACGCCTATTATGGCTACTCTTCCATTTGAGAAGTGGGGCATTGACTTTGTGGGTCCTATCACCCCGTCGTCTATTACTCAGAAGAGATACATTATAGTAGCAACTAATTATTTTACAAAGTGGTCAGAAGAACAGGTGACAAGGCAGGACAATGCAAAAGAGACTACCAGTTTCCTACTTGAGCAAATTATCTCTCGATTTGGTCCGCCAAAAGAAATAGTATCCGACTGTGGAACTCACTTTTTAAATAAAGTGATTACAAGTTTGATTGAAGCTTGGAAAATCAAGCATAACAAGACGACCCCCTATAATCTGCAAGCAAATGGACAAGTTAAAAGTACCAATAAGCAGCTTGTGGGTATCCTATCCATGATAGTCTCCGAAAAAAAGCGGGATTAGGATACAAAATTATATGTGGCGGTTTGGGTGTATAATACGATGTTTAAATGAGCCACTGGCCATATCCCATTCAAATTAGTTTATGGAGAGGAGTGCGTTTTACCCTTAGAAATTGAGTTGTCGACCATAAGATTCGCAATCAATCATTCTTTGGGTGATGAAGATGCCCTATTTGAGCGGTTTATGACTATAGCCGACTCGGACAAGCTCAAATTGTAGAGTTTGTTGCACCAGGAGGTAGCTAAACGTCGGATGAAATGGTTGCATGATCTAAAAGTGAAGAAATATACTTTTAGAAAGGGACAGTTAGTTTTATATTACGATATGCGTAGGGAGCTATTTTTAAGAAAGTTGGAACCTCGATGGGATGGCCCTTACAAGATAGTTCGGATAGGTAAAAATAAGTCCACAGTTCTATTAGCTGATCTACAAGGGGTGGAATTTAAGAATAAGATTAATCTTAATAAGATTAAACCTTATTATTTCTAAATATGCTAATGTGAAAAAATGCATCGCAGGTCCATGCTGGGGCTGATTTGAGACCTGCAGGAGAGCTTAAATTGGTTGATGGGGTGGTTAATTCCTTATTTGGAGCACCCCTATCTCGAGCAAAGATATCATCAGGGGAGGCTTGTTTGGTGGAGCAAGGGATATAAAGTGATTGAGCAAGAAGACGGTACCTTTGTGTGAGAAACTAAAGTTTTCTGCCATCACTGTTTACAAATCTTAACAAGCATCCCTGTTGAGTTTAATGAAGAAGGTGCGATGGAGCCGTCAGTTTGTCCTCTAAATATGTTAAACTTTGACTATCATAATTACGAATAGGGGAGTTCTTGATGGTTGGATCTGTAAACCCATTATGAACGTATGCATTATATTTTGACGGAGCGTCCAGGGGCCCTAATAGAAAAGGAAATGTTGGAATAGTTATCCAAGATCCTCGAGGTAGATTTACAATGAAAGTAGCTGCATATCTTGCGGTAGGATTTACTGACAACATGGCAGAGTATAAAGCCTTGATCATGGGATTGAATATTGCCAAGAAAGGTGGCATTAGAGGGTTGCTAATAAAACGGGATTCCCAGCTGATCGTAAATCAACTCAATGGGACATATACAGTTCGGAATCCTCTCCTTCGTATGTATCATCGAACTACTATAACCCTACTTGATGAATATAAGAGTATATCTCTTCAGCTGATTCTACGTTATTGGAATCAATTTGTGGATTCCTTAGCTAATTTTGTTGATGAGGAGGACCTCTTCTTCAACTGTGGTTCTAGTTCGGGTGTTGCTATTTATAATGAGACAGGACCTGGTTGCTTGTGGAGAATGTTATCAGACCACGCGTTATATGGCAGGCGATGGTTGTAATGGGTGATGCAAAGAGTAGGTAAGACCCATCTACCGTTGTTATCGTGGACCCATAGGTTGATCCGATGACATGTTATACTGTAACGTGTCTGCTCGTCCACTTGAGAAACACGTCTTAGCAGCCCATCACGAAGAGAGTCTAGAAAGCACTGCCTGGCTCTCGCAAGGAATGTCACAGGGTTTGCGATCTAGATCTTCCGGATTTTGCTCCGAGTGGAAGTATCCGACCGTTCCCACTTAGGACCGATTTGAAGTTAGGGTTCCTTTCCTATCAGCAAAGTCTCTAGGAAGTAGCTAGCGTCGCGCTCCAGATGACCCACTTTAAGTATGAACAACATAGTCGAAGTGGATTTAAGCTGCGCTTGGTTCATGGAGAATGGGAATCGAGAGGGATGGGAAGCTCAACCTCTCTGCCCATAAGGCATAGTCCCATTCCGCTCCCCTAAAACAACATAAATCGGGATTCTAACTCTACCGACTCTAGGTCTTTACAGTTTTGTTATCACGTCTTTTGAGAAAAGTTCCCAGCTAACCGGGACCACCCTTCTGTATGACGGACCCAAGTCACATCCATCGCATCTTCATCGGTTAGCTTAGTTATCTAATTACCTACCACATTATGTTTAACATGCAAAAGCAGCTTCCTTAATTAATCAATTTAAACACAGGTTCCTTTACGTAACTTAGACGCACTGACACAAAAACAATGTCAAGCAAGTTCCTTTTTCAAATATCTAATCTTCATTTATTATAGTCCCAGAATACATCAAGTATCATGCCCGAAGGCTATCCTAGCAATCAACAGGATTGCTACTCAAGTTCCGCTCGTAGACTAGTACACGGGCCTCGAGATCCCATCTCTAGTCACGTTGGCCTCTTGTGCGGGATTCGGAGGCAAGGAATTTATAGCTAGAGCCTCCCCTGGCACCCAAGCGTCCTCCCACTCAAAGCAACACCCACGAAGAGACCTCTCGCGGCGGGTCCGGTCCATATACGCGGCACGGCTAACAACCCCCTTGGATAGGGCCAGGTAGATAGTCAGAGGTAACTAAACCTGCCTCTCCCTCCAGGATTTTAACCTGAAGCATTAAGTGTTTTGACTTGAATTAGTTCCTTTAGCAAAGAATTTCAAATAATGTACCTAAGTGTACAATCACTCACGATCATTTTAGAGGTCGTTTGTACGACCAATTGCTAAGGTGTGATTCCTTCTTCTTAAATGCTCCCAGCATTCGGTCTTGGGTCGTTCGCGACTTGGCAAAATTCCAGGGGCTTGGCAAGCTAGGTTGCTTGTTTCCCCTTTTCCTTTGGGTTAGGATTTGTACCCTAATGACCCTAATTATCCTTACCTTAGGTGTGATTGCAAGATAGATCATGGAAAACCCCTTTGTCCTTGGTTGGTCAACTTGCTGGTTATCTCCTAGATCCCTTGAACTACCTATGTACCTTCATCTTTGATCTTAGTTGATCAAGATTGTCTATCCCTTTGACCATGGTTGGTCAATATGGTTGTGTTTAGAATAGTTCCTACTCTGTCTTAAGTATAATCTTCTTAAGCCCTCTTAATAATTCTCATAGGCGCTTAAGCTTTTACTTATCCCTCTTGAAGTCACCAAGGAATTTGTTATGAGATTCATGGATCTTAGTCCCATTTGGTAGATTACAGACAATGTTGAGTTCTCCCAACAACTTTAATGCACGCAACATAATGCCATGCCTTCATTTCAATGCTTACAATTTGATATAATCCATACGATATTTTATGCCACACATGCGAATGTACTTTCTATGCATGCAATCTTAACATTATTCTCTAAGTAATTATTTACACGATCTATAACCTTCTTGAGTGATCTAACTTTATGTGATCATTGTATGAGTCTAGCTGCACCTTAATCTTTTTTGTAGATTATTAGATGTACCTTAGAATCCTTCTCGCGATACAGAGATTCACTTTGTTTCTTTCAATGTCCTCTGAAATGCATTTTAAGTAATAACTTGTGTAAGCAACAATGCACTTTATGCAGGAAATCTTGCAAGACATTTTGGTAATTTACGATGCAACTATCTAATCACCTATTATGATGTCATCTTATAACGGAAATTATCTTGCTCATTACATACATCACAACTAAGTTCATACCTAGGAAATTATCAAACACACAATTAATGTGATGCATGTGAATATGATTTTTTCACCGTGATGATTATAACCTACGATTTAATAATAGAGTAACTTGGGTTTGGAGTGATGCCGTGATTCCAGTGGTATTGATGCTTGATGAACCGTTCGTGGTTGCAGTGCCACCTTGATTTGAATCTCCATCCACACTTGCAAGGTTTCCGGCCATCTTTGTGGAACTACGCTTCCGGGCCATACTCAAAGACGCGTGTATGATTGATAGAGTTATGGCACTCTCCTATGAAAAATTCTCGCCACCTCTCCTTGAGTGGAGAAAAGATAATGAAGGGGAGTGTATTTTCAGAAATTCTTCTTCTTCTTCTTCTTCTTCTTCTTCTTCTTCTCTTCTTCTCCTTCTCTCTCTCGCTCTTCTTCTTCTTCTTCTTCTTCTATTCTTCTCCTCTCTTTCTCTCTTCTTCTTCTTCTTCTTCTTCTTCTTCTTCTCTTCTTCTCTTCTTCTCCTTCTCTCTCTCTCTTCTTCTTCTTCTTCTTCTTCTCTTCTCATTCTCTCTCTCCCTCTTCTTCTTCTTCTTCTCTCTTCTCTCTCTCTTCTCTCTCTCTCTCTCTCTCTCTCTCTCTCTCTCTCTCTCTCTCTCTCTCTCTCTCTCTCTCTCTCTCATCATGGGTGGGGGGAGAAAGGGGAGGGGGGTTTCGTTTTAGCCAACCAGGGGGGGGGGGGAGCGTGTTAGGTGGCGAGGGAGGGGGTTGCTTCTCCAGTGGATGAGAGAGGGGAGCGCTGTGCTGACCAGGGAGGGGGGCGTTGTGCTGACTAGGGAGGGGGCTACCTAAGACACTGCCTTTTTAAAGAGGGGGAGGAGATCTTCACGAGGGGAGAGAGACGGTTGTTAACAGCCGCCACCCTCCACCTGGGGGATTGCATGCCCCCCTTTCACTCTCTTCACTCCCTCTCTCTCTCTCTCTCTCTCTCTCCCCCCGATGTGCTGTCGGCAAGGAGAGAGAGAGGGAGTAAAAAAAATTGTATTAAAAATAAAAAATTTTAAGGGTGGGGGTATATTACATCCTCTCCCCCTTAGAGGAATCGAGATGTCCTCATCTTGAGAAGACTTGAAGGTATTGTTGATTGAGAGTATTTTCATCCATCCAGGTGGCATCCTCTTCGAGATAATCTTTCCATTGGATGAGGTATTCTCTCAAGGTCCTTGATCTCAAATGCCTCTCCCTAATATCTAGGATTCTATCAGGCCCTAGCTTGAGGACTCCTTGGCTAGGCATTATAATTTGCTGATCATCAAGTACATGATTTGGATTAGGTAGATACTTTTTCAATAGGCTAACGTGGAATACATTATGAATCTTAAAGTTGCGGACTGCTGTAGTTTGTAAGCATTAGGCCCTACGCACTTGGTGATCTTATAGGGTCCACAATACCTCGGACTTAGCTTCTTGTACTCTCCCAAGGACAATGAACTCTCTTTAGGGCGTACACGGATGAAGACCATATCACCTTCAACAAAGGATCTGTCTTGCCGTTTCAAGTCAGTGTAAGCCTTCTGTCTATCCTTGGCAGCTTGAATGTCTTATCTTATTGATTTTGTTTGATCATCCATGTCTTCCAGCATCTATCTTGAAGCTTCTACCCTCAAAGTTGGATCTGAGAAGTTCAAAGGGGTACGACAATCATGCCCATACAATGCTTGGAAAGGTGTCATCTGAATACTCTGTTGGTAAGAAACATTGTAGGAAAACTCAACCAGTGGTAAGTATTGAATCCACTTTTTGGGTTCGCGACAGCAGTAGGCCCTAAGCATATCTTCAATGACTTGATTGACTCGTTCTGTTTGACCATCGGTTTGGGGATGGTAAGCTGTACTAAAACAGAGTTGAGTTCCAATAGCCTCAAAGATAGCCCTCCAGAAGTGTGATGTGAAAAGAGAGTCACAATCACTAATGGTTCTTTTGGGTAACCCATGAATTTTGAATATTTCCTTGATGAATAATCTTGCGATGTCTGAAGCTTTATAGTTCGTCTTGACATGGATGAGATATTCAACCTTGGTGAGCATATCTACTACAACCATAATAGAGTTATATCCTCCCTAAACTTGGGGTAAGCCAACAATGAAGTCCATACTAATGAATTTCCATTTTATTTGGAGAATGTCAAGTGGTTGCAATTTCCCAGGCATTTTAACATGTTCTGCCTTAATGCGTTGATAAGACAAACATTCCATGACATATTTGAGTACGTCTCCCTTGAGTCTTTCCCAATAATAGCTCTTCCTGAGCGCATTAAGGATCTTGGCATAACCAAGATGTCTTGAGAAAGGGGAGTCATGGGCTTCCCAAAGTATCTTCTGCTTGAGAGTTTGGCTTGCAGGGATACATAATCTTGTCCTAAAGTAGAGAAGTCCACTACTGATGGATAATTCTTGATACTTCTTCTTTAGCTTCGGGTCTTGATCCTTGATAGGGATCTCCCTTAGCATTTTCTGATAGACTAGGTCATGATATGCCCCCTTTTTTGCTAGCTCAAGAATCGGGTTGTTCGGCATTGATACCTTTGTGGCTAGAGACCTTGTTGTTAATGGATCTTGCAAAATAAGAGAATTTAGAAATTCCTTGCAATTAAGTGCATCGGCAACTACATTCTCTTCTCCAGGCCTATATTTGATTTCAAAATCATATTCTTCCAGCACTTCGATCCATCGACGTTGCCTCATATTGAGCTCATTCTGAGTGAAAATCCATTTAAGACTCTTGTGGTCCGTCACTAAGGAAAATTTATTACCTAGCAAGTAATGTCTCCAAAGTTTGAGAGCATGGATGACAGCCAACAGCTCCAGGTCGTGGATAGCATGATTCTTTTCATGGCTCTTCAAATTCCTTGAAGAATATGCTACGGGATGACCTTCTTGCATAAGCACACATCCTAAAGCAAGTGCGCTAGCATTAGTTACCACTTCAAAATCCTTACTAAGATCAGGAAGTTTCTGGATGGGTATTGATACTAAGCTTTGCTTTAGTTTGTCAAAGCTGGTTTATTCAGCATGTGACCATAGAATTGCTACTTGCTTCTTTAGTAGATCAATTAGAGGTGCTGCAATCAAAGCATAATCTTTGATGAAAATTCTGTACCACCCTATCAACCCAAGAAAACTTCGTATTTCTTTGACAAAAGTTGGTGTTGGCCATTCCAGAACATCTCTGACCTTAGCTGGATCTACTGAAACTCCTTCTACTGATACAATGAATCCCAGATATTCAATCAGTCACTTTAAAAATGCGCACTTCTTCTTCTTGGCATAAAGCTTGTGTGCTCTCATTGTTTCAAGAACAATGCAAAGCTGGGGTTCATGATATTTTCCTTGTTTTGAGTAGACTAGGGTATCATCAAAGAAGACCAGTACCAAGTCATCAAGATAGGGCCTAAAGATATCATGCATTAATCTGTTGAAGGTAGCAGGAGCATTCGTCAGCCCGAATGACATCACTAGGAATTCGAAGTGTTTATACCTTGTACTAAATGCAGACTTCGGGATATCTTCTTCCTTGATCCTTATCTGGTAATATCCAGATTTGAGATCTATCTTTGATAAGATCTTCGTCCCTTGAAGACGGTCAAATAATTCATTTATTCTTGGAATGGGGTATTTATTTTTTATGGTTGCTTAATTCAACCCTCTGTAGTCAATGCATAGGCGAAGCGTTCCATCTTTCTTCTTTTGGAACAACACTGGAGCTCCCCATGGAGAACTGCTAGGTCGGATGTAGCCCTGATCTAACAGTTGCTTGAGTTGCTCTTTCAGTTCAATAGCTTTCAGGATGGACATCTTATACGGCCTCTTTGTGACTGGTGTAGCTTCTGGCATAAGTTTGATTTCGTGGTCGACTTCCCTTTGGGGAGGAAGTTCCGTAAGATCTTCCGGATAGAGTTATGGCACTCTCCTATGCAAAATTCTCGCCGCCTCTCCTTGAGTGGAGAAAAGATAATGAAGGGGAGTGTATTTTCAGAAATTCTTCTTCTTCTTCTTCTTCTTCTTCTTCTCTTCTTCTCCTTCTCTCTCTCGCTCTTCTTCTTCTTCTTCTTCTTCTTCTATTCTTCTCCTCTCTTTCTCTCTTCTTCTTCTTCTTCTTCTTCTTCTCTTCTTCTCTTCTTCTCCTTCTCTCTCTCTCTTCTTCTTCTTCTTCTTCTTCTCTTCTCATTCTCTATCTCCCTCTTCTTCTTCTTCTTCTCTCTTCTCTCTCTCTTCTCTCTCTCTTCTCTCTCTCTCTCTCTCTCTCTCTCTCTCTCATCATGGGTGGGGGGAGAAAGGGGAGGGGGGTTTCGTTTTAGCCGACGAGGGGGGGGGAGCATGTTAGGTGGCGAGGGAGGGGGTTGCTTCTTCAGTGGATGAGAGAGGGGGGCGATGTGCTGACCAGGGAGGGGGACGTTGTGCTGACAAGGGAGGGGGCTACCTTTGTCGAGGGGGAGGGAAGACACTGCCTTTTTAAAGAGGGGGAGGAGATCTTCACGAGGGGAGAGAGACGGTTGTTAACGGCCGCCACCCTCCACCTGGGGGATTGCATGCCCCCCTTTCACTCTCTTCACTCCCTCTCTCTCTCTCTCTCTCCCCCCGACGTGCTGTCGGCGAGGAGAGAGAGAGGGAGTAAAAAAAATTGTATTAAAAATAAAAAATTTTAAGGGTGGGGGTATATTACATCCTCTCCCCCTTAGAGGAATCGAGATGTCCTCATCTTGAGAAGACTTGGAGGTATTGTTGATTGAGAGTATTTTCATCCATCCAGGTGGCATCCTCTTCGAGATAATCTTTCCATTGGATGAGGTATTCTCTCAAGGTCCTTGATCTCAAATGCCTCTCCCTAATATCTAGGATTCTATCAGGCCCTAGCTTGAGGACTCCTTGGCTAGGCATTATAATTTGCTGATCATCAAGTACATGATTTGGATTAGGTAGATACTTTTTCAATAGGCTAACGTGGAATACATTATGAATCTTAAAGTTGCGGACTGCTGTAGTTTGTAAGCATTAGGCCCTACGCACTTGGTGATCTTATAGGGTCCACAATACCTCGGACTTAGCTTCTTGTACTCTCCCAAGGACAGTGAACTCTCTTTAGGGCGTACACGGATGAAGACCATATCACCTTCAACAAAGGATCTGTCTTGCCGTTTCAAGTCAGTGTAAGCCTTCTGTCTATCCTTGGCAGCTTGAATGTCTTGTCTTATTGATTTTGTTTGATCATCCATGTCTTCCAGCATCTATCTTGAAGCTTCTACCCTCAAAGTTGGATCTGAGAAGTTCAAAGGGGTACGACAATCATGCCCATACAATGCTTGGAAAGGTGTCATCTGAATACTCTGTTGGTAAGAAGCATTGTAGGAAAACTCAACCAGTGGTAAGTATTGAATCCACTTTTTGGGTTCGCGACAACAGTAGGCCCTAAGCATATCTTCAATGACTTGATTGACTCGTTCTGTTTGACCATCGTTTTGGGGATGGTAAGCTGTACTAAAACAGAGTTGAGTTCCAATAGCCTCAAAGATAGCCCTCCAGAAGTGTGATGTGAAAAGAGAGTCACAATCACTAATGGTTCTTTTGGGTAACCCATGAATTTTGAATATTTCCTTGATGAATAATCTTGCGATGTCTGAAGCTTTATAGTTCGTCTTGACATGGATGAGATATTCAACCTTGGTGAGCATATCTACTACAACCATAATAGAGTTATATCCTCCCTAAACTTGGGGTAAGCCAACAATGAAGTCCATACTAATGAATTTCCATTTTATTTGGAGAATGTCAAGTGGTTGCAATTTCCCAGGCATTTTAACATGTTCTGCCTTAATGCGTTGATAAGACAAACATTCCATGACATATTTGAGTACGTCTCCCTTGAGTCTTTCCCAATAATAGCTCTTCCTGAGCGCATTAAGGATCTTGGCATAACCAAGATGTCTTGAGAAAGGGGAGTCATGGGCTTCCCAAAGTATCTTCAGCTTGAGAGTTTGGCTTGCAGGGATACATAATCTTGTCCTAAAGTAGAGAAGTCCACTACTAATGGATAATTCTTAATACTTCTTCTTTAGCTTTGGGTCTTGATCCTTGATAGGGATCTCCCTTAGCATTTTTTGATAGACTAGGTCATGATATGCGCCCTTTTTTGCTAGCTCAAGAATCGGGTTGTTCGGCATTGATACCTTTGTGGCTAGAGACCTTGTTGTTAATGGATCTTGCAAAATAAGAGAATTTAGAAATTCCTTGCAATTAAGTGCATCGGCAACTACATTCTCTTCTCCAGGCCTATATTTGATTTCAAAATCATATTCTTCCAGCACTTCGATCCATCGACGTTGCCTCATATTGAGCTCATTCTGAGTGAAAATCCATTTAAGACTCTTGTGGTCCATCACTAAGGAAAATTTATTACCTAGCAAGTAATGTCTCCAAAGTTTGAGAGCATGGATGACAGCCAACAGCTCCAGGTCGTGGATAGCATGATTCTTTTCATGGCTCTTCAAATTCCTTGAAGAATATGCTACGGGATGACCTTCTTGCATAAGTACACATCCTAAAGCAAGTGCGCTAGCGTTAGTTACCACTTCAAAATCCTTACTAAGATCAGGAAGTTTCTGGATGGGTATTGATACTAAGCTTTGCTTTAGTTTGTCAAAGCTGGTTTGTTCATCATGTGACCATAGAATTGCTACTTGCTTCTTTAGTAGATCAATCAGAGGTGCTGCAATCAAAGCATAATCTTTGATGAAAATTCTGTACCACCCTATGAACCCAAGAAAACTTCGTATTTCTTTAACAAAAGTTGGTGTTGGCCATTCCAGAACATCTCTGACCTTAGCTGGATCTACTGAAACTCCTTCTACTGATACAATGAGTCCCAGATATTCAATCACTCACTTTAAAAATGCGCACTTCTTCTTCTTGGCATAAAGCTTGTGTGCTCTCATTGTTTCAAGAACAATGCAAAGCTGGGGTTCATGATATTTTCCTTGTTTTGAGTAGACTAGGGTATCATCAAAGAAGACCAATACCAAGTCATCAAGATAGGGCCTAAAGATATCATGCATTAATCTGTTGAAGGTAGCAGGAGCATTCGTCAGCCCGAATGACATCACTAGGAATTCGAAGTGTTTATACCTTGTACTAAATGCAGACTTCGGGATATCTTCTTCCTTGATCCTTATCTGGTAATATCCAGATTTGAGATCTATCTTTGATAAGATCTTCGTCCCTTGAAGACGGTCAAATAATTCATTTATTCTTGGAATGGGGTATTTATTTTTTATGGTTGCTTAATTCAACCCTCTGTAGTCAATGCATAGGCGAAGCGTTCCATCTTTCTTCTTTTGGAACAACACTGGAGCTCCCCATGGAAAACTGCTAGGTCGGATGTAGCCCTGATCTAACAGTTGCTTGAGTTGCTCTTTCAGTTCAATAGCTTTCAGGATGGACATCTTATACGGCCTCTTTGTGACTGGTGCAACTTCTGGCATAAGTTTGATTTCGTGGTCGACTTCCCTTTGGGGAGGAAGTTCCGTAAGATCTTCAGGATATACGTTTGCATATTCCTTTAACCATGAAGGCTCTTCTCCGGATTCTTAATTCTGATTTAGCTTATCTAGATTAATCAGATAGATAGGTAGACCCTTTTGAACACCTTTTATTATCCGTGTTGCCTTTGCCAACTGTATTTTTGGCTTACTGGCCTCACCTTGAGTTGTGACTAGTTCCCCTTCAGAATTTCAGAAGGCGACTTGGCCCTTCCCACAGGTGGATGTGGGCATCATTGGGTATTAGCCAATCCATTCCAAGTAAACATTCATGGAAACCTAGGTTCATTACCCTGAATCTCACAGAAGTTGGCTTCCCACCCAGTAGGAATTTTACCTTAGCAGTTTGCCTTGGTACAAGTGACTTCAGGACCATTTGCTAATTCCACAAGTAAAGTAGGTGCATCTATTGTGGCTATGCCTAATCTTTTTGCACAAATTGGTGAAATGAAGGAATGTGTACTGCCATAGTCAATTAGGGTTTTGAAGCTTTTACCTTGATATTCTGATGGAGTTTGAATCACTGAGAATTGGCAATTTGGACCCTTCTTGTGAAGAGTGGCATGAACCATTTCCTTATCAATGTCAGCATCCATGGATGGATCTTCTTTATTATCCAGCTCCCTACTGGAAACACTGGAGGTTCTCCCTCTAGCCATAACGGTGGTTTCTTGGCCATGAGGAGCTCTATTTTGACCTTGAAATTGCCCCTGGCGATGTCCTCTGCCAAGCTTGGGACACTCCCTCTTAAAGTGTCTGGGTTTGTTGCAATGGAAGCAATGTGGGTTGCGATCATTGCTTTGTGTTGGAACAAAGTTGTTGACAACATTGGCTCTAGATTTCTTTATTTGGCCCTGATTCTGACATTGTGCTCTCTTAGTTTGAGCCTTAAACATACCCTTATTCTAATTTTTGTAAGGCCAAATATTGTTGCACCTAGGTTTGGTCTGCACCTCCTATATTATTGGAGCAGCTAGAATGAGTGCATCTTGTAGGTCCGTTGGGCGCATTGATTCCAATCGAGTGTTTATGGGTGGATTCAACCTAACACAAAATTTTGACACTTGTTATGTCATATCCATTGGGGGTACATACTTTAGGAGTAAAATGAACTTCGAATAATATGCTTCAAGGGATAATCCTAGCTGCTTCAAATCATAGAATTCATTCATCTTTTGTGTGCGGTAGGCAGGTGGAAGATACCTCTCTCGCATAGCTTCCTTAAGCTTATCCCAAGTGATTGTCCCCTCTGAGATCGCTTGGTCACTATATCACTTTTCCACCAAAGTCTCGCTTTGCCTGTAAGCTTAAGTTTGGCGAGTATGGCTTGGTTAGAAGGTGCAGTTCCTACTGCCTCAAAATAGTTCTCCATGGGATCAATCCAGATCTCAGCGTTGGCATGAACAGTCCTTCCCTTGCCATCAAACTCGGGTGGCTTAATTTGTTTGAGAAGGAATTTCTTCTCTTGAAGCACAACTGGACTTAGTGCAGGAGTCGGATTTTGAACCTGCGCTTGGGGTTGCATCTAAATAATAAGATTCTTTATGTTAACATCTTATCATACGTTCCCATATTATGTTAATATGACTAGCATAGCTTTTTAGCTAAGTGATTTAATCACTTAACACCTTAGTTAACATTTATGATCAATATAGACAATTGTAAAAAGTCTTATTTATTCATGAAGGCATATCCCTTTGAGTACTTTTATTTTGGATAAGTAGGATATGCTAATTCATACATCAGTTTGGGAAAAATAGGATTGTGTTATAATCGGCTACAGGGACGGAATAATAATATGGATTGGGGTCATGGATTTTCAAGAAATGGTAAGTCATAGGAAGCTTGGGGTATCCCTTCCTTTGATACTCATTCTTCTCATAGTGCCCTAACACTTTGATTTTGTCAACAGAGATCACCTGGGTCACTTCTTCATAGACATATTTTTTCTGCTTGACTTGCCAACCGCTAATGTGCAAAGTTGCATTTACACGAGCTTCGATAAAGATGAACAGCTTCACAATCTTTAAATCCTCCATCCACTTGATTCTCTTCAAGTTGGTTTGAAGGTACGCGAGTCGATGGGCTGCTATGTAGTATATTCCCGAGTCTCCCGTCCATCTCTGCTGTGCATATAGAGGTGAAGGATTATAGATGAGGTCTAGAATATCCATCATACCAAGCCTTTGATGATAATTCGAAGCATGCATTGTAGTCATGAATATGACTTGGAACACCAAGAACTTGCTCCATGCTTTGTTACTCTACAACCCAGCATCCATAAGTGAGTAAAGAAATATTTTCAACAGAAAACACTGCTCTATTCTACTCACCTTCCCCTGAATATCCCATTATTCCCTTTATTTTCCTCCATTAAGTCCCCTTGTAATCCTTGGATCTCGTTGGTTCACTTTGATACCAACTGTAACATGTCCGCTCGTCCACTTGCGAGACACATCTTAGCAGCCCATCGAGAAGAGAGTCTAGAAAGCGCCGCCTAGCACTCGCAAGGAATGCCATAGGGTTTGCGATCTAGGTTTTCCAGAGTCTACCCCGAGTAGAAGTATCTGGCCGTTCCCACTTAGGACTGACCTGAAGTCACGGTTCCTTTCCTATTAGCAAAGTCTCTAGGAAGTAGCTAGCGTTGAGCTCCAGATGACCCACTTTGAGTAGGAACAACAAAGTCAAAGCGAATTTAAGCTACACTTGGTTCATGGAGAATGGGAAACCAGAGGGATGCGAAGCTCAACCTCTCTACCCATAAGGCATAGTTCCATTTTGGTCCCCTAAAACAGCATAAATCGGGATTCTAACTCTATCGACTCTAGGTCTTCACAGTTTTGTTATCACGTCTTTTGAGAAAAATTCCCAACTAACCAGGACCACCCTTCTGTACGACAAACCAAGTCACGCCCATTGCACTTTCCTCGGTTTTCTTAGTTATCTAATTACCTACCATATTATGTTTGACATGCAAAAGCAACTTCCTTAATTAATCAATTTAAACACAGGTTCCTTCACGTAACTTAGGCACTGACATATAAAAAATGTCAAGCAAGTTCCTTTTTCAAATATCTAATATTCATTTATCATAGTCCTAGAATACATCAAGTATCATGCCCGAAGGCTATCCCAACAATCAACAGGATTGGTGCTCCAAGTTCCGCCCATAGACTAGTACACGGGCCTCAAGATCCCATCTTGAGTCACGTCGACCTCTTGTGCAAGATCCGGAGGCAAGGAATTTACAGCCAGAGTCTCCCCTGGCACCCAAGAGTCCTCCCGCTCCAAGTAGCACCCACAAAGCAGGGCTCGAAAGGCGAGGGATTTACGGCCAGAGCCCTCCCTGGCACCCAAGCATCCTTGTGCTCCAAGTAGCGCTCAACGGAGAGACCTCTCGTGGCAGGTTCCGTCCACCTTCCGGGCACGATTAACAACCCCCTTGGTTAGGGTCAGGCAGACAGTCGGGGGTTATTGAGGCTTCCTCTCCCTTCAGGCCTTCAACTTGAAGCATCTTTCATCCTTTAATTCCTTGAGCAAATAAAGAAAACAATGCTCTTTAAACTGTTACAAGCACAATCATTTCCAGTGGTCGCGTTATTTGGCCAAATTCTAAGGAGTGAATCCTTCTCTCTGAATGCATCCAGCACTCGATCCGGGATCAATTGCAACTTGGCAAGATCCCCAAGGGTTTTTTTGTTAACCCTTATGTCCTTGGGTTAGGGCCGTACCCTATTAACCCAACTTAACCAATACCTTAATTTCTATTAACAGAAAATATGTTGCTCACAACTATTGATTGGACTATTGATTGGTCCTTTGCTTCCAAGCAAATATCTAATTCCCTTATCTTGGTCACTTTTCCCAAGAAAGGTGCTATAACAGGATGACTACTCATCCTCTTGCAAGATAAATTGTGCAAGAATCTGCCAAATCTCATTCCAAGAAATTGGCCATTCCCTTGTGGTCAACCCACAAGATCATGCAACTCTGCAACTTGTTGCACAAGTGTCGCATCTAATCCATGGGACTATTTTACCCATCGAACGATGTCTTTTAATCACAGAATCATGATTAGATAGGAAACAGAGTTAGGGTGTCTTCATATCCAATCCATTCCTGATTGCACTAGGCCGACATCGTCAGTCCTAGCGTTCCATCTCAAAATGAGTTTCATCTTTTTAGTGAGAAATCCTTAGGGTAGAAACCCTAGATTTTTTCTTGCAAGTATGTCCTATTGTCCCTACATTCCGTGAATGTGGATAGGACTTTAGGGTATGAGGGTTTCATCTTGGCAATAAGTGCGACTAGGTCACGTCATGAACGTGCTAAACCCTAGTTAGCACTTGGGATATGTTGCATCGATTTAACCATTCTTAAGCGAGTCCTTCATGGTTTAGGTGTTTAGGATAAAACAATTTACTTGTCTACTCATGAAGATATTGTCTTGATCAAAGAGGGGAAAAACTAGTTGCATTAAGATACCATTCTCGTAAGCACACGATTCATTGCCTACGTATGATTGGATTTACAATCCCTAACTTTTCTGGTTAAGATCAAAGTGTATATTAAGTTACGGCATAATTCCTATTGATCTTTCTAAAACATGCATTCAAGATTCATACCACTAAACTTTAGGGTTTTATGTTAAAACGAACCATGCAGCCTTTTCCTAATTTTATTTTTGAATGAATTATTTGTATGCTGAATGAGCATTACATAACCTTTCGTAACTACTTACGTAATTGATTGAGATTTTTGCCAAGTGACTAGAGTTTAATCTACTTCATGCAGCCCTAGAATCATTTCCATGCCTTGCAAATTCCTACGGTTGTTAGCAAACTTTTTTAATGAATCATTGCGAAGAAAGAGATGTCTAATAATGCGACATGCGATTTAATCTTTCCATGCATAGTCGAAGGTGTACTACAATAATTTCGACTTTGTAATGATCATCATTGTTACTCTAGATTCATTACTTTGCGATGCACAGAAGCCACTTGCTAAAAATGCATAAACATCTTTTGTACATTCCATTTAGAAAAATTTAATTGACCAATCTTCATTTGTGAGTTATTTCCCCTAAGATAGCCAATGTTTTTCAATTGTAAAAGTGCATCTTACTTCCGTGAATTAACCATGCAGAATTGCAATATTACGATGTAAATCAAAAATATGAAGAAAACTTAGACTTGTGGATTTCGTGAAATGTCCACATGAATGTTAGGAGATGATCCTCCTACGGTTGCGCCTTGTGTCTTTTTAGGGGCCATGGTGAATTTGACCTCCTTGCCTTGGTGGCAGACTTATGATCTTGCCCCGTCTCCCTTGCATGCGCTATTTCCTTTGAGATTCAGCTTCCTTAACCCATGCACCGTCTTATGGAATTGGGCTTTGGAAGACCTTATAGGCTTCCTCCTCGACGCTCGGAGGAAAGAGAAGTTAACTTTAGGAGGGTTCAATGGGGAAGCCCTTAAACTCGGCAAAGCGTTTGGGCTTGTGACGGGTACAATGGGAAAGCTTTAAATCCTGGTTATAATGGGCTTATGTGAGTCTACAGAAAGGACTTTACAATCGGTAAAATGGCTTTTTGGGGAATGCAAGGGAAAGGGGACTTGGAAATTCTAGATATAATAGGGCCTTCACGAAAAGGGATACAATGAATTAAAAAGACTTGTGTGGGAAGGGTTTTAAAAGGAAACCCGGGGGTTTAAAATGAACTTGTGTGGGGATTGCAATGCGAGGCTTTAAGAGGAAACCGAGGGGCGGGGGGGGGGGGGGGGGAGGGGTGGTTAAAAGGCTTTATGGAAATGCTATGGAATGGGGCTTAAAAACTCGGCTAGTGTGAGCTTTATGGGGGATGTAAGGGGGGAAAAAGTGCTTAAATCTCGGGGGTTATAAAAAAAACCCGCTTGAGAAGGCAATAGAAAAGGGGTCTTAGAGAGCGGCCCCTTAGAAGCTTCTAAGGTTTCAGTTATAGTAGTACGTGGCATGGAGGAAAGGGAATAGGAGCTTGATGGCGGCCACGATCTTCAGGCGGCAGCAAATGGAGATGGCGCTGGCGGCGTACTCGGCTTCAGGTGGCAACAGTTGGCGCAACACGTACTTCTCACCTCCCTCCTTCAGCCTCACGACTCCCTCCTCACGCATAGATTTCCTCAGCTTTTCCTCCTCTCTGAGAGCCTCTCGACTACCTTCAGCCTCACGACTACTCAGCTCCACCTTCACTCCACCCCTTTTGAGGGGGGTATTTCTAGGAAGAGGGGCTAAGGCCTCCCTCCCCCACGTGGCCCCCCTGCATGCAATCTCCTCTTCCACGACTACAAGCTCCCATTATAGCCTCATCCTCTTCCCTCATGCACACCTCGGCTGGGGGGAAGAGGATTAGAACAAATTGCAATAAATCTAACCTTATCCTCTTGAACTCCTCCCAAGAGAAGGTTCACATGAAGATATATGGGTTTCTTTAAACCATGGTCTCGATTTTTGCCAGTGGAGGGTCATGTTGTGTAGAACATAAAGATTGCACCATTCGTATCTTTAATTCCGGCATTGTCGTTTGCATAAGACTCATGCGGGCTCGTAATATTTTTTGGTAGAAATATTATATTCTCTCCCCTTTGGAGGAATCGAGATGTCCTCATCTCGAGATAAACTGGGGATATTGATGGTTGAGAGTGCTTTCATCTATCCAAGTGGCATCCTCCTCAAGATAATCTTTCCACTGGATGAGGCATTCTCTCAAGGTTCTGGATCTCAGTTGTCTCTCCCTAACATCTAAGACCCTGTCAGGCCGTAGTTCAAGGACTCCTTGACTAGGCATTACAACTTGCTGGTCATCAAGTACATGGTTAGGATTAGGTACATACTTCTTCAATAGGCTAATATGGAATACATTATGAACCTTTAGGCTCTCAGGGAGTTGCAGTCTATAAGCATTAGGTCCTAGGCCCTTGAGGGTCTTATATGGTCCACAATACCTTGGACTTAGCTTCTTGCAGTCTCCTAAGGATAGGAAACTATTCTTTGGGCGTACGCGAATGAAGACCATGTCTCCTTCCTCAAAGATTCTATCTCGATTCTTCAAATCCGCGTATGCCTTCTGTCTATCCTTGGCGGCTTAGATGTCCTGTCTTATTAACTTTACTTGGTCATCCATGTCTTCCAACATCTGCCTTGAAGCTTCAACCCTCAAGGTTGGATCTGAGAAGTTTAGTAGACTTCGACAGTCATGACTATACAATTCTTGAAAAGGGGTCATCTGAATGCTTTGTTGGTAAGAAGCATTGTAGGAAAACTCAACCAAAGGCAAGTATTGAATCCACCTTTTTGGCTGACGACAGCAGTGTGCCCTTAGCATATCCTCAATGACTTGATTGACTCGTTCCATTTGGCCATCAGTTTTGGGATGGTAAGCTGTACTAAAATAGAGTTGAGTCCCAATGGCTTCGAAGATAGCTCTCCAGAAGTGTGATGTGAAGAGAGAATCACGATCACTAATGATTCTTTTGGGTAGCCCATGTAGCTTGAATATCTCCTTGATAAATAACCTTGCAATGTCTGAGGCTTTATAGATTGCCTTTACTGGAATAAGGTGTGCAACCTTAGTAAGCATGTCAACCACAACCATGATGGAGTTGTATCCTCCCTCATGTTGGGGTAGGCCAACAACAAAGTCCATACTGATGAATTCCCATTTCATTTGGGGAATGTCAAGTGGTTTTAACTTCCCTGGCATTTTGACATGTTCGGCTTTGATACGTTGACAAGACAAACACTTAGTGACATTTTTGAGAACGTCGCCTTTAAGCCTCTCCCAATAGTAGCTCTTCCTTAACTACATTGAGAGTCTTGGCATAGCCAGGATGTCCTAAGAAAGGGGAATCATGAGCTTCCCACAATATCTTGTGCTTAAGTGATTGGCTTGCTAGTATACATAACCTCGTTCTATAGTAGACAAGTTCACTATTGATAGAGAATTCATGATACTTAGCATGTAGCTTTTGGTCCTGGTCCTTGATAGGGATCTCCCTTAGCATCTTTTGATAGGATGGATCATGGCATGCTTCCTCTCTAGCTAGCTCAGGTATTGGGTTGTTTGGCATGGACACCTTTATGGCAGCTAGAGATCTAGCTGTTGATGGATTTTGCAAGATTAGAGAATTAAGGAATGCCTTGCGATTGAGTGCATCGGTAACTACATTCTCCTTTCTCGGTCGGTACCTGATGTCAAAATCATACTCCTCCAGCACTTCAATCCACCGACGTTGCCTCATATTGAGCTCGTTATCTGGGTAAAGATCCACTCGAGACTTTTATGATTAATCACTAGAGTAAACTTCTTATCCAATAGGTAGTGTCTCCAAAGCTTTAGGGCATGAATTACAGCTAATAGTTCTAGATCATGGGTAGTATAATTCTTCTCATGGCTCTTCAGTTTCCTTGAAGAGTATACTACAGGATGACCTTCCTGCACGAGCACACATTCTAAGGCAAGTGTGCTAGCATCAGTTACCACCTCGAACTCCACACTGAGGTCTAGAAGTTTTAGGATATGTGCTGATACCAAAATTTGCTTCAATCTATCAAAGCTGGTTTGTTCAGCAATTGACCATGCAATGGATGTTTGCTTCTTCAGTAGGTCCGTCAGAGGTTCTTCAATCAAAGCATAGTTTTTGATGAAGACCCTATACCATCCTATCAATCCAAGAAAACTATGTATTTATTTGACAGTTGTTGGTATTGGCCATTCTAGGAACATCTCTGACTTTGGCCGGCACTGAGATTCCTTCCACTGATACGATGAATCCCAGATATTCAATCTGACGTTTGAAGAATGCACACTTCTTCATCTTACCATAGAGCTTATGTGCTCTCATTGTCTCAAGGACAATCCGAAGTTGGGGTTCATAATCTTCTTCCTATTTTGAATAGACTAAAGTGTCGTCGAAGAAGACGAGTATAAAGTCATCAAGATATGGCCTAAAGATGTCCTGCATTAACTTGTTGAAGGTGGCAGGCGCATTCATAAGCCCAAATGACATAACTAGAAAGTCAAAGTGTCCATATCTTGTGTTGAATGCCCTCTTTGGGATATCTTCATCCTTGATCCTTATCTGATAGTAACCAGACTTGAGATCAATCTTGGAGAAGATCTTTGCATCCTGAAGACGCTCAACGAGCTCATCTATTCTAGGAATAGGGTACTTGTTCTTGACAGTTGATTGATTCAACCCTCTGTAATCAATACATAGTCAAAGCATTCCATCTTTCTTTTTTTGGAACAGTACTGGAGCTCCCCATGGTGAACTGCTAGGATGGATGTAGCCCTGATCTAGCAGTTTCTTGAGTTGTTCCTTCAGCTCAATTGCTTCCGGGATGGACATTCTATAAGGTCTCTTTGCAATTGGTGCAGCTCCTGGCACTAGCTTGATCTCATGATCCACTTTTCTTTGAGGTGGGAGTTCTGTCAACTCTTCAAGAAATAAGTCCGCATATTCCTTTAGCCAAGAAGGTTATTCACTAGACTCCTGCTTCTGAACTAACTTATTGAGCTTAATTAAGTAGACAGGTAGTCACTTTCTGACTCCCTTTAAAATCCGAGGTGCTTTGACCAATTGAATTTTTGGCTTTCTAGCCTCACCTTGAAATGTGACCAATTCCCCTTCAAAGTTTCGAAATGAAATTTGGCCCTTTCCACAATGAATGTGGGCGTCATTAGGTTTAAGCCAATCCATTCTGAGTAGACACTCATGTATTCCTAGGTTCATGACTCTGAATTTGACCGAAGTCGTCTTTCCTCCCAGAAAGAATTCCACCTTAGCAGTTTACCTGGTACAAGTGACCTCATGACCATTTGCTAATTTCACAAGAAAGGTAGGTGCTTCTATTGTGGCTATTCCTAATCTTCATGCACAAGCTGGTGAGATAAAGGAATGTGTACTGCCACAATCAATCAATGTCTTGAAACCTTTACCTTGATAGTCCGACAGTGTCTGAATCACCAAGAACTGGCGATTCGGGCCTTTCTTGTGTAGAGCGGCATGGACCGTCGCCCTTTCAAACTCTACTTCCATGGTCGGATCTTCTCATGTCCATCTGTGGCACATACTTAAGAAGTGAGACGAATTTTGAGTAATATGCGTCAAGAGTGAGTCCCAGTTGTTTTAGCTCATAGAACTCATTCATTTTCTGCGTGTGATATGCAGGTGGTAAGTATCTTCCTTGCATAGATTTCTTCAGTTTTTCCCAGGTATAACGGATCCTTCCGCGATCCCTTAATCTCTGCACGATTGCTTCCACCAAAGTCTGGCTTCGCCGGTGAGCTTCAGCTTGGCGAGCATAGCCTGGTTGGCGGGTGCATTACTGGCTACTTCAAAGTAATCCTCCATAGAATCTATCCAAATTTCGGCATCCGCTTGGACAGTTCTACCTTTCCCGTAAAATTCAGGCGGCTTAATCTGCTTGAGAAGAAACTTCTTCTCCTGGATTACGGTAGTACTTGATGTAGGAGGCGAAATGGGAATCTATACCTGGGGTTGTGCCTGAATAAAAAATTCTTAACGTTATAACTCACTAGTTGTTATGATTTATATTTCATACCCAATTCAGCTATCAACCAAGAATCCTAACCACTTAACTTTTTATCAATTCTCATGGACAAAACAGACATTGATAAAAAGAAGTCTTATTGCATTTATATGGGTCTAACCCTTTCAGAGTACAATATTTATTGAGATGATAGGGCAACTGTTTACTTTTAGTTTGGGGAGAATAATGTTGTATTACATTTTTCTACGGGAACTGGATAATAGTATGGTTTTGGGTCATGGATCTTCAGGAATTAGTAAGTCATCGGAAGATTAGGGTATCCTTTCCTTTGGAACCCATTCTTCTCATAGCGCCCCAACACCTTGATCCTGTCGGCAGGGATTATACGGGTCACTTCCTCATATACATATGAGTTCAGTTCAACCCTCCGACGTTGAATATGTAAAGTTGAGTTTACGTGAGCCTCCACAAAAATGAACAGCTTCACGATCTTTAGGTTTTCCAACCACTTGATCCTCTTTAGGTTGGTTTGAAGGTATGGAGATCGGTGGGTAGCTATATAGTAGATTCCTAAGTCACCCGTCCATCTTCGTTCCACGTACAAAGGTGATGGATTATAGATACGATCTAGGATGTTCATCATTTCAACCCTTTGTCGATAATCCGGGGAATGCGTCGCGGTCAAAAACATGACTTGGAACACTAAGAACCTATTCCATGCTTCATAATTCTGCAAGACAACATGGAAAGTAAGGAAATATTCGGAACAGTAACATTTGCTTTACTTTTTCTTATTAAGATTTCTTAAAAATAAATCCTTCGTTGGTTTGCCCTGATACCAACTGTAAGGTGTCCACCTGTTCCTTTCATGACATGTCTTAGTAGTCCATCGGAAAGGACATCTAGAAAGCTCCGCCCGACACTCCCATGGAATATCACGGGGTTTGCGATCTAGGACTTTTCATGTCTGCCATGTAGCGGAAATATTCTGGCTGTTCCCACTTAGGACCGCCGACCTGAATCAGGGATTTTCCTAATGGTCATTTCCTAAATGGCAACTAGCGTCGAACCGGAGCGAACTACTATACGCAGAAACGCTAGGGCCGAAGCGGATTCATGCTGCACTTGGTTCAAGGAGAATGGAAAACGTGAGGGATGTAAAGCTCAACCTCTCTGCTATAAGGCATAGCCCCATTTCATTCCCCTAAAATAACGTAAACGGGGATTATTATAACCTAGAATCTAGGTCGGTGCCCTTGCTGTTCATGTCCTTTGAAACGATTTTCTTACTGTCATTTATGATTGAGAAAAGTTCCTGGCCAACCAGGACCACCCATCCGTAGGACGGACCCATGGCCACATCCACCGCACTTTCCTCAAGTTGTTTTAGTTGTCTAATTACCTACCACATTTTACTTGGATATGCATCAAGAAGCTTCCTTAATTAGCTCGTTAGGCATTGGTTCCTTCACGTAATCTTAGCACTTGACATAGAAAAACATTGTCAAACAAGTTCCTTGTCAATTTATCTTTGGAATACATTTATAAAGTCCAGCTCGTAGGCTTATCCATAATCCGCCTGAAGGCTATCTAACAATCCACAGGGATTAATAATCTAAGATTACGCCCGTAGACTAGTATGCGGGCCTCGAGATCCAATCCGGAGTCACGTTGGTCTCTTGTGCAGGGCCCTAAAGGCGAGGGATTTATGGCCAGAGCCCCCCTTGGCACCCAAGCGTCTTCGTGCTCCAAGTAGTGCTCAACGGAGAGATCTCTCGCGGCAGGTTCTCGGTCCACCTTCCGGGTGTGGTGAACAACCCCCTTGGTTAGGGTCAAGTAGACAGTCGGGGGTACCTAAGGGTGCCTCTCCCTTCAGGCCTTTAACTTGAAGCATTAGATATCTTTTCATCCTTTAATTCCTTGAGTAAAAAAAGCAAACAGTGCTCTTTAAACTATTACAAGCACAATTATTTCTAGTGGTCATTATTTGGCCAACTGCTAAGGAGTGAATCCTTCTCTCCAAACGCATCTAGCACTCGATCCGGGATCAATTGTAACTTGGCAAGATCCCCAAGGGTTTGTTTGTTAACCCTTATGTCCTTGGGTTAGGGCCGTACCCTATTAACCCAACTTAACCAATACCTTAAGTTCTATTAACAAAAAGTATGTTGCTCCCAACTATTGATTGGTCCTTTGCTTCCAAGCAAATAGCTAATTCCCTTATCTTGGTCACTTTTCCCAAGAAATGTGCTATAACAGGATGACTACTCATCCTCTTGCAAGATAAACTTGCGGAAGAATTTGCCAATCTCATTCCGAGAAATTGGCCATTCCCTTGTGGTCAACCCACAAGATCATATAACTCTGCAACTTGTTGCACAAGTGTCGTATCTAATCCATGGGACTATTTTACCCATCGAACGGTGTCTTCTAATCACGGAATCATGATTAGATAGGAAACAGAGTTAGGGTGTCTCATATCCAATCCGTTCCTGATTGCACTAGGCCGATATCGTCGGTCCTAGGGTTCCATCTCAAATCGGGTTTCATCTTTTTAGCGGGCGATCCTTAGGGTAGAAACCCTAGATCGTTTCTTGCAAGTATGTCCTATTGTCCCTACATTCCGTGAATGTGGACTAGTCTTTAGGGTATGAAAGTTTCATCTTGGCAATAAGTGCGACTAGGTCACATCCTCAACGTGCTAAACCCTAGTTAGCACTTGGGATATATTGCATCGATTTAACCATTCTTAAGCGAGTCCTTCATGGTTTAGGTGTTTAGGATAAAATAACTAACTTGTCTGCTCATGAAGATATTGTCTTGATCAAAGAGGGAAAAAACTAGTTGCATTAGGATACCATTCGCGTAAGTACACGATTCATTGCCTACGTATGATTGGATTTACAATCCCTAACTTTACTAGTTAAGATCAAAGCGTATGTTAAGTTACGGCATAACTCCTATTGATCTTTCTAAAACATGCATTCAAGATTCATGCCACTAAACTTTTAGGGTTTTATGTTAAAACAAACCATGCAACCTTTTCCTAATTTCATTTCTGAATGAATTATTTGTATGCTGAATGAGCATTACACAACCTTTTGTAACTACTTTCGTAATTGATTGAGATTTTTGCTAAGTGACTAGAGTTTAATCTACTTCATGCAGCCCTAGAATCATTTCCATGCCTTGCAAATTTCTACGGTTGTTAGGAATCTTTTTTAATGAATCATTGCAAAGAAAGAGATGGCTAATAATGCGACATGCAATTTAATCTTTCCATGCATAGTCGAAGGTGTACTACAATAATTTTGACTTTGTAATGATAATCATTGTTATTCTAGATTCATTACTTTGTAATGTACAGAAGCCACTTGCTAAAAATGCATGAACATCTTTCGTACATTCCATTTAAAAAAATACAATTGACCAATCTTCATTTGTGAGTTATTTCCCCTAAGATAGCCAATGTTTTTCAATTGTAAAAGTACATCTTACTTCCGTGAATTAACCATGCATAATTGCAATATTACGACATAAATCAAAAATAGGAAGAAAACTTGGACTTGTGGATTCCGTGAAACGTCCACATGAATGTTAGGAGATGATCCTCCTGTGGTTGCGCCTTGTGCCTTTTTAGGGGCCATCATGAATTTGACCTCCTTGCCTTGGCCGCAGACTTATGATCTTGGCATGTCTCCCTCGCATGTGCAATTCCCTTTGAGATTCGGCTTCCTTGACCCATGCACCGTCTTGTGGAATTAGGCTTTGTAAGACCTTATAGGCTTCCTCCTCGAAGCTCAGAGGAAAGAGAATTTAGCTTTAGGAGGGTTCAATGGGAGAGCTCTTAAACCCGGCAAAGAGTTTGGGCTTGTGATGGGTATAATGGGAAAGCTTTAAATCCTGGTTATAATGGGCTTACGTGAGTCCACGGAAAGGACTTTACAACCAGAAAAATGGCTTTTGGGGAATGTAAGGGAAAGGGGACTTGGAAATTCTGGATATGATAGGGCCTTCACGAAAAGGGATACAATGGATTTAAAATACTTGTGTGGAAAGGGTTTTAAAAGGAAACTCGGGGGTTTAAAATGAACTTGTATGGGGATTGCAATGGGAGGCTTTAAAAGGAAACCGGGGGGGGGGAGGGGGGAAGGGGGTTAAAAGGCTTTATGGAAATGCTATGGAATGGGGCTTAAAAACCCGGCTAGTGTGAGCTTTATGGGGGATGGTAGGGGTGAAAAAGTGCTTAAATCTCGGGGGTTAAAAAAAAAACCCTCTTGAGAAGGCAATAGAAAAGGGGGCTTAGAGAGCCTCCCCTTAGAAGCTACAGTAGGTGGCGTGGAGGGAAGGGAATAGGAGCTTGATGGCGGCCACGATCTTCAGGCGGCATCAAATGGAGACGGCGCTGGCAGCATACTTGGCTTCAGGCGGCGGCAGCTGGCACAACACGTACTTCTTACCTCCCTCCTTCTGTTAGCTATATATAGTCTGTCTATATATAGCGCCCGTCTATATATAGCGCCCTAGGTCCCCTCTATATATTCCTATCATGTGTGCTTAGTTGACACACTTCTAAGGTTCCACTTTCGGTGTCTTGTGTCTCTCTTCGCCTCTCTCTTCCTCCGTTCCTCGTCTCCCTCCCGTATTGTTTAACATGGTATTAGAGCATACCGTCAACCCCTCCGCTGGGATAGCCCCAGGGTTGATCTGGTCGTCGCAACGACTCCTTCCCCTCCATCTTCATGGCAGTAGCAGCAGCAGTGAATCCTTCTGCCTGGCCTGAATCTTTGCTGTAATTTCAGTGGTTTCTTGTGGTATGCAGCCGAGACTTCCTCTCAGTAAGACTCCTCTTTCACGTTCTCTTAATTCTTCTTTCTGAGAGATAGAGAGGCGCCTCCACCGTAGCCATGCTTTTACGCATTAGAAGCCGCAATGGCCTGGAGTGCGTGGACGTCGATCCTTCCTGCACTGTGGGACAGCTGCAGGCCGCATGCTAGTCTCCTCGCAGATCATCTCCACAAACCAAGCTATCCTGCTTGCGAATTCACCGTTTGTAGCTCCAGCTTACTCCGACCTTACGAACCTGTCCGTCTCGCTGTCACTGTCGCACTTACGAAGGCGAGCGCACTGTCGCAGGCCCCCCTGTCAATCCTGCTGGCACGTTTGAGAAGAAAATGACTATGGATGATCTGATTGCATAGCAGACAAGAATCGAGCAATAGGAGAAGCCTCACTGTGCATCGGTCTCCTTTGATCGTGATGCAGCAAATGCTTTTCAGCATTATGTCAATGATAGCTTGGCCTTCGCTGTGAAACGCGGGGGCTTCATGTATGGAACCCTAACTGAGCAGGGCGAGGTTTGTGTTGAATTTATTTACGAACCCCCCCAACAAGGCACAGAGGACACCTTGCTTCTCTTAGGGATCCAGAAGAGGAAAGACAGGTCGAGGCCATAGCCATTGGGTTAGGGATGCACAGGGTAGGCTTCATCTTCACTCTGACAATAAGCCAGAACAAGAGAGACTACACTTTGTCAAACACAGAAATCCGGCAGGCTGTGGAGCTTCATGCCGAGAGCGGCTTTGATCAGTTCGAAAATGTGTCTGAAGCAGGTAGCATTTCCTCAACCCCTAACTATTGAAAATAAGTCTCGGCGTTTCCGCAAGAGAAAGGAGTCTTTGTCACTGTTGGCACAAAAGCCAACAAAGAATGCTGAGCAAGAAGATCTGCGGCCATTGAATGGCCATGAGTTCTCATCTGAAATGGAAGGCAGTAGGTGTGAACAGCAATTGGATGAGCCAAAAAGAAATACTGACTATGACAATGCAGCTATTGTAGCTCTTTCTGCAGCAACAGCTCATAATGTGTTGAGCGACAATAGGTGTTGAGGGGCAAGATGACATAAACCCTGCTAAGGCTGGAGACTTACATGAACTCAGTCAGTTTCGATGCTAAGAAGGCCATTCTATATTTGCCCAAAATAAGAGTGGGAGATGATACAGAGAGGTTGTTTAGAAACCTGGTAGCTTACGAGAGCCACTTAGCAGATAAGCTTCCTCTCTCTCTCTCTCTCTCTCTCTCTCTCTCTTTACATTTCAACATCAACATTACTTTTGGATGTTGATCATCCTCGTTCGTTATTCCATTGATGAGCATCTATATTCTAGCTGATGATACATTATTTTGTTTACATTCTTTCCAGCTGATGAGCATTTATATTCCAGTTGATGACACATTATTTTGTTTATATTCTTTCCAGTTGATGAGTGTCTATATTCCAGTTGATGACAAATTATTTTATTTATATTCTGTTCATGGGGCCCCACATGTGTTATGTTGTCTATAGAGCGGCGTCGCGAACCATCTCTATAGACCTTGTGTTGTTCTAATGTCACTGTAATGTTTTTCTTTAAGTTTTGATGTGATAGATATACTGCTTTCATCCCAACTTCAGTTGCAGGAATTTCTTGGAGATTTTATCTTTTACAGTGATGTCGCTTATCCTTATTTTACATATTGTATATTTAGGAGTGATAAAGCTCTTTTGATGCCTCTGAATAGGCTATTGTAATTCAGGAGTGATGTAGCTCCTGAGTGATGTAGCTCAATGGAATGATGCCTATGAACAGGCTCTTGTAAGTTCAACTTTGTAATTTTATATTTTGAATATTAATATAACGGTAGGCCTATATAGAGTTGTGGGTTTTACCCTTGAGTCCCCGAGGGTTTTTTCATCTATAGTAAGGAACCTTTATTTGAGCGGGGGTGTTAGCTATATATAGTCTGTCTATATATAGTGCCCATGTTAGCTATATATAGTCTGTCTATATATAGCGCCCGTCTATATATAGCGCCCCAGGTCCCCTCTATATATTCCTATCATGTGTGCTCAGTTGACACACTTCTGGGGTTCCACTTTCGGTGTCTCGTGTCTCTCTTCGCCTCTCTCTTCGTCCGTTTCTCGTCTCCCTCGTGCTCTGTTCAACACCTTTAGCCTCACAACTCCCTCCTCACACAGAGATTTCCTCAGCTTTTCCTCCTCTTTGATAGCCTCTCGACTACCTTCAACCTAGTATCTATATCCCCCAAGGGGACACTACTCAACTGCAATTGGATGTTAAAGTCCAAACCATGTAGGAAATATTGCAATTGGGCAGCTACGGGGATAGGAATAGAGGTGTCCAACTTACGGAGAACCTCTTTTATTTTCTTCGCATAAGCACGAATATCCTCGTGTCATTCTTGGCGGGTCACGTTGAGTACACGCAACCAATATTTCCCACCCCTTTCAGGGGCAAACTCCCTTCAAAAAGCTCCATAAAATGAATCAATATTCAATATGGTTCCGGCTTCTAAACCATGGTACCAGATAGCGGCTCTTCCTTTAAGAGTCATATTGAAGAACATCATTAAATGTCATTCTTTTTGAATGCGACACTTAAACATCAGCTTTTGAAACTCCCTAATGTGGAGTTCCGCATCTTCCTCAACTAGCCCATTAAGAATGGGTAGCGGGTAACCTAGAGCCGAAAAATCCGTCGTTCCTGCTGGAATTACAATAGGCTGCGCCATGACAAGGATTGGATTTGCACTAGGAATAGGGGACGGTGGGGTTACACCTCCCGCACTTGATATAGACTGGCTTATGGGAGAAAGGGGAGCACTAGAGCTTCCACTCCCTTGTAAGGGTTCAGCACCGCTATGCTTAGGGGAATATCTCCTAAAAATTTCTACACCTCGCCTAGCTCTTTCGTCTCTTTCTTGCTTTTGGATTTCTGCTAGATGATGCTTATCAATAAATAACGGATCAATCACAGTATCCTTTGGCATAAACTGCTAGTTGGTCCCTAGACAACCAGGATTCGAGGACCACCACTTTTAAGCGGCTCCCGGTAGACGCACCACTGATGGAACCTTGAATGGGCCAGCATTGGCTCGTGCACTAGCCGGAACTCTATCTCACGCGCTCAACAACCCCACAGCCTCGCGGCCAGGAGCGTTGATAACACGTACATCGCCTTCCGAGACATCTTGCGTTTGTATTACGTCGTTTGTAGTCCACTCTTCTCTCACCCACTACTCCTCAGAGGGAGTCCCTTACACATTGCCTAATGGCACAAAGCACAGACATAGGGGGTCCTCCAACGGCTCAGTGCCGCCACCCCTCTGCGACTCTCCTACACCTTCGGGATTGGCCCCTCGGTGCGTCGCTCAACATATAAACATTTTGCACAAAATCCACTCAAGGTCCCATTTAATCGTATACATGTACTATTGTCATTACTTCTTTTTTCCCCAAACCCCACGCCTAGCCTATAGCTTAGGGTGTCCTGTCTCTCACTCAACGTGGGTCAAGGTCCTAATGAAAGCAATTGCTGTGCATCCAGGATTTCTGATACCTTTAAATATTTCCATGATTTATGCATATTGTGGATGCTAAGTGCTCAAACAGTTATGAAATCATATATTGTGCACATGTGGGAAACATTGTTTCAATGATTTTCAACTACCGTTCTTATGTGGCTTTGCATGAACCTAGCACCGAGGAAATCCTTGTGCTACTAGGCTCTCATTCTATAATTATTCACCGACCTATATCGCATGCAAACAAAAACTAGCAATCTTTTCATCATTACTCCGCATTTAGACACATTTTAACCACTCTACCCTCCCATCGATCAAATGTTGCATTGTTACATAGATTTATAAGGCATTTTGCCATCATTTTATGTGTAAAGAGCGGAAAAAAACACACTAGAACAAGAAGGTGGGACTGAACTGAGGCAAATCCTCATGCTTCAGTCCCCACAAACATTCATGAACATTGTTCTTAATTTTCATTAATTTTTCGCACCCAAAATGCATTTTTTTCCTATTTTTTAGTGGTTTTTCTCTATTTTCCTTGTATTTTCTCTTATTTTTTGCATTATTTTATTACTAGAAACTCAAAATAGGTTATGGGCTATGGCCCTTAGTTCCTTCTTGCAACAAAAAGGAAAATTTAGTTGGTGTTCCTATTTATTCTTTCATTTTTATGCCCAAAAACATCATTTTCCCTTGATTTTTCATATTTTATGTGTTTGTGTATTATTTTAAGCCATAAGTTTCATGTTTTTCTGATTTTCTGATTATAATCAACAAGTACTCATGAAAAACAGAAACATAAACAATTTTTAGCCCACATGAACAACATTTTATCAATCAAAAGCCATGAAATCTCAAATTTCCTTTGAAAAAATTGAATTACCGCTTATTTGCGTGTTTCGGGTTTCATGTCCATGGCTGCAAATCTAAAAATCAGCAGCACTTCATGCTCATGACGATCACAAGTCACCATTTCCAGCCCGTGGAGCAATTCGATCGATGTCGGACAAGCCTCCATCATTCTTTCTTCTTTCTTTCTCCTCCCACATGAATTTACCCTTAGAAGAGAGAGAGGGAGGAGAGAGAAAGACTAGATTTCTATCTCAGCATTCAGGCCACCAATTGACGGGCGAAGGGCGGCGATAAAGTCAGCATTCAGGAGGGAAGCAAGGGCCAATGTCTGTTGGCATGGTTGTTTGCAGCCCCACATCTCCATCTCCATCATGAAGGGTGCATTTTTCGCGCGCAGGCAGGCGTGATCTTCTCCTCTCCCTCTCCACGATTCTTCTCCAACATTTCATGTGGCATTTCATTCTTGGGCTCCCAAGGGTCACTTACTCATTTTGGCCAAATTTTGTCCATCTCTTCGCATCTTGACCGTTACCTTGGCCATTTCCCCATCTGGACTCGGAATTGAGCTCTGAAAAATCCTGGGCGTCCGCCGGCTTGGCATCCTGCATTGGCTAGTAGCTCGTGTCAACCCGCACGACAGTCTAAAAAATTATGAAAAATCAACAAGTGTCGCTCGGGCACCTTTAAAGCACTTTGGTGCTTAAAATCGTCCTAGGTCGAGCCGCCGCCTTTGGCGTTGAATATTTTTCCCTAGATATTCATAATTTTTAGCTATTTTTAAGCATTTTTCGGCACCAAAATTCCACTCTCACATAGTCTTGATTTTAGCCAGTGGAGGGTCATGTTGTGTACAAGATAAAGATCGCACCGTTCGTATCTTCAATGCCGGCATTGTCGTTTGCATAAGACTCATGCAGGCTCGTAATATTTTTCGACAGAAATATTACAGGATGAGTTAATGGGTGAACTATGGGTGGAAAAGACCTGCAAGAGCTCTTATAGATTGAGAAATTGTAAATGAAAAGGGCTATTTTAGTTTATTTTATAAGCCTAAAAGAGTCTTTTTTAATGAGCCTTAAAAAGGCTCCTATAAATAATGAAAAATATAGTTTTTCACTAGTGTTAGTTGCAATTACTAAGTAAATGCCTAATAAGTGTTTCATCTTAAACAATAAACGATGTTTAATATGTGCACGAACATGATCAAACTTGTAAATTTCACTCTACACATTTGCTTAGCATATGCAAGTATTAGATGTTTGTTGGGTATCTCTTAATAAAGGCAGTAGCTATTTGATTGTTTGCAGATAATAATTAAAGAAACACTAGGCCATGCTTCTAAAATATCTTAAAGGTGGAATTGATGTCAAATATTATTGCGTAGTTGTCTATCAAAAGCAAGAGGATCCATATAAGATGAAAGTCCCAAGCGCGGTTAAAGAACGAAGCTCATTACATTGCATGGTAGACTGTACGTGATGTTAGCCCAATCCGAAGGAGAATATACTAAAGCCTTATAAAAGCTACTACAAATTAGCAATGTGTTTAGAGACTCCTCCTTATGGTTGAAGTTACTTACTTTATAATTTTTCTTGCCACTTCATTTTTACATGTGATAAAGTGGTCAAGCACCAAGCATTGTATCACACTATATTGGCATATAGAAGTAGCTTATGTTTCTTAACTCATTACACACAATTCATTAATACATTCTTAAGGAACATGAACAAAATATTAAGAAATAATAGTTGATTAATCAAAATAGTTTAGTAAAAAACTATCACTCCCACAAGCATGGCCAAAACTATCCTCCATAGGATGGAATTTTCTAAATCCCCAACATTAGGTTGTATGTGATGGCATTCCTTTGATGACCACATAAAGTTTGCTTACTCAAAATCATCAAACTATGTTCATTTAGGATAGTCTTTTTATTGTACAACGTGCTTCTTTAAGATTTAGCTCCTTAAGAGCTTGTCTCTTGATAAAGATAGTATTTCTATTGTACAAAGCATTTGTTTAAAATTCTAGATCTAGTATCACTATTCAAGGTTACATATACATAGATTGAGTAGGGTCACATTGAATACACTATAGACCTTGAGATATGGTGGCAACTTTAGTTTATATGCTTGCTTCTCCATCACCTTGATTACCTCATAGGTCCATAATATCTGAGACTATGTTTCTTGTACTTTTTGAAGGATAGTGAGCTACTCTCAATGTGTTTTGTACAAAAACCATATCTTCTTCCTTTAAGATACACATAGTTCTTTGAGGATATGAATATAACTTTAGTTGATATTAGATAGCTTTGATATCGTGCTCATTGGTCTAAAAAAATTGTTCCATTTCTTCAACCATACCCTTAGAGGGTTCCACCTTGAGAGTGGAGTTCAAAAAATTCAATGGAGCTAGATGCTCTTACACATATAGAGCTTGAAATGGGGACAACTTGGTCATCTACTGGGATGAGATAAGGATGCTCTTGTTGAAAGCAGTGACTATCATGACTCTTTGCAATAAGTATGTCCAACATGCTCACTAGTCTAATTCACATTGGATTGTGTGCTTGAAAGTCTTGAAGGAAGAAAATTTTTTCCATATCATCTCAATTTGGAAGAATTTATAAAATGGAGGACATACTTTTAGTCTCTATAGTCAAGAGAATTTTGTATCTACTTAGGAGGGAGTCTAGTGATCCTATGTTAAGGCATAATAGTTGCATTAGTAGTAATAAGTTTAGATTATCCAATCTTATTCCATACTCCATAAGTTAGGATGATGTTGTAATCTAAATCTTTATCAATGGAAACATTAATGATGACCTCTCACGTGGTAGTTAGTTGAACCCTAAGATATGCTAAAGGTATTAGCTCTTTATCATTTGGCCTAGTGTTTGTAGCTTTGACATTTTGGATGCTAGGGTGAGTGGACCAAGTTAGGATGCTATTGGATACCTTGCATGTTGGAAAATTGCGACACATTTGGGGAATGCTGCACTTAATACATCTTAGCTTAGCCTTTGTGGATTTATGTATCTCCATCTGGTCTACTAATCATGGTTATGGCTCTTTTGTTACTAGCTTTGGCATCTTGTGAACAAATAGTTGAATGGAAAAGCTCTTTCTTTATTGTGGACTCATCAAATTTTAGGATTTATAGACTTTATAGTCTAGCCCACTATTATGCACATCAAGAGAGTATCAAGCTCTTAATAGTCAGATGAAAAACACTTAGACTCTTATTGTTAATTCAAGTTCTAGACTTGTATTTGTGCTCTTTCTCTTTGAATCTCAAGGCTTGTCTATTCCTCTTAGATCTCTATATCTTATCTCTTCATGTTATTGTTGTTCAAATTTATCTCCACAAATTCTTGACTTACTATTCTTCTCTTTGCTATTGCACTAGGTGCAATTGTCCTCCGGTTTTCTTTCATATGCCTTTCTTACTAACTTAGAGTCTATTGTTTCCAGATTTAGTAAAGAAATGAGTTGGTTAGCCAAATCCTTGAGAGGTGTGGCCACAAGAATGGGTCCATGATTGTGGTGGATTCCTATATTGATGTTGTAGCAATTGGCTTAGGGCTAGGACTCTGCTCCATGAAAGGAGTGGTGTTGTGATGCTACCCATCCACTCACAAAAACCCTTGGTGGATGGAGGGTAGTTGTTCAGCATCAATAAAGTTAGCATCCCTATTTATATACTTTGGCTTTCTAGTGAGATTGATTGTTTAGATGTTTTAAGCTATGGGTAAGCTATGGGTATAAAGGCTCCCATTTAATGGATGCAATGGGTTTGATAGATGAAACTTATTGGTTACCTTCTTACTTATTGGTTATGACCTTTCATATATAATATGAAATTTCTGTTTTTAGATGGCAGACATTATACTCTAGAGTGGAAGAAAACGAGACCCCATGCGTGATCTTTTTGCCAATGTGAATCATTGTGTTATGAGAAGAAAGCTATATAGATAACTGGATTTTATTTCAATGTCAGAAAATAGGCTTGATGATTTGATGTGTGTCTAATTAAAGTTCACTTAAGGGCTAATAGCCAAGAGTTTTCACATGAGATTTGTGTTTTGAGTTCATAAGTACTAATAGAGATTGTAATCATGAGCTTTCTTAGCTTCTCTTATTGTATTTCATGAGAATTTCTTCACTCTCCTTTTTCTTGAACCTCTCACAAGACCCTACATCTTTCTGGCCTACACACACATCTCTTCAACATTGTGGTGAACCCATCATGAGATTGACCAAGGTGAGGGTTGGTTATGGCAAGTTACAAATGTTCTTCCACCAAATGCTTTGATAGAGGAGGCGAAGGATACTTCTAATGTTGCAGTACTCTCTACTGAGGTTTTGCTAAGTCATATAGAGGATACATTGATAGTACCTAAAGTTGATTTTCAAGTGAGAGGAGTTGCATATGCATACATAGTGCCAATATATAGTGTTGAAATAGATGTATTGACTACGATTGCTTATGAGGAGGTACATGATGCACATGCAGTATTTGGTGATGGAAGGGATGCATTAGATTCTGAGAAGTTATTACATGCACATACAATGAGGAAAGAGTCTATGGAAGATAATTGCTTACCATATACTTTTATGTTACAAATATAGTCAAAATAGATACTTTGAGAGATGCTTTGGTAGAGGCAAGCGATGCTCGAATAGACATAAGTATAGTAACGATTGGTATAGAGGAAATGGTAGTTGAGAATACACAAGATAAGCGTGCATGTGATAGTGGCTAATGAAGATACAGAGGATATAATGTATCATGAGGAAATTTATATACATGTCTTGTTTGCTATGATGTTATGAGAAAGGATATTATGGCTCAACTTGCATCAAATATTGGAGTCTCTATGGATGTGTATAATGCACCTATTCCAAATGATGTTGTAATTAATGCTATTTACCTTGGGCATTCTAATACTACAACGTATACTTATGCATGAGTCTCTCCCAATATAATGTCAAATATGCTCAATGCCCTACATCCATCGTAAGGGTCACCAATGATCCATGGTGCTCAAAGTTCTAAGGTCCCCATTATGAGGAGAAGCCATGTGTAAGCCTAGACATTGGTGGGTCCTGATGTCAAATGAGGTCTATGTGACTAGATGGCCAAAAGGTGACCATTGCATGTCTAGCCTTTGGGTTAGATAGAGTAATTAAAGCTAATTGCAACTCGAGGCACATTGCATCGAGTTGTAGGGTGAGGAAGTTATCACAGACCCCTATTTTGGGTCTGAGGATCTTAGAAGTAGCTCTTGACTAGGGGTAGGGAATATTTCCTAAAACATTCCCTGGTCAACTAGTGGAGGTGCACATGGAAGGTCAATAGACATATGTGCACATGGAAGGTCAATAGACACATGTGCACATGGAAGGAAAAAAACATAGGTGCATATGGAAGGTCATCCATCATGACCCTTCATACACTATAAAAGGTACTCATGATCCATCCGTTCACCTAATCACAGTTATTTCAAGTAGCCTTAAGCTATTCACATATCTTTTCTCTAGATCACCATCTAAGCTTCCAGCCTGCTTAGGAGGGATATAGTGTCCACACACCCACACACTTGGTCTTAGAATCTTGCATTCAATTCACACACCATATTTTTCACTTGATCTTATTTATTGAATGTTATTTATTGATGTTTCATATATTAACCTATTGTTGCTTCTAACATACTTGTAGTTGCAAACCTTAAGCACATGTAGTGGTGACTACAATAAGCAGCAAAAGCTAGAAGATAAACTACATGCGCACACATCAATATAGCATTAAAGATTTTGCGATCCCTACCAAGGGGTGATAACTTTGTCGATTGTGTGGAAGTGCTAACTATTTATTAGGACAAACTAGTAGCCTAATATGGCTATTTGGTTGGCGGCTTGGATGGTAAGGTACACCTCAAATGGCACCTCCAAGTAGCATATGTAGTAGCAACTCTAAAAACTAGACATGGTGGTACTAGTGAAAGTTAATCTAAGTAGGCAATGACTTGAGAATTTGCACATGGCATGCACCATGAGTTCCCAAAATGTGGTAAGTGGTGTGTAATTTGCAAGGTAGCAAATAGGTGGGAAATTAGAGGGGGGTACATGGATAGAGGGGAAAAAGAGGAATTGAGAGAAGGAAATGTGGAGGTGCTACTAGAAGACAGAGGGATGAGGGCGGAAGGAGGAGCCAAGAGGGGTAAGAGGTGTAAGGAAGGTGAGAGGGGACGATGGATAAAGGAAAGAGTATGGGGAGGTGGAAAAGAGAGGGAATACATGGATTTTGTTAGGGCAAGAGGGAGAAGAGGCTAATGAACAAGGGTGAAGAAAGCAATATTAACAAATTTTCACTTTTGTATGCTCGATGGATATGGTTCTCAAATGATGGGAGAGTTCATGGAAATGAGGAAGATGTTTTATGCTCATCATTAACCCAAAGTTTCTTTTAATGTGTTTTTTCCATTTAGGATTTTTCTTTGGTGTTTTGTTTTGTGTGTTTTCCCTCGTAGCTATTCAAGAGTTTTGTATTTACATGAAACATGGTATTACCAAGAGTTTTGTATTTGCATGACATGTGGAAGGTACCAAAACTTTCTAATAATAATAGTAGAAAATTGAGCATCATGTGACCTAGATCCATACTTATGGAAATTAGGGACCAATTATAGTGTGCCATTTGTGCATCTCCTTTCACATCTTTCTAATGCATGTGCATTGCAAATACAATTGAAAAGGATCGTCTTTCTCATAAGGACAATGTCCCAAAATAAGCATAAACATACTTATAAGTCTACCTCCGTGAGAAACTTCTTTAACATAACTAGCCTCCAAAGAAACATATTAAACTTACATAAAGACATAGCCTCGATTTTGGTAAGGTTAGACTTCTTCATTCACTACAAGGATACAGGAGTATAGCGACGGCCATTTCCGATGCAAATTAGTGACGTCGCTATTTGTGTTTCTAAATGCGATGCAAATAGCGATGGTACTCAAATGAAAAAAAGTGGGTTGAAACTTGAGTGCGGAATTTTGTGCAAACAAACAAAAGAGGGAGTGAAAGGGAGAGCGAACTGCATTTTGCGTTTGAGAGGGAGAGGGAGAGAAAGAGAGAAAGAGGGAGAAGAAGAGCTTCTCACCGCCGCTGCCACCATTTGCGAAGAAGAGGAGGAAGTGTGCAGAGGGCGAAGAGGAGCCGCTGTCATGAAGAGGAGCCATGAATCCATCCTCAGGCCTTTACTGTGAGTGTGTTGTTCCCTCTTGATTTGTTTTTGTTTTTTCTCCTTTTCTTTTGCTTGTTTTTGTTAAAAATGATGTGTACTGAGAGAGAAAGAGAGGAAATGAGAGAGGGAGAGGAAGAGAGAAAAAGAAAGAAGGAACAAGAGAGAGAGGGAAAAAACATTAAACATAATAGAGAAAGAGAGAAAGAGAGAGAGAGGGAGGGAGAGAGAAGAATGAATGGATAAAAAACAAAGAGAGGGTAAGATCATGTTCTTTTATTTCTTATTTTCTTGTTTGTAGTAGTAGTAATAGTAGTAAGAGCCAACCACTTAGTAGGAATCCTCGCAAATAGCGACGCTACCCATATGAAAGAAACACGGGCCGAAACCCAAGCCATCATTCTGTGCGCATTCACGAAAGAGAGAGCGAAAGTGAGAGCGAGAGGGAGAGCGAACATCTTGCATTTGAGAGGGAGAGAAAGAAGGTTTCTCATTGCCGCCGCCGCCATTCGCGACGAAGAGGAGGAGGTGTACGGAGGGCGAAGAGGAGCCGCCGTTGCGAAGAGGAGCTGCCAAATCCTTCGTCGAGCCTTTACGGTGAGTGCATTGTCCATTCTTGCTTTACTTTTGTGTTTTCTCTCTCTCTCTTTTACTTGTTTTTGGTATAATTTGTGTGTATCGAGAGAGGGAAAGGAAATGAGAGAGAAAGAGAGGGAGAGGGAGAGGGAGGGAAATGAGAGAGAGAGAGAGAGAGAGAGAGAGAGAGAGAGAGAGAGAGAGGGGGGGGGGAGAGGGAGGAAATGGGAGAGGGAGGGAGAGGAAATGAGAGAGGGAGAGGGAGAGCGGGAGGGAGAGAAAATGAGAGAGAGATGTAGTTTTCTCCCTCTGTTTTACTTGTCTTTGGTATAATTCATGTGTATTGAGAGAGGGAGAGGAAATGAGAGAGAAAGAGAGGGAGAGGGAGAGGGAGGGAGAGGAAATGAGGTATAATTCGTATGTATTGAGAGAGGGAGAGGAAATAGAGGGAGAGGGGGAGGGAGGGAGAGGAAATGACAGAGGGAGAGGGACACGGAGAGGGAGAGCAAGAGAGAGAGAGAGAGGGAGAGAGAAAGAGAGGGAGAGGGAGAGGCGGAGGGAGAGAAAATGAGAGAGGGAGAGGGAGTTTTCTCTCTCTTTTACTTGTTTTTTGCATAATTCGCGTGTATTGAGAGAGGGAGACGAAATGAGAGAGAAAGAGAGGGAGAGGGAGAGGAAGGGGGAGGAAATGGGAGAGGGAGGGAGAGGAAATGAGAGAGGGAGAAGGAGAGGGAGGGAGAGGGAAACATTAAACATAATAGAGAAAGAGAGAAAGAGAGGAAGAGGGAAAGGGAGGGAGAGAAAAAGAGAGGGGGAGGGAGAGGAAAAGAGAGAAAAAACATTAAACATAGTAGGAAAAGAGAGAAAGAAAGGGTGAGGGTGAGGGAGGGAGAAGAAATGAGAGAGGGAGAGGAAGAGAGTAAAAGGAAATGAGAGAGGGAGAGGAGAGAGAAAAAGAGAGAAAATATGTTAAACATAACAGGGAAAGAGAGAAAGAGAGAGAGAGGGTGAGGGTGAGATAGGGACAGGAAATGAGAGTAGGAGAGGAAGATAGAAAAGGAAATGAGAGAGGGAGAGGAGAGAGAAAAAGAGAGAAAAAACATTAAACCTAATAGCGAAAGAGAGAAAGAGAGGGTAAGGGTGAGGGAGGGAGATGAAATGAGAGAGGGAGAGAAAGAGAGCAAAGGAAATGAGAGAGGGAGAGGAGAGAGAAAAAAAATGAGAGGGGGAGAGAAGAGAGAAAAAGAGAAAAAACATCAAACATAATAGGGAAAGAGAGAGAGAGGGAGAGGGTGAGGGAGGGAGAGGAAATAAGAGATGGAGAGAAAGAGAGAGAGAAAAAAAGAGAGGGATAAAAAATGAGAGAAAGAGAGAAAAAAAATGAGAGAGGGAGAGGAGAGAGAAAAAGGGAGAAAAAACATTAAACCTAATAGGAAAATAGAGAAAGAGAGGGTGAGGGTGAGGGAGGGAGAGGAGAGAGAAAAAACATTAAACATCATAGGAAAAGAGAGAAAGAGAGGGAGAGGAAATGAGAGAGGAAGATAAAGAGAAAAAAATGAGAGAAAGAGAGAGAAAAAAAGAGAGAGGGATAAAAAATGAGAGAAAGAGAGAAAAAAATGAGAGAGGGAGCGGAGATAGAAAAAGAGAGAAAAAACATTAAACCTGATAGGGAAAGAAATAAAGAGAGGGAGAGGGAGAGGGAGAGGGAGAAAAAGAGAGAAAAACATTAAACCTAATAGGGAAAGAGAGAAAGAGAGGGTGAGGGTGAGGGAGGGAGAGGAAATGAGAGAGGGAGAGAAAGAGAGAAAATGAAATGAGAGAGGGAGAGGAGAAAGAAAAAAAATGAGAGGGAGAGGAGAGAGAAAAAACATTAAAACTAATAGGGAAAGAGAGAAAGACAGGGAGAGGGTGAGGGAGGGAGAGGAAATGAGAGAGGGATAGAGGAAGAGAGAAAAGGAAATTAATTGTTATTGTTTGTTGTAGTAGTAGTTTTTTCTTTTCTTTTCTTGTTTATTGTTGTTTAGTTTTCTTGATTTTTGTAGTAGTAGTAGTAGTAGTAGTAGTTTTTTCTTATTTTCTTGTTTATTGTAGTAGTAGTAGTAGTTATTGTTGTTTTTTTTTTTCTTAGTTTCTTGTTTATTATAGTGGTCGTAATTGTGGTAGTGGTAGTGGTAGATGTGGTGGTTGTAGTCGTGGTCATAGTCGTGGTAGTGGTTGTAGTCATGGTCATGGTTCTGGTTCTGGTTGTAGTCCTAGTCATAGTCATAGTCGTAGTCGTAGTCGTAGTGATGGTCGTGGTTGTAGTCGTAGTCGTGGTCGTGGTCTTTGTCATAGTCATTGTCGTGATTGTTAAAGAAAATGAGAGAGGGGGAGGAAGAGAAAAAAAAAGAAGGAACGAGAGAGAGGGAATAAACATGCAACATAATAAAGAAAGAGAAAAAGAGAGAGAGATGGAAGGAGAGGAGATAATGAATGGATAAAAAACAAAGAGAGAGTGGTGGCGAGGTCCAATGCAACACCACGAGACGGGAAACACTCCTACATATTTATATTAATCTGTGGGTGGGTGTGTGGAGACTTTACATACGTTAATTTTTGTTGTGTTACAAGAGAAGAAATCCCTTCTCAAACAATTTAAGAAAGATAAAAAAAATGATAACAAAAAAAAAATGTTTGTCGTAACGTAGACAAAATTGAAAACGATGAATGTCTTGTTGTTTAAGATTGCAAGGCGTATCTTAATCAGCGTATCCCATGTCCTTGCTCTCAATGCAAGCTAAAAATTAGACAAAAACGTCGATTGTCTATAGAACACGTATGATGCTTTGGTGAGTTTCAATATGAGATCATTGATCATGCAATCTTGGATTTTTAGCAAACGGTAAGAAAAGTTAATATCAATCATGCATTGTACTCGCAAGCTAATTGGATACCATATACAAGAAGATTAGGTGTGGCTGGCAAATTTTCTTTCTAGGGAGATGACGTCTCGTCCCAAGGAGGAGTGCACCCTTTGCGGCCAATTAGAAGAGTTCATGGGCGTGTGATGGATGGAGTGCTTGAGCCAATCCACTACTTGGAAGGTACTACCCAATCTATACCGTCAACACCAGAGGAGACAGGCAGCCTTCCAGACTTACGTACAATCTTAGAGCCTGCGATGGAGGCAATGATCGATGCATTGATTCCCATGGATGTTGAGATTTCTGATCTGCTTAGAGAGGAAGCATCCATACCATTATATGATGGGTACTGAGTATCTCCCATGAAGACACTACTTGCACTCCTAAGTGTGCAAGCAAAATACGGGTGGAGTGATGCGAGTGTGACTGAGTTGTTCAGGTACCTTGTACGTACGCTTCATTGATTTCTTTTCGGTACTATTATTAGAAACATTTTTATTTTTTCAAGGTGTTTTATGATTTTTAAAGGTTACTGAAATATCATATATTACCACCTGTAAATACCATGCTCGAGTCTTGTGATGACGCATGATATGTTTTACGAAAGCTTGGTATGGACTATAACAGCATCTATGCATATATCAACGATTGCATATTGTTTTGAGGAGAATACGAGACTATGGAGACATGTCCAAAGTGTGGTGCTCACAGGTATCGACAGAACTTGCAAGGGAAACCATCCCTCAAAAAGTTCTTAGACACTTTTCGCTTATTCCTCGCATAAACCACATGTTTTGTACGTCCAACATGGTGAGCTTGACAATGTGGCATGCGCAGAATAGATCCACAAATGGAGTTCAACGAATATCAGCGAATTCACGCGCATGGAGCCACATTGACTCTACCTTCCCAGGCTTTGCTCGAGAGCCAAGGAATATTCAGCTCGGTCTTGCAATGGATGGCATGAACCCATTCAGCTTGCGTTCAACTTCTTACAGTGTGTGGCCTATAGTCCTTGTTAACTACAATATCCCTCCATGGCTTTCTACTTACGAAGAAATGATATCTCATCCTTAGCTTACTCGTCCTCGGCCGCTAGAAAGTCAAAAATATGGACGTGTATCTTCATCCATTAGTCGATGATCTTAAGATTTTGTGGAAGGAGGGGGTCACAGTGCAAGATAAGAGCAAGTGCATTCTTATGTGAACGATGCATGACTTACTGGGATTTGGAGAGTGCTCAGGTAAATAGGCTTTCGTTCTTCTTGGTAATATCCATATTTTATATTGTTTAAGTTTGTATTCACTAGATAGAGGTGTTAGAACAGGTCTGGTTACCTTAGGTTATCATGCATGTCCATTGTTATGCAGGCCGCCACAGTTAGACTCCCAAAGGTCATGAACCATGAAGAAGATGTTATATCAAGGACACGCCTCTTTCTTGCTAGAGGGTCATGAACTCAGGGAAGGTTTTCTTGGACGACCTCCAATACGAATGAATGCCATAAGCTAGTACGAGTTGAAAATGGTCAATGCGGAGTTACATCCAAACGGAATGAGATGGTTCTCAGTTTCTAAGAGTTGCCATATTGGACCCACTTACAGATCAACCACTTGTTGGATCCCATGCATATTTTCAAGAATGTGGGCAGCTTGCTATGGGACCACGTCACAAGAAAGAGAGACACTATAGGGGCACAAATGGATTTGAAGGAGATAGGCAAGATGGAGGCGCTTTGGCCGCAATCGAGTGCTAATGCTCGTGCGCAACTACCTCACGCTTCTTGGGTTTTTTCCACTAAAGAAGAGCGCATTGTGAAGTAAGTAGTTAAGTCTATCCACACTCCGACGGGTATGATGCGTTCTCTCAGGTCTGTATTTTCTAAAGACAGCCAATTTTCAGGGCTAAAATCCCATGACTGGCATAAGATATGTCAGGTTTGTGCTGCGAATGGATTGTAATTGGCGTGCATGTTTTGGTATTTGGAGTATAGACATTGTTTATAATTCTTTCTCATTTGTGGCACTTTGTACTACCAATTGCGATCGCAGGATGCCTTACTCCAGAAATACGCGGAGCCATTTACAGGTTGTTGACTTTAGTGCAATGGATCTCACAAAAGGAGATTAAGACGTCCTCTATTGAATCCACAAGGCGGGGAGTAGTGGAGACGGTCTGTCTCTTTGAGAAATACCTGCCTACCAGCATACTCACAATACAAATCCATCTTCTTGTGCATCTTATAGATGAAGTGGAGATTGTTGGACCTGTCCATACGCAATGGATATTCTTTTTGGAGCATATCATGAAAACTCTAAAAGGCTTTGTGCGACAACGAGCTCGGCTAGAAGGTAGCATGGCTAAAGGTTGGTTGGTGTCTAAGGCGCTAGTGCATATTTCACAATGGCTATCAACGGTGGATCTAGACAACAAAATGCTATGGTTGTTGACGGATGATGATAGATTGACGAGAGATGTGGTGGTTGGAAATGGAGTAGAAAAAAGAATAGATGCTGCCATGGAGGAGAAGATGAATCGCTTTTGTATGTTACACTATGCCTCTATGGAGACATGGCTCTCCAGGTACCAAATCGCTAGGCAAGATCAAGAGGAAATGCGATCTGAATTTCAATGTAGTACGTGCCATCGACCAATTTGATATCCCGAGGGCATGGAGGAGATGCTGCGGTTCATGTCAACGTGATGGTTGCATGGAGCTTTGACCAGAGCATCTCGCCAAGGTGCGGAGGTCTCAATTGAGAAGTGGAAATTCTCGAGGGGATGTAGTTCAAAGGTAATGACGCGTTTAGGATTTGACGTATCTATATTTTATATGAGACAACTAATTTGAGTGTTTCAATGTATATTATAAAATATATAGTGCATCGTGGTCGCATTGACGGCATTTTTACGTGGAGCGTATTGACAAAATACGCTTCACAATGGACTGCGGTATCATGGCAAGATTCGAGTAGGAGAGTCGTTGACGAGTAACAGATCCAAACACGATTATAGATGAGATGGAGTATTTTGGAAATTTGCAAAGTATTGTTACGGTAGATTACTGTAGCTTTTCCATGATACTATTCGATATGCAGTGGTTCATAGTGATAATTGAGGAGCTGGAGCAACAATTCAACGAGGTCCATCTAGATTTCTCGAAATAGATTCCGAAAAAAAAGGACGGATTTGCAAGATACCTTTGTGTTGCCAGCCCATTGTGAACAGGTGCATGAACTCATTTCTTTGTTAATTATATTATGACATGGTACGTGTTTGTGAACAGGTAATCTTCTATCCATACCCCCGACAACCTTGATGGTAGTATGTTATACCTTTAGCTCCCCGAAGTGCGAGAGTATATGATCAAAGCAATGTTTCGAGTATAGATGAGGTCAATATGCAAATAGAGGGGTCGATATTGCAAGGGGTGGAGGCCACCCAAAGCTTGGAGCATGTAGAGGAGCCAACATTGGCTAACAATGATGGAAATACAAGAGTCCAAGAATTCTTTGAGAATGAGGTGGACTCATCCTTTTGTGGTGACATGTCTATCGACCTTCCAGTGTATGCGGAGTTGTGTCAGGAGATTGACATGGGACCATAGTATACTTCATACTTGGAGCATTCACTTACTCAATTCGTTGACTAATCGCTTATAAGGGTACATAAGATATGCATTTTAAGTGAGATCATTTTTTTAGGATTTATATTACCATTCTATGTATGATTTAAATTGATTAGGCTAACATTATTTTTTGTCTATGTAGGTGACTTTTTTGGATACTTAGATTGTTAGGATGAGTCGAGGGATGAGCGATGAGAAGTTGCAGGATATCTTCACACACATGTTTCCAGATCAGATGGCGAGATTTAGAGACATGGCGGACAAGGAGCTGTCTCGGACATCGTCAGGCCGCTCTATTAGATCTACTTTGGTGCAATCAGATGCTTCAGCTTTCGAGCAAACGAGGTCGACGCTCCAGACTTGGGCTAGAGGGAGGGAGTGCTTCAGGGTCAGAGGGATGCTGTAGAGATATGGAGGCAGTGAGCCTGCGGTCGGCACGGAATACAGGTGCTACTTCTCGCTCTCGTGGCGGTTCTAGGGAGCGTGGCTCAGGTGGTTGCTGTGGAGGCACGGACGCGGTGTCTCTGTCTCGTCATTTTGCTGGAGTTGCATCATCTCCAAGATTTGTCACACCTGTGGGGACATCTACTCTAGTTACTTCAGCTGTCTCAGGTGGCACCCCTACGGGTGCTACACCAATAGATACTACCCCGTTTGGTACATGTACATGGATCTCTTGGATATGCTCACATGAAAGAGTTGTGCCAACAAGTTTTTCGGCACAAAGTCTTAGATCATTGGAAAAACATACCGGAGGGGAGCAAGAACTACATAGTAGCATCATTGCATGAGGAGTTTTCAGTTCCAGTCACAATAGATAGATTTTCTACGGGCTGGATGGTGGACTGCATGCGTGCATATATGTCACACAGACGATTGGACTCACGCAAAGTACTCAAGAGTGGGGTTGCAAAGCCCGAGTGGCTAGACACGGACGACTCGCGTCGACTGAGGAAGAAGGCTACAGATTCTCCAAGACATTGGAGTCAGCAGCGCGAGGCGGCAAGGGCACGACTAGAGGTTGGAGTGGTCCATCATCTTGGGAGTGGTGGACACATGACATATTTGGAGGACTTTGTAAGTTTTTATTTTGTTTTGCTTGCTTATTTTTTTGCAATATCCTTTGTACCGACAATCATGTTTCTAATAGTTAGTATTTTGTTTTCTTTGCAGTACTCCATCACAAATCGTGATCCGACCGGCCTTGAGACTCGATATGCAGAGAGGCATGGTCTCATTGTATTGATCCATCCTTTGTATAGACGCGGCAGCCCTGTAAGTCACTCATCTTTCTTGTCTTTAGTTACCATGTTTAATTAGAATGCATTATTGTATGGTGGACTGATGTGTAGATGTTTCTTTTTTTGCAGAGTCCGTTCAATGCTCCTTTGTGGTGGGATGAGCTTTCGGATGGCGAGGATATATAGCTCACCCTTGGATCCCTAGAGCTCACACACCCTTCTTTTTTGGTCGCCTAATCTGTGTAGACATTTTCTATGTAGTAGTGATATCTTGCCATGATTGTATGAGTCTCTTTCATTATGCGATCATGTATTTATTTCACATATCAGTGTTATGATTTTTAAGTACACTTTGTTTTTGTTTACACGAGCATTGTACATAATGTAGAAACTATTTTTTATGGCCCAAATAAAGCACACAGTGCAAGCTTCCCTCCCACATTTTTTTTCCATGTTATAGTTGCTATTAGCGTCGCAAGTTTACTTGCACACGTCGTTATCAGCATTGCAGAGCGTCATTATTAGCGTCGTCATTTGCGTCGGTATCGTCGTCAAATGCGACGCTGATACCGACACAAATAGTGATGCTGATACCAACTGTTCTATGGCATCGCCAATAATGACGCTTTTTGAGACGACGGGGGAAAATTTTGTTATTTACATTTTCGTCGCTTTTAACATCAGTATAAGGCCTATATCTTGTAGTGAAGATACTCAAGGAGATAAAAATAGACAATTCAAGAAGAATTGAGAAGCTAGTCTTAGTGACTAAAAGGCCACTTCTTGACTATCAAGAAAAGATGCTTGAAACTACAATTCTAGAAGTGTAACCAGTTAAAGTAGTTGATAGTTAATACAAGGAACATGTGGTGTCTAAGAAGCCATCAATCCAAAAGGAGGAATTGAAGTAGTCACATCCTTGTGATGTACTTAAGTGAGAAGATACATCTCAAGGATGGATGCAATGAATTCTTCAATTGTTCATAAGCGAGCCAGCCATAGAAGTTGTTGAGTCATTTAAATAGAAAAAATCTCCCAAAAACAAAGAACCTTTATCACCCAACAATAAACTGAAATTCCAAAAGTAGCAACCTAGTACAAATGCTCAATCCAAGAAAAAGGATCTATAAGGGAGCTCCAAGAAAGAATCAAATGATCAAGGACACGCTTCAAAGAGTACTCTAAAAAAGAAATCTAGAAATTCCAAGACTGATACTACTTTCAATTAGTCCAAGATCCAAGTGCATTGTCATGTCTGACTGCCAAGTTTCACAAATCTACTAACTTAGGAGTTATTGCTTTCAAATTTGAGGTGGAACCTACTCATGAGGCACTATGATTTTAATTTTCAGAATTAGGATTCAATCTTCAATGTGCACACTTCAATGTACAACTTCACTCTTTGACCCAAACTTTCTATCAATATTCAATCTTTAGAACCTTTATAGATCCATTTATCTTTGTAAGGATATATGCCTAGCTATATGGCAATGTGATTCTTCATAGAAAGAGGGAGGAGAAAGAAAAAAAAAAGAAATTACAATGCAAAAAAGGATATTTAAAAAAAACAAAAAATAAGAAAAAGAAAAAGAAAAATATAAAGATAAGAAAAAGACCAAGAAACATGCACTCATAGAGTGATGCACTACACATAGGGGTCCTCAAGTTGGATGAATTTAGTGACCCTAGTTGTTGAACTTTTTCTCCATCATTTTATACTTCACCAAGACTTGCCAAGGATGAAATTCTTTTCCATTAAACTTATGGATTTGAGGCCTAACATTGGCATAAGCCATGGCCATATTAGGAAGGTCTTACAGATTGCCCTAGGCAATGGTAGTGTCTACTCCTTAACAAATGGCCAATAAAGTAGGAACCAACTGACAAGAATGATCTATGTATGAAAAGGGTTGAAAAACATGCATGTGTAGTACCTCAAAGTAAGATTTTGGTGGTTCTTTCCTTTAGACAACCCTTGGCTTAGGTTTTATTATCTTCTTAGGCTTCAATGAAGTGAAATTTGATTGGACCTCTGTCTCTTCTCCACCATGTGGTTTAGTGGATGAATATTTGGTTGTGCAAGGTTGATCAAGAACTTTGACACTTGGAGAAGAGTTTGAGGAGATTTCAATTACATCCATGTTCTTGTCTCGTTATAAGGCATCAACAACTAATGACACTAAATGCCTTTTAGTGCTAAGAAGCACTCATCTCAAGGTTAAGACCACTTGAGATGTTAGGTATTCACCTTGGCAAGCTTAGTGATTAGAGGGTTAATTAATGGTGTTTAAAAACACTATTGTCAAGCTTATTGAGATTCTTGAGTGAGGACCGATTGAGAGTCGGCTTCTTGGTAAGCTCATTGATGTCCCCCAAGCCTTGGAGCTGCTCCCATATCAAGAACACACTTCAAAGAATATGCTTTAGTGATTAGAATCACTATTGATAATTCTTGGATGAAAATAGGAGAGCTTAAAGCTTCTTGGCTATGGCTACGAGGAAATCCACAGCTAGGGTTTGATAGAGATCTCTCCCTATGTGGATAGAGATTTGAGGAGCCCTCTTGTGGGAGGATAGTCCACAAGGGGGGCTAGAAAGGCCCCATGGTAGCCAACCACATTGCGTTGCTTACTAATCAAACCATGCCCATAATCTTCACACTATCCAAAATGCACCCTTTTTTGAAAGATTGGCAATGGTGTCCTCATTGTCGTCCAATGTTTGAATTTTTTGCACCATGTTGGAGAGCCCTGATCTAGGGAGCAACTCTCGACAAGGAAGGATGGAAAAATATACTCTCTTTTTTCTACTCTAGGTTCTCCATTGACAGGTGGTCAAGGCTGGCTATGGCAGAGAAGGAGATCTTCTTGTACACTTAGGTCAGGATGTAGCATAAGAGGGAGAGAGAAAACTCAAGTACAAGAAGAAGATCTTGCTTAGTGAGTTGTTTAGAAGTACAACTAGTACACTCTCCTCAACATGAGAGTGACCTTTAGGTACTTTATATAGCCTCTGGATGGTTAGGGTTAGGGTTTCTCCCTGCTCCCCAGTTCATTTACACCCAGTTACCCTTATTGACCCTTGAATACATAGGGTTCACATGCCTTTCTCTCAACACTTTCCCATTTTTCCACACATTTACTTAGGGCATATCAAGGTTAAGTTATACCTCGGGAGTCTCAGCTCATCCTAGTTAGACATGTCTCCCTAATTCACTTGTACTTTTTCCCTTTTTCCATTATCATCTCATTTCTCTTATGCCAATAAATCAACCCCACATCAAGATAGGAAAGAAACTTCACACACTAATAAGGGACTAATTACACTAGTTGTTGCCACATGTGGTTGATCCATAGGAAAATAATACTCTTCATGAGTTATTTGGCTTGAATTCTAGCTTTTGTCCACCATACCTTTCAATAACTCCCTTTTTTCTCCCTTTTTTAATAACTCTAGTTATTTGGCTTGGATTCCAGTTTTTTCCCACCATACCTTTTAGGTATTCTTCTCGATCTTCTTTAATAACTCCCTTTTTTCTCAATAGTGATAATTATTTTCTTGTTCGACAATTCAAGACACCATGCTTTATCAACTACAAAAGTCTAGAGTTGTCTTCTAACTATGTATTAGTATGTGCATGTACATGACTAACAATATATTTGCACAATATGCTATTCACAGTTTGGGGTCCTCAAGCGTGGTGGGATAACACTTCAGGCTTGCATGAGTTCCAAACCAACACTACACGGGAATGGGAAAATAGCAATGGCCGTTTGCACAGAATATAGCGATGTGGCTATTAGTGTTACTAACATCATTGCAAATTCCATGTTGTTAGTGATGCAAATAGCGATGCCGTTCTGAGAAAAAAAACCACCAAAAACTTGCTCATGGCATTTGTTGCAAACAGTTTCAAGAGAGAGCAAAAGAGAGAGTGAGAGATATCGTGGCATTGAGAGGGAGAGGGAGAGGAAGAGGGGAAGAGAGAGAAGGAGACATTCTTCACCATCGCCATCACCAGCACTCCTGTACGCAAGAGGGAGAAGTGCACGAGGGAGAAAGAAGGGGCATCACGAAGAGGTGATGAAGAATCCATCCTCAGGCCTTTGTGGTATGTACATTGCCTCTTCTTGCTTTGTTCTTGTGTTTTTTTCTTTTCTTTTGTTTTTTTTTCTTTGTAATGAGATGCATTGAGAGAGAAAGAGATAAAAGGAGAAAGGGAGAAGAAGGAAGGAAAAAGAAGAAAGAACGGGAGATAGAAAAAAGAGGAAAGATAAGAAAGAAAGAGAGAAAGGGAAAGAGAGAGGAGAATGAGTGAGAGAAACAACGAGGGGGCACATAGAAACAAATAGAGGCAACAAAGAAAGAGAAAGAGAGAAAGAAAGAGAGGGGGAGAGAGAAAGAAATGGAGAGTGAAGGAAGAGGTGGATAAAAGGGTGAGGTAAAGAGAAGGAGAGTGAAAAAAAAGAGAGCTAGAAAGAGAAGTGGAGAAAAAGGGACAAAAAGAGGGAGAAAAAGAGAGATAGAGAAAACAACAAACAGAGAGTGAGACAAGGAGAGAGAAAAAAGGAAACAACGAGAAAATTAGAGAGAACGTAATGATAGAAAAATAAAGACAGAGAGGGAAGAGAGGCATGAAGAGGAGTGGGGAGAGAGGGTCATTCAATGTCTTCTTTTATGAGTTCTTTATTTTCTATCTTTGATTTTGATTGTAATGAGATGCTTTGAGTGTGAATGGAGATAAAATGAGAGAAAGACATAGAGAAAAATAGGAAGGGAAAGGAAAACAGAGAAGAAGTGAGAGTGGTGAGGGAAGATGGGGGAGAGACAGAAACATTCATAGAGAGAGAGGGGGAGAGAGAAACAAAGAAGAATGGAGGGAGGAAAATAAAAAAAGAGAAAGAGAAAGAGAATGTGAAAGGATGGAATAGAAATCAATAAGAAGAAAGTGAGGCAAATAAAAAAAGGAAAGAGAGAGAGAGAGAGAGAGAAAGAGGGATAGGGAGAGAAATAAAAAGGGATATAGATAAAGATAGAGGGACATGGTGAGAAAAGGAATGGATAAAGAGAGATGGAAGGAGGTAAACAAATAAATCAAAAGGGAGAGAAAGAGGAGTAGAGATGAAAGCGAAGGAAGATCATAAATGAGGGGGAACAAAAACCTATTGTTTTTCGTAATCTAGACCAAATGGAGAACGATGATGGTCTGGATATCCAAGATTGCGAGGTGTATCTTAATCAACATCTCCCGTGTCCTTGCTCTCAATGCAAGCTGGCAATCAGATGAAAGTGTCGCTTGTTTATAAAACACATATGATGCTTTAGAGAGTTCCAATCAGAGATCATTGATCACACAATCTCATACTTTGAGTGAATGATAAGAAAAGTGTGTATTCATCTTGCCTTACATTCACAAAGCAATTGAATATCATATACAAAAACATTAGACGTACTCATAAAATTTATACAAGGGGATGACGCCTCATCCCAAGGAGGAATGCACCTATTTCAGCCAAATAGAAGAGTTCTTGGGCGTGTGATAGATGGAGTGCCTAAGCCAATTGACAAGTTGAAAGGTATGGCTCAACCTACACCCTCGATACTAGAGGAGATAGTCAACCTTTTAGACCCTCCTCCAATCTTGGAGCCTGAGATGGAGGCAATGATAAATGCATTGATGCCCATGGATGTTGAGTCATCTGATCCGATGAGAGAGAAAGCATCCATACCATCATATGATGGGTACTGAGTGTCTCTCCTGAAGATGCTTCTTGTGCTCCTAAGTGTGCAAGAAAAATATAGGTGGAGCGATGTGAGTGTGATCGAGTTATTCAAGTACATTCTATGTATGCTCTATTGAACCTTTTGACTCCATTATAAAAACATTTGTTGTGCTTTTTCAAGGTTCTCTATGATTTTTTTTTCAGGTTTCTAAAGTATCATATATTACCACTTAAAAACAAAATATGTGAGTCTCATGATGATGCACAACTGGTATTACGAAAGCTTGGCATAGACTACAACAGCATCCATGTATGTGTCAATGATTGCGTGTTGTTTCGAGGAGACTATGGGACTATGGAAACATGTCCAAAGTGTGGTCCTCACATGTATCCATAGGACATGCAAGTGCAAACCATCCCTTAGAAAGTTCTTAGAAACTTTTCACTTATACTGCGTATAGGTGAGATGTTTCATACGTCAGACATGGCAAGCTTGACAACATGGCATGCATAGAATAGTAGATCCATAGATGGAGTCTAACGAATATCAACAAATTCACACACATGAAGCCACATTGACTCTACCTTTCTAGGCTTTGGACGAGAGTCAAGGAATCTTCGGCTCAGTCTTGCTATGGATGGTGTAAACCCATTGGGTCTTTGGTCAACATTTTATAGTGTGTGGCATGTAGTCCTTGTTAACTACAATATCTTGCCATGGCTTTCTATGAAGAAAGGACATCCCATCAAGAATATAGACATATATCTTTATCCATGAGTTGATGAGCCCAAGATTTTATGACAGGAGGGGGTCGCCATGGAAGATATAAGCAAACAAGATGGTCGATTGTCCGCTAATATACGAGCCATTGTCATATGGACCATGCGTGACTTTTAGGGACTCGGGGAGTGCTCAGGTAGACACGTTTGGTTACCTCAGGTTATCATGCATGTCCATTGTGTAGGCCACAGTTAGACTCTTAAAGGTCATGAACCATGAAGAAGATGGTATATCAAGGACACACTACTTTCTTGCCGGAGGATCATAATTGAGGAAGGTTTTCTTAGATGACCTATAGCACGAATGAACACCCAAAGCTAGTAGGAGTTGAAAATGGTACACACGGAGTCACATTCAAATGAAATATGATAGTTCTCGATTTTCTATGAGTAGCTGTATTGGACCCACTTACAAATTTGGATCCCATACATATTTTCAAGAATGTGGGTAGCTTATTATGGGACCACATCATAGGAAAGAGTGACACTACAGGGGTATGAATGGATTTAAAGGAGGTAGGCAAGATGGAGGTGCTTTGGCCACAGTCGAGCATTGATGGTTGCTTGCAACTACCTCGTGCTCCTTGGGTCCTATCCACTAAAGAAGAGCCCATTCTGAAGTAAATTATCAGGTCTATCTAGACCCCGACGGGTATGATGCCTTTTCTTAGATCCTCTTTCTCTAAAAATGACCAACTATGAGGGCTAAAATCCAATGATTGGCATAAGATATGTCAGGTTTGTATTGGCCTTGATTGTAAGTAGCTTGTGTATTTTTCTATTTAGTGTCTAGTTGGTGCTCGTAATACTTCTTTATTTGTGGCAGTGTCTAGTAGTGATTGCGAATGCAAGATGCCTCACTCCAAAAATATGCAAGGTGATTTATAGGTTGTCAAATTTAGTGCAATGGATCTCATAGAAGGAGATCAAGATGTCCTTTATTAAATTCACAAGGTGGGGAGCAATGGAGACAGTCTGTCTCTTTGAAAAGTACTTGCCCACTAGCATGCTCATGATACAAACTCAGCTCCTGGTGTATCTTGTAGATGAACTAGAGATTTCGGGACTTGCCCATACGTGATGGATGCTTTTTCTGGAGTGCTTCATGAAAAAACTAAAGGGCTTTGTGTGACAATGAGCTCGGGCTAGAAGGTAGCATGGCTGAAGGTTGACTGGTGTCGGAGGTGTTATTATGCTACCAATGGTGGATTCAGACAACAGTATGCTATGGTCACTGAAGGATGATGATAGACTAACTAAAGATGTGGTTGCTGGCAATGGGGCAGAAAAAAATATGGATGCTACAATGGAAGAGAAAGAAAATCATTTTTGTATATTGCATCATGCATCCATGGAGAAGTGACTCGCTAGGTACGAGTAGGCCAGGAAAGATTGGGAAGAAGCGTGATTGAAATTTTGGCGCAGTACACGCCATCAACCAATTTCATATCTGGAGGGCATGGAGGAGATGTCTTGGTTTATGTCTATGTGATGGTTACATGGAGCTCTTATCGCAGCTTCTTGCGAAGGGGTAGAGGTCTCTAATAAGGAGTGGGAATTCTTGAGGGAAGGTAGTTCGAAGGTGACCGCATGTTTTATAAGCTATCATATCTAGATTTTATATGCGACAAGTAATCTAACCATTTGAACACATAGTAAAAAATCTATAGTGTAGTGTGGTCACATGGGCGATATTTTCACCTTGAGCACATCGACAAAATATGCTCCACAATGGATTATGATGTCATGGCGAAGTTTGAGCAAGAGAGCCGATGGTAGGCTACAAATCCAAATATCATTATAGATGAGATGGAGTATTTTGGAAACTTGCAAAGTGTTATCTCACTGGATTACCATAGCTTCTCCATGATCATATTCGATGTACAATGGTTCAAAGTGGTATTGGAAGGAGCTAGGGCAACCATTGAGCAAGGCCCATCGGGATTTTTAAAAAGATTCCAAGAAAAGATGGATAGATCTATGTGACATGTTTGTCTTACCCGCCCATTGTGAACAATTGCGTGACCTATTTTTCTAATTTTTTTCACGACATGGAACAATAAAACATGTTGATTCACTTTTATATGTGTTTTGAACATGTAATTTTCTATCCAAATCCTTGATAACCTCGATGGTAGTATGTTGTGCAATCAGCTCTTCGGAGTGTGAGATTGTATTATGAAAGCAATGTTCCTAGTGTAGACGAGGAGAGCATGCAAGTGGAGGGGTCGATATTGCGGAGGGTGGAGGTCGAAGAGGGCTTTAGAGTGTGTAGAGGAGGAAGATATGGGTAACGATGATGGAAAGATAGGAGGCCAAGAATTCTTTGGGAACGAAGTGGACTCCTCCTTCACTAGTGACCTATCTATAGACCTTTCAGTGTACACGGAGTTGTACTACAAAATTGACATGGAACCATAGGCTACGTTGTCGTGCCACTATGCGCACATTGTGTGAAAAAATCTAGAGTGTGGCTTCCTTATAGATCTAGAGAGCCAATGCCACTTTAGGCATTAGTATTAGTGTCCATGGTTCAAAAATATTAGATTTTTGAAGAAGTTTTAGCCAATTTTTGATATTTTAGATATTATCTCTTGTAAAAATCCATAAAAATGTAGAAAACTTCTAGATTAGGATAACATGTGAAAGAAAGAATGTAGCTTTTAGCTATTTGGAGAGGATTTTATGTAAAATGAAAGATTAGCTAAATCGCATGACATGTGATCATTATTTTTAGGTAGTGAACATCACTTTGAAGTGGAAGATGAAGAGGGAGTGATCTGGCAGAATTCTGGCCAGGTGTGTTAGTATTTTACCCCCCTTTCATAGCCAATGGAAGCATTATATTGGCAATCTAAGTAGCATAGAGGAATGTATTATTTTATACATGTTTTTGTCAACAAGAGTTTTATCTTCTCATAATGCAAAAATAACTGACAGGCTTCATCTCTCTTAGTATTCTTCTACATTTTCTATTTCTTTTTGTGAGTATTCTTCTACATCTTCTATTTCTTCAAACCCCTTCTCTTATTTCTATTGATCTTCCTGAATCTCCCTTCACCTTGTTGTCTCCTACCCCCATGTAGACTTTCGACACCAAACACATCGACACCGTGTTAGGGAAAGTTTATGCTATCATCAGAGGTGAATTGTGAAATATATTTGGGCTGATTTGGGGCTAATATCTTTAGCCATATTTAAAGAATTAGCAACATCAGTGTTCGTTTTATTCATTTCTTACTCTACAGAAGACATCTTGTCAAAATATGCAAGTATTATGTACCCCTATGTCAGGGAAATGTTTGTAGATCATTCATAGATGCTTTGAGTTAAATTAAGAGGAGTTTTTTCTCTTATTTCTTGGCTTTGGTAACTTATCCTTATCAAAAACTAAATTTGAAGCTCTCTTGAAGAAAGTCTCTTTGCCCTACAAGCCTTGTAATTGACTCATAAGCTTTTGTCCCTGACAGTCTACATTGAATGTAATCATGCAAAGTTGATTCATGCTATGGCATCCTGTATGAATGATGGGATGTAGAGTTTTTTATGATACATGAAATCCTATCGTACTTGATTTTATAATTTGTGATTGCTCTTAGAGTCAAGAAAACAAGCTTGATTTGAGTTAGAACTTATGAGATAATACTCTTGTTATCTTTGCTAAGAACATGGAGTTGGAAGCTTTATTAACAATTTTAAGAACTTTGCTTGAAACCCTCAACCCTTCTTTTATCTCTACCATCTCCAAAGTTTAAGCTCTTGAACCCCCATACATTCTTCTCTCTCAAATCCCTGTGATTGACTATGAAGTACCTCTTGAACCTTTAAACATTCACTGTAATTTACTTATCTTGTGAAGAGACATCTCCATCTTTCTTGTCTAGTTTTCTTGCTAAACCCCTGTGGTGACCTTCAACCCTACACGCTGTGACATTAGTGAACCCGACGTGAAGGTCGGTATAAGAGAACTTCAAGATGGGGGATTCTTCATGAGATACTCTACAACAATTGGTGCACATACTAGAGTAGACTCAGCAACAACAAAGGAAAGATGAAGAGAAGATTGATTCAATAGCTATTAAGGCCCTAGAGGAAGTTTGGTGGGAATTAAAACAATTTAATGGTCAAAATATCTCTATTTTCATTCACTTCTATGTTGAGAAAATGCTCTTCTTTGGTGTATCGCATCATGCATGGAGTCGTTATTTTTGCAAGCTAGCCAAGCATGGTCTTCAAGAAAGAATCCATGGTCCTTTTCAGTGAGATGCGGATTGAGTTGCATTCAAAAAAGTCCTATGCAAAGAATTCTTCTTAGGAGACTCTCGACTGATGAGGAATAAAATTTTCACTGATTGGGTTGAGAAACCCGACAAAGGTTTAGCTCCAACAGCTTTATACCATGAGTTTGAAAGTAAATTTGGACAACTTGACTTAAGGCTGTAGATCCTATTCTACAATAGAAGCTTGTTGATCCCCTAGAAGATGCTACCTTCGGATCAGGAGTCAAGACTGCATGGATAGATGTTACTGATGTAGTTAACATGATTGCTCGAAGAGAGCAGATGCCACTAAGATTGGGCTCTACTTCAACTTCAACAACTCCATTGATGGAGCTTGTTACACCTTAAAAATCCCATATTCCTTTGACTAATCAACCAATGTAATATATTAAATATAAAAAACAAAATTTTTTCCACCCCACGGCGGCGTATGGTGCTGGCATGTGTGAGGGAGGATGGAGGAGCCAGCAAGCTCCTCGCTGGAGCTTGCTTGGCTCCCTCGCCATGCGTGATGACAGGTAAGGGGGGAAGGATTCCCTCCCCTCCCCTATTTAAAGAGGGAGGGCCGGTCGGATAACGGAGGAAGGAGCAAGAGGAGAAGAACCTATACGCCGCCCTGCCTGATTTTCTGCCAGTTGATGCTGCGCCACGAGCTACCGCTGCCGCCATCACCTCCAGCTTCCCTCCACAGCGCCACTGTCAGATCCTCGTTTCCCCCCCCGGCCAGATTATATTTCCCCCCCCTCCAGCCACGTGATAAAGGAAGCTTCTTCTTCCTAAGGGGGGGGGTACCCTTGATGACACCGTGGGCGAGCATCCACGCGAGGAGAACCTCGCGCACATAAAGGCAACGAGGTAGAAAAGATCAAGTCATAGAATCCACGTCGGGAGGGCGCATGTCCACGCGAAGAAGAGAACCCCACGCACGTGGAGGCGACGCAGGCTAATCAAGCCCCCTTTCACCCCCCCTATAACCCTTTTAACCTTTTCATGCCCCCCTCATAACTCTTTCTTTTTTTTCACAACCCCCTAAGATTTTTTTTAAAATCCCCCGTGTCCCCATTACTTCTTTCTTTTTCCCCCCCTCGACCCCAAATCCAAACCATCATCATGGGCCCGGATGTTTTCCCGTGAGGAAGAAGTAGCTGGTGAGGAAGAGTAAAAGAGGGAAAGTAGAGGAAGTGCAAGGAAGGAGAATAAGTGCCTTCTATACCTTTTACCCCAAGCCAAAGTTCTCCAAGAGTTCTTGTGGTTGCAAAACCACACTCACCCATAAAATTTTTTGCCAAATGTAGACCCTATAGGACCTTATTAGGCTTTGTAAATCTTTTCCTCTCTGAAGAATCTAAGAATCTTAAGGTCCTATCATTCCTTCTCGTGACCAACCGTTTTAACGACACCTTGCCTCGAAAGAGAGACGGTGGAATTCCAGAAGAAAGAGTAAAAGCTACCTTCACATTCGAACTACGATGCCGCCTAAGAAAGTCCAAGGAGTAGCTGCGGGAGGTTCATCTCCCGGTATCCATGTGGATATCTCACCCCAAAACCACGTTTTTCTTCTTGGCTTTAATTCGGTTTTAAGTTAATCATGCAAAGAGAAATTGTTAGGGACAGGATATATTTGTCCAAGTTATTTGTAATGAAGGAGTTTAGCTTATTTGAATGAATGATAATGTATAGAACATAGTTTCCTTTGAATAGCATCATCCATTATAAATTACAAGCAAGATTATCTATTTACTATAGTAGTATATTTCAATTAAATCCTGAAGGTATAGAAATTGTATCTTGCACCATTAGTCCTATTCCTTTTTGCAACGAATCATTGTAAATGATTAAATTCATGAAAGGTTCTTTTTGTTGCTCAAATTACTAGGAAGTTATCATTGCTAATTGCATATCTTAGCAAAGGAAATGATTGTTATTTGGCATGAGTTCGTCTGCAAGGAAAAAGGAAGATTAAATTGAACTGTATCGGCGACTGGAAAGTCAATTGTCACAAGGATAGCAAAACCGTGACAAGGCGATCAATATTACCTTCCAAAAGATAACCAAACCAATCTAAACTTAGAAATACCATGCTGAAGAGAAAAATATGCCTTGGAAATGATTTAAAGACCAAATAAACGTTTATACCTTAAGAACTTGACTACTTTCCTTATTGTAGGGTCAATAAAGTGGTAAAGATAAGGAACTAGGGTTTGTCTTTGAGGTTCTTAAAAAGAAACCCTAGGTTCGACATACGTCAGTTTAAAGAAACTTAAATGGATTATTTCAACGCATCAAGTATGAAGTCATGTAGTCTTGTGGCTGGTTCACAAGACGAAAGGGTAAATAACCTCAACAAGGATGGCAGATCCTTACGCAAGTTATCTTGCAAAAGGACGTATTCGTGAATTTCTTCTAAATAAGGAAAGTTATAAACTAGAAACTAAAGTATCTAATGAACTTAAGGGTTGACCAAGTTGGGTTAATAAGGTATGCCCTAACCCAGACTATAAAGGATCTCGCCAAGTTACAAGACACCTTGGGAACGAGTGCTGATACACTCAAAAGTAAAGAATAATTCCTTAACAGTTTGCCAAACAACACGGTCGATCTTAATGGAAATGTTTGTGCTTGCTAGAGATTTTTTTTTAGCACTGTTTGAATTATGAATTACAAATTAAATGAATACCTATACTTCAAGTTGAAGGCCTCAAGGGAGAGGCAGTTTCGGTTACCCCCGACTGCCTGCCTAACCCTAACCAAGGGGGTTGTTGACCGCACCGGGAATGTGGACCGAACCCGCCACGAGAGGTCTCTCCGTTGAGCTCTACTTGGAGCAGGAGGACGCTTGGGTGCCAGGGGGGGCTCTGGCCGTAAATCCCTTGCCTTCCGGGTCCTGCAGAAGAGGCTAACGTGACTCGGGATTGGATCTCGAGGCTCGCATACTAGTTTACGGACGGAAGCTTGGAATAGTGATCCCTGCGGATTACTGAATAGCCTTCGGGCGGATTATGGACAAGCCTATAGGCGAAACTCATTGTATTTCAAAGATAAAATGATGAAATGTTAATAAAGAACTTGCTTGATATTGTTTTTCTATGTCACGTGATAAGATTACGTGAAGGAACCAATGCTTAATGGATTAATTAAAGAAGCTGATTGTTATATGTCAAATCAATGTGTTAGATAATTACATAACTAAAAACAAACCGAGGAAAGTGCGGAGGATAGGCCATGGGTCCGTCCTATGGTTAGGTGGTCCCGGTTAGTCGGAAACGTTTCTAAAAAATCTCGAAGAACAGCGGGATGATCATCAAAATGAATAACGAAAGCGATGACCCGGAGTTATGTCTTACCCAATTTACACTGTTTTAGGGGACGGTTGAGCTTTGCATCCCTCTCGTTTCCCATTCTCCTTGAACCAAGTGCAGTGTGAATCCGCTTCGGACCTGGCGTTTCTCTGTAAAGTAGTTCGCTCGGGTCTGACGCTAGTTGCTGTTAGTTAATGACCAATAAGGAAAGCCCTAATTCCGGTGGATCCTAAGTGGGAACGGCCAGGATACTTCCGCTACATGGAAGATGCGGGAAGACCTAGATCGCAAATCCCGTAACATTCCATGGGAGTGCCGGGCGGAGCTTTCTAGAGATCCTTTCCGATGGACTGCTAAGACGTGTTCTGGATGACACTAAGAGGTCATGTTACAGTTGGTATCAGAGCCAACCAATAACGGAATTTCTTTTACAAAATATCAATTAAATGAAGCAAAGAAATTGTTGTTGTCCAAAACATTTCCTTATATTCAATGCTGTCTTGTAGAATTATGAAGCATGGAACAAGTTTTTGGTATTTCAGGTCATGTTTATGATTGCAATGCATTCTCTGCTTTATAGACAAAGAATTGGGATGATGAACATCCTGGAGCAGATTTATAATCCATCACCTTTATACATAGAACGAAGATGGACGGGGTCTTCAGGAATCTACTATATAGCCGCCCACCGGTTTGCTTATCTACAAACCAACCTAAAGAGGATCAGGTGGCTGGAAGACTTGAAGGTCGTGAAGCTGTTCGTTTTTGTGGAAGCTCACGTAAATTCAACTCTACATATCCGAGGTCGGAGGGTTGAGATGAACTCATATGTATATGAGGAAGTAACCCGTGTAATCCCAGCCGACAGGATTAAAGTGTTGGGCCGCCATGAGAAGTATGGATTCCAACGGAAAGGGTATCCTGAACTTCCAATGAAATATCGATTCCTAAAGATCCATGACCCAAAACCCTACTATTACACAGTTCAAGTAGACAAATGCAATACAACGTTGTTCTCCCCAAACTGAAAGTAACGATTGGCTTATCATTACATGAAACGTTATATTCAAAAAGGCTATGCCCATGTAAATACAAATAAAGACTTCTTTTTATCAATATCTGGCTGTGCATAAGAGTTGTTAAAAAGTTAAGTAGCTACATTGTTTACAAGATAACCGAACTAAAAATGAAAGATAAGCTAACATCGATTATCATATAATAACGTTAAGAAAACCTTTATCCCGGCACAACCCCACGTACAGGTTCCAAATTCGCCTCCTACATTAAGTACTGCTGTGATCTAGGAGAAGAAGTTCCTCCTCAAGCAGATAAAGCCACCCGAGTTTGACGGGAGAGGCAGGTTTGTCCAGGCTAATGCTTAAATTTGGATTGAATCCATGGAGGATTACTTCGAAGCAGCCAGTACTGCACCTACCAATCAGGCTATGCTTGCCAAGTTAAAGCTCATGGCGAAGCCAGACTTTGGTGGAAGTAATGGTGCAGGGATCAAGGGATCACAGAGGGATCCGTTACCTAGGAGAAGCTGAAGAAATTCGTGCAGGGTAGATACTTACCACCTGCATATCGCACATAGAAAATGAACGAGTTCTACGAGCTAAAACAGCTAGGACTCACTCTTGACGCATACTACTCTAAATTTGTCTCACATTTAAAGTATGCGCCACAAATGGACATGACGCACCAGGTGTCCAAATTTTGTGCGGGCTTAAATCCACCAGTAAATACCCATCTCGAATCTATGTGTCCATCAGATCTTCAGGATGCACTCATTCAAGCAGTGCCTATAATTCAGGAGGTGCAAGCTAGATTAAGGGGTAACAAAACTTGGTCTTATAGTGACCCGAACAGAGGAGCATTCAGACCTCAAATGAAAGAGAGTTCAAGGTCATAATCAGGGACAAAGAAAGAAAGCAAGGACAAGTAATGTCAACAATTTTGTTTCTACTCAAAGTAATGGCCAAAACCTCCGTTTTTTCCATTGCAACGAACCTGGTCACTTCAAGAGGCAATGTCCCAAGCTCAACGGAGGACATCGCCAAACACCTTTCCAAGGAGTAGGCCGTGGTCAAGGAGCCACCACTCATGGAAGAGGAAGAACTGCCTGCATTGCCAATAGGCAAAGATGTGAAGAATAAGAAGAGAAAGATCCGACTATGGAAGTAGAATTCGAAAGAGCGATAGTCCATGCTGCTTTACACAAGAAAGGGCCGAATCGCCAATTCTCGGTGATTCAGACACCGTCATACTATCAAGGTAAAGGTTTCAAAACCTTGATTGATTGTGGTAGTACACATTCCTTTATCTCACCACCATGTGCAAAAAGATTAGGAATAGCCACAGTAGAAGCACATACCCCGCTTGTGGAATTGGCAAATGGTCGTGAGGTAACTTGTACCAGGCAAACTGCTAAGGTGGAATTCTTTCTGGGAGGAAAGAAGATTTCAATCAAATTCAGAGTCATGAATTTAGGTATCCATGAGTGTCTACTCGGAATGGATTGTCTTAAGCCCAACGACGCCCACATTCACTATGGAAAGGGTCAAGTTTCCTTTCGAAACTCTGAAAGGGTATTAGTCACAACTCAAGGTGAGGTAGGAGTGCCAAGAATCCAATTGGCCAAAGTATCTCGGATCATAAAAGGAGTCAGAAAAGGATTACCTGTTTACTTGATCAAACTCAACAAGTTAGATCAAAAGGAAGAGTCTCATGAAGGACCTTCTTGGCTAAAGGAATACGCTGACATATTCCCTGAAGAGTTGACCGAACTTCCGCCTCAAAGAGAAGTGGATCATGAGATTAGGTTAGTACCTGGAGCTGCACCAATTGCAACGAGACCTTATAGAATGTCCATACTAGAAGCAATTGAGTTCAAGGAACAACTCAAGCAACTGTTAGATCATGGTTACATCTGGCCTAGCAATTCACCGTGGGGAGCGCCAGTACTATTCCAGAAAAAGAAAGATGGGACACTTCAACTATGTATTGATTACCGAGGGTTGAATCAATCAACAGTCAAGAACAAGTATCCTATTCCTAGAATAGATGAGCTTCTTGATTGTCTTCAGGGTGCAAACATATTCTCCAAGATTGATCTCAGGTCAGGTTACTATCAGATAAGGATCAAGGAAGATGATATTCCAAAGATGGCCTTCAATACATGATATGGGCACTTTGAGTTCCTAGTTATGTCATTCGGGCTTACGAATGCACCTGCCACCTTCAATAGATTAATGAAAGATATTTTTAGACCATATCTTGATGATTTCGTGCTTGTCTTTTTCGATGACACTTTAGTCTATTCTAAATAGGAAGAAGATCATGAACCTCAACTTCGGATTGTCCTTGAGACAATGAAGTCACATAAGCTGTATGCAAAAATGAAGAAGTCTGCATTCTTTAAGCGTCAGATTGAATATCTGGGATTCATAGTATCATCAGAAGGAATATCAGTAGACCTAGCCAAGGTCAGAGATGTGCTTGAATGGCCAACACCAATATCAGTCAGAGAAATACGCAGCTTTCTTGGATTGACAGGATGGTATAGGGTCTTCATAAAAAACTATGCTTTGATTGCAGCACCTCTAACGGATTATGGTATAGGGTCCTCTGAACTAGCTAGAGAGGAAGCATGCCATGATTTGGTCTACCAAACAATGCTAAAGGAAATATCTACCAAGGAGCAGAATCAAAAGTTGCAAGCTAAGTATCACGAATTTTCCATTGATAATGGACTTATCTACTACAGAACAAGACTGTGCATACCAGCAAGCCAGTCACTTAAGCAGAAAATAATGTGGGAAGCTCATGATTCCCCTTTCACAGGACATCCTGTCTATGCTAAGACTCTTAATGCAGTTAGAAAGAGCTACCATTGGGAGAGGCTTAAAGGTGACGTTCCCAAATATGTCACTGAGTGTTTGTCTTGCCAACGTATTAAAGCCAAAGATGTCTTGATGCCAGGGAAACTGCAACCGCTTGACATCCCTCAAATGAAATGGGAATTCCTCAGTATGGATTTTGTTGTAGGCTTATCCCAAGTCCAGGGAGGATACAACTCCATCATGGTTGTGGTTGACATGCTTACTAAGGTTGCACATCTTATTCCAGTAAAGACAAACTATAAAGCCTCCGACATTGCAAGATTTTTTATCAAGGAGATATTCAAGCTACATGGGTTACCCAGAAGAATCATTAGTGATCGAGATTCTCTCTTCACATCACACTTCTGGAGAGCTATCTTTGAAGCTATTGGGACTCAACTCTGCTTTAGCACCGCCTACTATCCCCAAACGGATGGCCAAACAGAGCGAGTAAATCAAATCATCAAAGATATTCTTAGGGCATACTGCTGTCGAGAGCCGGAGGTGGATTCAATACTTGCCATTAGTTGAACTTGCCTACAATGCTTCTTACCAGCAGAGCATTCAGATGACCCCTTTCCAGGCATTATATGGTCATGATTGTCGAAGTCCTCTAAACTTTTCTGATCCAACCCTAAGGGTTGAAGCGTCAAGACAAATGTTGGAAGACATGGATGATCAAATAAAGTCAATAAGACAAGACATACAAGCGGCCAAAGATAGAAAAAAGGCATACGCAAATTTGAAGCATAAAGAAAGAGTCTTCAAAGAAGGAGACATGGTCTTCATTCACGTACGCCCTAAAAAGAGTTCTCTATCCCTAGGAGATTGCAAGAAGCTAAGTCCAAGGTATTGTGGGCCATACAAAATCCTCAAATGCCTAGGACCCAATGCTTATAGATTGCAACTCCCTGAGAACCAAAAGGTTCACAATGTATTCCATATCAGCCTATTAAAAAAATATGTACCCAACCCTAACCATGTACTTGATGATGAACAAATTGTAATGCCTAGTCAAGGAGTCCTTGAACTAAGGATGGATAGGATCTTAGGTGTTAGGGAGAGACAGTTAAGATCTAGAACCTTGAGAGAATGCCTCGTCCAGTGGAAAGATTATTCCGAAGAGGATGCCACTTAGGTAGATGAAGGCACTCTCAACCATCAATATCCCCAGTTTATCTCGAGATGAGGACATCTCAATTCTTCTAAGGGGGAGAGAATGTAATATATTAAATATAAAAAACGATTTTTTTTCCGCCCCACGGCGGCATATGGTGCTGGCGTGTGTGAGGGATGATGGAGGAGCCAACAAGCTCCTCGCTGGAGCTTGCTTGGCTCCCTCGCCATGCGTGATGACAGGTAAGGGGGGAAGTATTCCCTCCCCTCCCCTATTTAAAGAGGGAGGGCCGGTCGGATAACGGAGGAAGGAGGAAGAGGAGAAGAACGTATACGCCGCCCTGTCCGATTTTCTGTTAGCTGATGCTGCCACCACGAGCTGCCGCTTCCGCCATCACCTCCAACTTCCCTCCACAGCGCCACTGTCAGACCCTCCTTCCCCCCCGCCAAATTATCTTTCCCCCCCCTCCTGCCATGTGATAAAGGAAGCTTCTTTGTAGAAGCTTCCTAAGGGGGGGGCTAATCAAGCCCCCTTTCACCCCCCCTATAACCCTTTTAACCTTTTCAACCCCCCCCCCCCCCTAACTCTTTCTTTTTTTTCACAACCCCCTAAGCTTTTTTAAAAAATCCCTCGTGTCCCCATTACTTCTTTCTTTTTCCCCCCCTGGACCCCAAATCCAAACCATCATCATGGGCCTGGATGTTGTCCCGTGAGGAAGAAGTAGCCCGTGAGGAAGAGTAAAAGAGGGAAAGTAGAGGAAGTTCAAGAAAGGAGAATAAGTGCCTTCTATACCTTTTACCCCAAGCAAAAGTTCTCCAAGGGTTCTTGTGGTTGCAAAACCACACTCACCTATAAACTTTTTTGCCAAGTCTAGACCCTATGGGACCTTATTAGGCTTTGTAAATCTTTTTCTCTCCGAAGAATCTAAGAATCTAAAGGTCCTATCATTCCTTCTCGTGACCAACCGTTTTAACGACACCTTGCCTCGAAAGAGAGATGGTGGAATTCCATAAGAAAGAGTAAAAGCTACCTTCACATTCGAACTATGATGCCGCCTAAGAAAGTCCAAGGAGTAGCTGCGGGAGGTTCATCTCCCGGTATCCATGTGGATATCTCACCCCAAAACCACGTTTTTCTTCTTGGCTTTAATTCGGTTTTAAGTTAATCATGCAAAGAGAAATTGTTAGGGACAGGATATAATTGTCCGAGTTATTTGTAATGAAGGAGTTTAGCTTATTTGAATGAATGATAATGTATAGAACATAGTTTCCTTCGAATAGCATCATCCATTATAAATTACAAGCAAGATTATCTATTTACTATAGTAGTATATTTCAGTTAAATCCTGAAGGTATAGAAATTGTATCTTGCACCATTAGTCCTATTCCTTTTTGCAATGAATCATTGTAAATGATTAAATTCATGAAAGTTTCTTTTCGTTGCTCAAATTACTAGGAAGTTATCATTGCTAATTGCACATCTTAGCAAAGGAAATGATTGTTATTTGGCATAAGTTCGTCTGCAAAGAAAAATGAAGATTAAATTGAATTGTATCGGCGACTGGAAAGTCAATTGTCACAAGGATAGCAAAACCGTGACAAGGCGATCAATATTACCTTCCAAAAGATAACCAAACCAATCTAAACTTAGAAATACCATGCTGAAGAGAAAAATATGCCTTGGAAATTATTTAAAGACCAAAGAAACATTTATACCTTAAGCACTTGACTACTTTCCTTATTGTAGGGTCAATAAAGTGGTAAACATAAGAAACTAGGGTTTATCTCTGAGGTTCTTAAAAAGAAACCCTAGGTTCGACATACGTCAGTTTAAAGAAACTTAAACGGATTATTTCAACGCAGGACTTGTGCAGCAAGTATGAAGTCATGTAGTCTTGTGACTAGTTCACAAGACAAAAGGGTAAATAACCTCAACAAGGATGGCAGATCCTTACGCAAGTTATCTTGCAAAAGGACATATTCGTGAATATCCTTCTTAATAAGGAAAGTTATAAACTAGAAACTAAAGTATCTAATGAACTTTAGGGTTGACCAAGTTGGGTTAATAAGGTACGCCCTAACCCGGACTATAAAGGATTCCACCAAGCTACAAGACGCCTTGGGAACGAGTGCTGATACACTCAAAAGGAAAGAATAATTCCTTAATAGTTTGCCAAACAACACGGTCGATTTTAATGGAAATGTTTTTGCTTTCTAGAAATTTTTTTTGAGCACTGTTTGAATTATGAATTACAAATTAAATGAATACCTATACTTCAGGTTGAAGGCCTCAAGGGAGAGGCAGTTTTGGTTACCCCCGACTGCCTGCCTAACCCTAACCAAGGGGGTTGTTGACCGCGCCGGGAATGTGGACCGAACCCACCATGAGAGGTCTCTCCGTTGAGCTCTACTTGGAGCAGGAGGACGCTTGGGTGCCAGGGGGGGCTCTGGCCGTAAATCCCTCGCCTTCCGGGTCCTGCAGAAGAGGCTAACGTGACTTGGGATTGGATCTCGAGGCTCGCATACTAGTTTACGGGCGGAAACTTGGAATAGTGATCCCTGCGGATTACTGGATAGCCTTCGGGCGGATTATGGACAAGCCTACGGGCGGAACTCATTGTATTTCAAAGATGAAATGATGAAATGTTAATAAAGAACTTGCTTGATATTGTTTTTCTATGTCAGGTGATAAGATTACGTGAAGGAACCCGTGCTTAATGGATCAATTAAAAAAGCTAATTGTTATATGTCAAATCAATGTGTTAGATAATTACATAACTAAAAACAAATGGATGAAAGTGCGGAGGATGGGCCATGGGTCCGTCCTACGGTTAGGTGGTCCCGGTTAGCTGGGAACTTTTCTCAAAAATATCAAAGAACAGCGGGATGATCATAAAAATGAATAACGAAAGCGATGACCTAGAGTTATGTCTTATCTGATTTACGTTGTTTTAGGGGAACAGAATGGGACTATGCCTTATGGTAGAGAGGTTGAGCTTTGCATCCCTCTCATTTCCCATTCTTCTTGAACCAAGTGCAGTGTGAATCCGCTTCAGACCTGGCGTTTCTGTGTAAAGTAGTTCGCTCGGGTCCGACGCTAGTTACTGCTAGTTAATGACCAATCAGGAAAACCCTAATTCCGGTCGATCCTAAGTGGGAACGGCCTGGATACTTCCGCTACGTGGGAGACGCGGGAAGACCTAGATCGCAAATCCCGTAACATTCCATGGGAGTGCCGGGCGGAGCTTTCTAGACATCCTTTCCGATGGACTGCTAAGATGTGTCCTGGATGACACTAAGAGGTCATGTTACAACCAACTCTTTCTTCTTTTGTTCCTTTTAAAAATGATTTCATGGATGAATTCATCAAAATCATGTGTGATATTTATTTGAATCTTATATAAATTAGTTCCAAGGTGGAGAAACTGGATCTCAAAGTTGAAGAATGAGGATGATCATCAACTCAAAGACCCATGAGAGAAGGCTATAAGAGGCATTGTATTTGGTGTGACAGCCAACAAAATGACAAGAGGGAGTGATCTACCTTCCGTGAGGCGCTGAAGCACAAAAGCTCATCTTTTGGAAAGATAGAAAATTTCATGCAACTAAAACTCGTCTTCTACTGGAGCCAAAATTTAGCAATGGTGGAATGAAGAAAAGATTAGAAGATTTATCTGTAAAGAATGCCTACGGAGCAACTGATGTAGCTACCTATGGACTGCAAATTGAGCCAACTAAATAAAAAATGAAAGCATGTAAAGCTAATGTGCAATCTAAAGTATGGATGCAGCCATTAGATCAAATGGAATGCGGCAAAGTAGCCAAAGATGATTTGACTAACGCTAATCAATGCATTCGATGAATAATTGGTTGGAAAGAACCGGTAAATTCTTTTTCTGCTTTTGCACATTTGGCTGATGTAAATCATAAATAAGTCTTGATTGAAGAAAAGAGAAGAAGAGAAGATGAACTAGGGCCTTCCTCTTCTGGCCCTTTGAAACGGGTAACTAGAAGAATGCCTAAACAGCCAAAGCTTGCTGAAAATAACCCTAGATCAAGAGATGGAAGATGTGTCACGAACAAAGAAGCCTAAAGGAAAGAAGAAAGACAAGCACCTAGGCTACAAATTGCAGTTTGACATAGAATCTGCACCGATCTCAAACGAGTTCTAGAAGAACGAATTCTGGGAAATAAAATTAAGTTCATCTTAGGTGAAACTCTCAAAATTTTCAAACGTGAATTTCATTATGTAATTATTAATATAATCAAAAGAAAAAGACAATATGTTGGTAGAAACAATGCATGCTTTTTTGCAAGCTCTTCGAGTCTTTGTGCAAGATGAAGAGAAGCTAACTGCATAAAGAATTCAGCTTGAAGTAGTTAAAGTGTTAATTGTAGCAATTGAAGTTGAAGATAAACAAAGCATGAATGTAAAAATTAAAGAAGTGAAGGCTAAAAATTTAATGGTCAACTGGTCCAAACTAGTTGGGTAGCCCAGCTCTCAAAAAGAAGATCGTCTATAGCACATGCATAATGAGGATGAGTGGTGACTCATTCCAAGCAGTCACTACCCCTGTATACATTGGGCAAGAGCAACAACGAAGACAGTCATCAAAATTGGAGAAAAAGAAACGCCATGTATTGCACTCTTAGACCATGGTTCTGAGATAAATGTCATAGCAAGGAGTCTCTATGAAAGTGGCGGATGGCCCATAGATGTTGATCCACGTTGGCAAATGAGAGCTGCAAACAACTCTTCTGGAGAGTTATATGCTGCATGTCCTAATGTGCAGATAACTATTGGAGACATAAAATATAATTTTCAATTTTTTGATCATTCTTGGGCAACCTTACATTTCTAAAGCCCACTTGGAAACAAAAGCTCTTGATAATGGTTCTTCCTATACTCGAATACAAAGCAAGGATAATGAATGAGTTGTTCAATTTCTTTGTGTGTGTGTTAACCATCATCGAAATAGGGATCAGTTGCATGATTATCCTGTGCCTCCTAATGCTCAAGAATTCAAGGGTTTTTGGGCTACACTGTTGTAAAAGGACGCTATGGCAGTGCGTCATGTAAAAAGATTGAACCTTTTTATGCTACACAAATTGTGTCTCTAGAAAATCTATATGTATGTACAACGAATAGTATAGGTTGTTATAAGTCTCTTCTAGCCATGACTAAAGCTGAAAGAAAATATTTATATCATGTAAAAAGGGTGCTAAAAACGTATGACATGATCTCTAAAAATGAAGATATTTCGAGCATTTTTTTTGGATTGATTACTACTAACACATTGGTTGAAATATATGAAGTTGCTCATATAGAAAATCTAGGTGAAAATTAGTCCATAGACGTATGCCCATTGGATTTTTATCAAACAATTCAAGACTGTGTTGAGCATGAAGACATTGGTTTACTCAACAAGACTGAAGCACAAGTGGAGACAAAATACAAGATGATGGATAAGAAGGTCAATCCTGTGGTAGTCCCACTACCTCGTGAAAGTGAAGGGCTAGCTGATAGGGCACCAAATCAGCCAAGTCTTCGTGATCCTTTCAACATTGGTCACAAGTTTACATTTAAAAGTATATAAGAGCTCAAAATAGGTGATAATTCTTTTCTTTCGCTGGTTGAAAAACACTCTTTTATGCAAATGCTAATGAAACATAGAAAAGATTTTGCATTTTAGCCAAGTGAAATAGGCTGTGTGGATCCAAATATTGTAGCTTCTATGGTCATTTTTATGGTCCCACATGTGCCTTGAAACCTCAAGCCCATTCCCGTCCTTCCAAGGGTTCCCAAATTATTAAAACTTCTAAATGAGAAGATAATAATGAAGACTTTAGAACCTTCTTCAGCACCTTACTCAAATGGATGGTTTACCATGCCCAAGAAAAATATATCCTTATGATTCATTCAAGATCTATATCCTGTTAATCGTGTCACAAACCGAAATGTTGGTTCAGGTCCAATTGTTGACGAGTTTGCTGAAGCTTTTGTAGGTAGAGAAATTTATTCTGTGGGTGACCTATATTCAGGGTATGACCAATTTCAGCTTTCATTAGAAAGTAGAGACACTACCATAATGAAGACATCTCTTGGATTGGTCTGCATGTGCACTCTACCACAAGGTGCAACAAACTCTGTAGCCCATATGATGAATACCATGCACAAAGTCTTAAGGGACTTTATTTGACAACTTACTCTTCCATTTCTTGATGATGTACCTATCAAGGGATGTGAAGTCAATGAAAAGAATAAGGAGCTTGACGAAGATGGTTGTAGGACATTTGTAGTTAACCATATTCATGATTGTGATAGAATTTTGACAAGGCTAGAGGAGGTACATCTTACCCTTTCTAGAGCTAAGTCGATTTTCAGAGTAGAAGAAGTCCTAATGGCCGGACATCTATGTGACCCCCGGACGTAAACCTTCACCAATCAAGATAGATGCTATCAGCAGAATGCAAGAAAAATACATAAATATTTCAGAAGTGAGAAGACTTCTTGGTGCATGTGTATTCTATCTAGTATGGATACCACATTTTGCTCATGTAGCCAGAAATCTCTATGAATTACTAAAAAAAGGCCAAAGATTCCCTTGGGGAAAAGAGCATACTTTCACTATATGCAAACTAAAGAAGTTGTTAATTTCAATCCCCACTCTCAAAATGGCTATTTATTCAAATGGTCAACCCATCATCCTTACTGTGGATACAAGTCCCATTGGGATAAGATGGGTTGTTGACCAAGAAGACCTTGAAGGTAACATGTATGCAATTTGTTTTGGAGAAAAGATTCTCAATGAACGTCAAAGAAGGTATGCACAAGTGAAAAGGGAATTGTGGGGAGTTATAACAACACTAAGGTGTGATCATGAATACTTTATAGGTGCTTATGTAGTGGTAGAAACTAATTATCTTCCACTCTTGGGCATGATTGTCAACTGCTCTACACCCGACATTGCTATGCTAAGATGGATTTCATATATTGAATCTCTCAACCCCAAATTAAATCATATTGTAGGAAAGGCGAATCCAATTGTTGACATGCTGGCACATGCAAGATATGACAATGAAGAAGAGATGAAGGAAGAAGATGAAGCTGAAGAATCTATACTTGCTGAATTTCATTCCACGGCTGCTGAAAGTAGCTTTTCAATTGCTGCATATACAAACCCAAAGCTGAATCTTACAGGTGAAGCTGATCTTCTTAATGGTATATCATTAAGTACACTAAGAACAAGAAAAGGTACTACTGTCAATCAGCATATAACAACAAAGATCAAAGATTTACCTATGGAAAGAAGGGTGGTCAACTAGAAGCCAACATGCTCATTGCATTGCTCAAGTTCTAGTTCATTTTCTTGAAGAAGATTATGAAGAAGATTGGCTAAATATCTTGGACAATATTTAAGCACAATGAAGAAGAAAGAGACTTGGACTGATGAAGAGTTCAAGCATATTAAGAGGAAAGCTTATGGCTTCTTTCTTAAAAATGGGCATCTATGGAAGTATGCAAAGAAGAAGAAATGAGCACCTCTCCGAGTTTTAGGTAATAAAATTTTGCAACTACATGTAATGAAGGAATTTCATGAAATATTTTGGGCTGGCCATAGAGGTATATGGGGAACCTTTATTAAAGTCAAAGAAAAATACTGGTGGTAGAACATGTATCAAGATATAGAGCATTTTGTTGAAACTTGTTATGTGTGTTAGATGTATTCTATGATTAAGCATCGAGATGGGTTACAACCAACTTATCCCTTGTCTATACATTATAGATGGGTTATTGATCTTGTAACCATGCCTACATAGATATGGAATATGCGTTATTTAGTGCTTGCAAGAGAATATCTAACCAATCAAGTTGAAGGTAAAGCTTTAACAACCAAGATCACTAAAGCTATTTGTCACTTTTTTCTTGAAGAAGTATTTTGCAAATATGGCTATGTTGGGAAGGTAACAACAGATAGAGGAGAGCTAGATGTCGATGAGACATGCAACTTCTCTACTCAATTTGGTATCACGTTGGCTTTGACATCAGCCTACAATCCTGAATGCAATGGAAAGAGTGAGAGAGGACATCAACCTATTCTCAAAGCTTTAGTAAACTCTTGTAGAGGAAAGATCAAAGAATGGCCTAAAATGCTACCTTTTGCATTATCGGCTGATTGGACTACCCAGAGTACAGTGATTAGCTATATGCTAGTTGAAGTGATGCATGGAAAACAACCAATTATGCCAATTGAAGAATCTATCCTAACATGGAGTCTTTTACCTTGGGAGGAAGGCATCAGTAGAGAAGAGTTGCTGACCTTGTGCATATGGCAGCTAGAAAGAAGTCCTGAAGATGTTCAAGCAACTATTAAGAAGTTAAAAATAACAAGACTAAAAAAAAAAGATTTGATAGGAAACATCCACTTCGGCCAAGAGCTATCCAATAAAATGACTCGGTGCTTGTCTATGACAGCAGCCTACATAATCAATACAGTGCTTCTAGGAAGATAGTAAAGCGTTGGTTTAACCTGTATGTGGTAAAGGTCATTCATGACAATGCCACATATTCATTGGCTGAATTGGATGGGATAAGTATGAAGATACTTGTAGTTGGAAAAAGAATCAAGCTCTTCAAATGAAGAGAAAGTTTAACATATGAGTTAGAAGACTTGGATATAATTCAAGAGCATAAAGACATAAAGAAGTAAGAAGAGGTAAAAGATGAAGACATTGACATGGGAGAAGATACTTCTTCTGACATTGCATATCTATAAGACTTTGGCACATGCCAGAGGATGTGCAAGTTAGGAGGGGATGGATGTCGTTCCACTATGTGTACATCGTGTGAAAAACTCTAGAGTGTGGCTTCCTTATAGATATAGAGAGACAATGCCACTTTAGGCATTAGTGTTAGTGTCCATGGTTCAAAAATACTTTTAAACAAGTTTTAGTTAATTTTTGATATTTTAGATATTATCTCTTGTAAAAATCCATAAAATTGTAGATAACTTCTAGATTAGGATAACATGTGAAAGAAAGCATGTAGCTTTTAGCTATTTGCAGAGGATTTTATGTAAAAAGAAAGATTAGCGAAATCGCATGACATGCGATCGTTATTTTTAGGTAGTGAGCATCACTCTGAAGTGGAAGATAAAGAGGGAGTGATTTGGCAGAATTCTATCCAGGTGTGCTAGTATTTTACCCCCCTTTCATAGCCAATGGAAGCATTAGATTGGTGATCTAAGTAGCATAGAGGAAGGTATTATTTTATACATGTTTTTGTCAACAAGAGTTTTATCTTCTCATAATGCAAAAATAAACCGATAGGCTTCATCTCTCTTAGTATTCTTCTACATTTTCTATTTCTTTTTGTGAGTATTCTTCTACGTCTTCTATTTCTTCAAACCCCTTCTCTTCTGTCTACTGATCTTCCTGAATCTCCCTTCGCCCTATTGTCTCCTACCCCTATTGCAGACTCTCGACACCAAATGCATCGACATCGTGTTAGGAAAATTTTATGCTATCATCAGAGGTGAATTCTGAAAGGTATTTGGGGCTGATGTCTTAGATGTGCAAGTTAGGAGGGGATGGATGTCGTTCCACTATGAGTTAGTAGACTTGGATATAATTCAAAAGCATGAAGACATAAAGAAAGAAGAAAAGGCAAAAGATGAAGACATTGACATGGGAGAAGATACTTCTTCTAACACTGCATATTCGTAAGACTTTGGCACATGCCAGAGGATGTGCAAGTTAGGAGGGGATGGATGTTGTTCCACTATGTGCACATTGTGTGAAAAACTCTAGAGTGTGGCTTTCTTATAGATATAGAGAGCTAATGCCACTTTAGGCATTAGTGTTAGTGTCCATGGTTCAAAAATAACTTTCAACAAGTTTTAGTTAATTTTTGATATCTAAGATATTATCTCTTGTAAAAATCCATAAATTTGAAGATAACTTCTAGATTAGGATAACATGTGAAAGAAAGCATGTAGCTTTTAGCCATTTGGAGAGGATTTTATGTAAAAAGAAAGATTAGCGAAATCGCATGACATGCGATCGTTATTTTCAGGTAGTGAACATCACTCTAAAGTGGAAGATAAAGAGGGAGTGATCTGGCAGAATCTCGCAGAACTCTGGCCGGGTGTGCTAGTATTTAACCCCCCCTTTTGGAGCCAATGGAAGCATCAAATTAGCGATCTAAGTAGCATAGAGGAAGGTATTATTTTATATACGTTTTTGTCTAGAAGAGTTTTATATTCTCATAATGCAGAAATAAACTAACAGGCTTAATCTTTGTTACTATTTTTCTACATTCTCTATTTCTTTATGTGAGTATTTTTCTACGCCTTCTATTTCTTCGAACCCCTTCTCTTCCGTCTACTCCTCTCCGTGAATCTCCCTTTACCCTCTTATCTCTTATCCCCGTGGTAGTGTAATATTTCCGCAACTGCGTACCGTAAATATTGACATCCCGCACACGACGTAAACCTTGTGCAAAGGTTATCTCTTGCATTGAAATTATTGGCAGTGTAATGTGTGACCCGCACGCGTGAAATGGGATCCTCTACATTGGTAAATCAAAACCGGGAGTTCAAAACCGCAAGTCTCACAAAAACACCCTCTTGGGAAGGGCATTTTGAGTAATTCAAGGCAAATTTTTTTAATTTTTTCCCCTTTTTCTCCAGCCGATGCATGGTTGGAGAAGGGGGAGTGTGGGGAGGATGGGGATATGGCAGACGTGGCCTGCATGGGGGGGGGGGACCCATGCAAGGGGGCCCCGTGGTGGATGCCCTCTTTTCCCCCCATGCCTATATAAACACCCCCCTAGCTAGAGGGGGGGGGGCTAGATAGAGCAAGGGCCGTGCAGAAGGGGCGGGCTGTGAGAGGGAGGTGGAGGTCGCCGCCGTGTAGGAAGTCGCCAGCCGCCGCCGTGCAGGAAGTCGCCAGCCGCCGCCGTGCAGGAGCCGCCAGGCCACCTCAGTCCGCCCCATCCCCGCCCTCTTCACGACGAACCCCCCCCTCCTCGTCATCGCTGCTGCCCAGAAGCTTCTTAAGAAGCTTCTAAGGGGGGGGCTTCCTTAACCCCCCTTCCCACGACATCTTCCCAAAGGTCCATTCATACCCCCTCCCCGGGACTTTGAAGAGGAGAAGGTGAAGCCCGTAAAGACTCCCACAAGACCCTTCGAAAAAGGCTTTCGCAAAAAGGAATTTAAAGCCGCAAGCCATCCAAGAATCAACTCCGTGCCAACACGGGGTTTTCCCTAAAGATCTCCTAAAGCCCTTTTTCGGCAAGCGCCATTCCGCAAAGGAATCTTCCGCATACGAGGAAAAGGCCAAAGGTCGGGAGGTTGCATTCCGAGGCAAGTAAATCCGTAGACCACAAAGGCAAATCAGAAGCTGACTCTACACCTACGATGGCCCCAAAAAGGACACAAGATGCGACTGCGGGAGGTTCATCTCCGAGTATACAAGTGGATATCTCCCCGACCCCTCAAGTCCAGGTTCTTTCGAGTTATTTTCGCATAAAGAAATGATTAGGCGCACTTAGTTCATAAGGGAGATTGCATCTTTACGCTTAATTTTAATGCATGTGGAAATTGGAAAAAAATACATTTGGTAAAGTATCTCTTGAAACATTAAGCAAGATTGAAATATGTCATAAATTTGAACGAGTTATCCACCTTAGAAGACTATTTGCATGTAGTTTCTTTGGTACATTATCAAAGTAATGAGTCTAAACTTAGGGCAAAGAAAATGGAATTTATAAGTGCATTCTCTTTCGTCCTAGACATGGTAGGAATAAGCGTGTGCCGCATGTTAGGCAACATCCTCCTCGTAATGATTTCATGAGGCAAGGTTAACACCATAAGATATTATCCGAAAAGAAATAATAGAGTACGGAAATGATCTTATGGACTTGCAAATAGCATGTAAAATGGAATGAATTAACACTAGCTTTAGTTTGGTATAAACTTCGTCAACTACATTGTAGCTAGGAGAATGTTGCGTATTGCATAATCATCATGCGAAAACATCATTCATCAGAAGCCGCATTTAGGAAAGGTTGCATGGTTCGTCAAAGCATAAGATTCGAAAGTATAGACTACAAGGTTGTAGGCATGATTAATAAGTCTTAGGAAAAGTTAGTATCCAGATTATCATGCATTTTTGCTACACCAAGGAAAGATAAAATTATCATAAACCATGTGATGCGTAAAAGCAATAAATCGCATGTTTACGCGTATTGGTGTAGTTGTAACTATTGTTCTCCATTAGATGTAGTTTATTACCTTTAGAAGGTTCATCCTTGTTGCAATACAAGTATATTGAGTTGTCTAAGTAACCTAAAACACAAAGGATTCATATGGGCATGGCTCAGTCGATATGATAGGTATCCCAAGTGGCAAGTGCAATAAGATTTCGACCTAGTTTTACACTTGTTGCCAAGTCTAAAACCGCAAACCCAAAGATCTTACACACGTTCACGAAATGTCGAATCAATTGGATGTTCATGCATAAAATGATCTAAGGTTTTATCCTAAGGATCATTCGTTCAAATGATGAAACTCCGACGGAGTTGCAAATTTCTAGGACCATGGGCCAACATAATTAGGAATGGGTTGGAGGATACCCTAAACCCTGCTACTCGGCTAGAGGTAATTCCGTGGCCGGAGGACGCCATTCAATGGGTGGAATGATCCCGCAGAATGATGCAACACATGTGCAAAAAGGTTGCAACATCGTATAGACTTGAGATTTGTCCACAAGAGAGTTTTGTCATCTCTCGAAATGGGGTTGGCAAGTTATTGAAAGAATTTAACTTACAAGAGGATGAGTAATCATCCTGTTACTCACTTTTCTTGGGGGATAATTGCCAAGGAAAAAGCAAAGTTAGGTACTTGCCTTGAAGCAAATAACCAGACAATAAACTAAAGCGACATGGTCGCTGGAACCTACCACAACAAAACCTAAAGTATTGGTAGGGTATGACCCTAACCCAAGAATGATAGGAATCTTGCCAAGTTGCAATTGATTCCGGATCGAATGCGGGTTGCATTCGGAGAAAAGGAGTCACTCCTTAACAGTTTGCCAGCTAAACGACCATTGGAAATTGATTGTGCTTGTAACAGTTTGGAAAGCACTGTTTGCATTGTTTGCTCAATGAACTAAAGGATGAAATTATATCTAAATACTTCAGGTTGAAGCCTGAAGGGAGAGGCAGCTTCAGTTACCCCCGACTGCCTGCCTGACCCTAACCAAGGGGGTTGTTAGCCGCGCCGGGAACGTGGACCGAACCCGCCGCGAGAGGTCTCTCCGTTGAGTTCTACTTGGAGCAGGAGGACGCTTGGGTGCCAGGGGGGACTCTGGCCGTAAATCCCTCGCCTTCCGGGCCCTGCACAAGAGGCTAACGTGACTCGGGATTGGATCTCGAGGTCCGCATACTAGTCTACGAGTGGAAACTTGGATTAGTGATCCCTGGTGGATTACTGGATAGCCTTCGGGCGGATTATGAATACGCCTACGGGCGGGAACTCCTTGTATTTCAAAGATAAAAGGATAAAATGATAATAAAGAAGTTGTTTGGCATTGTTTTCTTTATGTCCTGTGATAAGATTACGTGAAGGAACCAGTGCATAAGAGGGTTAATTAAAAGAAGCTGTTTGTATATGTCAAACTAATGTGGTAGGTAATTACATAACTAAAACAAACCGAGGAAAGTGCGGAGGATGGACCATGGGTCCGTCCTACGGATGGGTGGTCCCGTTTAGCCGGGAACTTTCCTCAAAGTCTTCGACGAACAGAAGGATGATCAACATCACCGAAATAAGTAATGAGAACGATGACTTGGAATTACCGATTACCCGATTCACGCTGTTTTAGGGGAACGGAATGGGACTATGCCTTTTGGCAGAGAGGTCGAGCCTTGCATCCCTCTCGTTTCCCATTCTCCTTGAACCAAGTGCGGCATGAATCCGCTTCAGACCAGGCGTTTCTGCGTAAAGTAGTTCGATCAGGTCTGACGCTAGTCGCTGTTAGTAAATGACCAAACAATTCTGGTCGATCCTAAGTGGGAACGGCCAGGACACTTCCGTTACGTGGCAGACGCGGAAAGTCCTAGATTGCAAAACCCGCAACATTCCATGGGAGTTCCGGGTGGATATTTCTAGACAACCTTTCCGATGGGCTGCTAAGACGTGTTCTAGAGGATTCTAGTGGACACGTTACAGTTGGTATCAGAGCCGACTTACAATGGAATTGTTTTCATAAAAATTTCATTGAAAGATGAAGTAAAGAAATTGTTCCTGTCCAAACATTTTCTCATCTTCAATACTGTCTTGCAGAATTACGAGGCGTGGAACAAGTTTTTGGTATTCCGGATCATGTTCATGACTGCAATGCATTCTCCGCATTATAGGCAGAGAATTGAAATGATGAACATCTTGGAGCAAATTTATAATCCATCACCGCTATATATAGAGCGAAGATGGACTGGGTCTTCAGGAATCTATTACATAGCTGCCCACCGGTTCGCTTATCTACAGACCAACCTGAAGAGGATCAAGTGGTTGGAAGATTTGAAAGTCGTGAAGCTGTTCATTTTTGTGGAAGCTCATGTGAATTCAACTTTGCATATTCGAGGTCGTAGAGTTGAATTAAACTCATATGCATATGAGGAAGTAACCCGTGTAATTCCAGCTGAGAGAATTAAGGTATTGGGCCGCCATGGGAAGTATGGATTCTAGCGGAAAGGATATCCTGAACTTCCGATGAATTATCGATTCTTAAAGATTCATGACCCAAAACCCTACTATTACACAGTTCCTGTAGACAAATCCAATACAATGTTGTTCTCCCCAAACTAAATGTAATGATTGGATTATCATCACTCGAGATGTTGTATGAGGCTACGCCATATAAATATAAATAAGGATTTCTTTTACCACTATCTGATTGTGCATCAGGGTTGTTGCAAAAAGTTAAGATGCTTCATGAGTTACGAATTAGCTGAACTAAAGATAAGCTAATGTCAATTATCATATAATAATGTTAAGAAAACTTTTACGCCAGGCACAACCCCAGGTACAGGTTCCAAATTCGCCCCCTACATCAAGTACTACTGTGATCCAGGAGAAGAAGTTCCTCCTCAAGCAAATAAAGCCACCCGAGTTTGACGGGAGAGGCAGATTCGTCCAGTCGGACGCTGAGATTTGGATTGAATCTATGGAGGACTACTTCGAAGCCGCTGGCACTGCACCAACCAATCAGGCCATGCTCGCCAAATTAAAACTCACCGGTGAAGCCAGACTATGGTGGAAACAATGCTGCAGGGATCAAGGGATTTCAGAGGGGTCCGTTACCTGGGAGAAGTTAAAGCAAGCCGTGCAAGGGAGATATTTGCCACCCGCATATCGTACTCAGAAAATGAATGAGTTCTATGAGCTAAAACAGTTAGGACTCACCCTTGACGCATACTACTCTAAGTTTGTCTCACTCTTAAAGTATGCGCCACAAATGGACACGACACAGCAGGTGTCCAAATTTTGCGCAGGCTTAAATCCACCTGTAAATACCCGTCTCGAATCTATGCGACCATCACACCTTCAGGATGCACTCATTCGAGCGGCCCCTATAATTCAGGAAGTACAAGCTAAACCAAGGAGTATTAAGAATTGGTCTTATAGCGACCCAAGCAGAGGAGCATTCAGACCCCAGGTTAAGAGAGTTCAAGGCCACAATCAGGGACAAAGAAAGAAAGCAAGGACAAATAACGTCAACAACTTTGTTCCTACTCACGGTAATGGCTGAAACATCCGATGTTTCCACTGCAATGAACTCGGTCACTTCAAAAAGCAATGCCCCAAGCTCAGCGAGGGACACCGTCAAGGTATTGGCCGCGGTCAGGGAGCCGCCGCCCGTGGAAGGGGAAGAGCTGCCTGCATTACCAATAGGCAAAGATGTGAAGCAGAGGAAGAGGAAGATCCGACTATGGAAGCGGATTTCGAAAGAGCGACGGTCCATGCCGCTCTACACAAGAAGGGGCCGAATCGCCAGTTCTCGGTAATTCAAACACCGTCGAACTATCAAGGTAAAGGTTTCAAAACCTTGATTGATTGTGGCAGTACACATTCCTTTATCTCACCAGCATGTGCTAAGAGATTAGGAATAGCCACAGTAGAAGCACCTACCCTACTTGTGGAATTGGCAAACGGTCGTGAGGTAACTTGTGCTAGGCAAACTGCTAAGGAGGAGTTCTATCTGGGAGGAAAGAAAACCTCAGTCAAATTCAGAGTCATGAACTTAGGCATCCATGAGTGTCTACTCGGGATGGATTGGCTTAAGCCCAATGACGCCCACATCCACTGTGGAAAGGGTCAAGTTTCCTTTCGAAACTCTGACAGAGAGTTTGTTACGACTCAAGGTGAGGCAGGAGTGCCGAGAATCCAGCTAGCCAAGGTATCGCGGATCATAAAAGGGGTTAGGAAAGGATTACCTGTTTACTTGATCAAACTCAACAAGTTAGATCAAAAGCAAGAGTCTCATGAGGGACCCTCTTGGCTAAAAGAATATGCCGACATATTCCCTGAGGAATTAACTGAACTTCCAGCCCCAAGAGAAGTTGATCATGAGATAAGGCTAATACCTGGAGCTGCGCCAATTGCAAAGAGACCTTATAGAATGTCTATTCCAGAAGCTATTGAGTTGAAGGAACAACTCAAGCAACTGTTAGATCAGGGCTACATCCGGCCTAACAACTCACCATGGGGAGCTCCAATCCTATTCCAGAAAAAGAAAGATGGGACACTTCGACTATGTATTGATTACCGTGGGCTGAATCAATCAACAGTCAAGAACAAGTATCCTATTCCTAGAATAGATGAGCTTCTCGATCGCCTTCAAGGTGCAAAGATCTTCTCCAAAATTGATCTCAGGTCAGGTTACTATCAAATCAGGATCAAGGATGAGGATATTCCAAAAACAGCCTTCAATACAAGATATGGGCACTTTGAATTCTTGGTTATGTCATTCGGCCTTACAAATGCACCTGCCACCTTCAATAGATTAATGCAGGATATTTTTAGACCATACCTTGATGATTTCGTGCTTGTCTTCTTCGATGACATTTTAGTCTATTCTAAACAGGAAGAAGATCATGAACCTCAACTACGGATTGTTTTGGAGACAATGAGGTCTCATAAGCTGTATGCAAAAATGAAGAAGTGTGCATTCTTCAAGCGTCAGATTGAATATCTAGGATTCATAGTATCATCAGAAGGAATATCGGTAGATCCAGCCAAAGTCAGAGATGTGCTTGAATGGCCAATACCATTATCCGTCAAAGAGATACGCAGTTTTCTTGGCTTGACAGGATGGTATAGGGTCTTTATCAAAAACTATGCTTTGATTGCAGCACCTCTTACCGACTTACTAAAGAAGCAGACTTCCATTACATGGTCAACTCCCGAGCAAAATAGCTTCGACCAATTGAAGCAATGTTTGGTATCAGCACCTATTCTAAAACTTCCTGACCTCAATAAGGAGTTCGAGGTAGTAACTGATGCTAGCATTCTTGCCTTGGGGTGTGTTCTTATGCAGGAAGGTCATCCAGTAGCATATTCTTCAAGGAAATTGAAGAGTCACGAAAAGAATTATGCCACTCATGATCTGGAGTTATTAGCTGTCATCCATGCTCTAAAGCTTTGGAGACACTATCTGTTGGGAAATAAGTTCACTCTAGTAACCGATCATAAGAGTCTCAAATGGATTTTTACCCAGAACGAGCTCAACATGAGGCAACGTCGATGGATTGAAGTATTGGAGGAATATGATTTTGAAATCAAGTATGGACCAGGGAAAGAGAATGTAGTTGCCGATGCACTTAGTCGCAAGGCATTCCTAAACTCCCTAATCTTGCAGAATCCATCAACGGCCAGATCTCTGGCTACAAAGGTATCTATGCCAAGCAACCCTATACTCGAACTAGCTAGAGAGGAAGCATGCCATGACTTAGCCTACCAAGCAATGATAAAAGAAATATCTACCAAGGATCAGAATTTGAAGTTAGAGGCCAAGTATCATGAATTTTCTGTTGACAATGGACTTATTTACTATAGAACAAGGCTATGTATACCAGCAAGCCAGTCACTTAAGCAGAAGATATTGTGGGAAGCTCATGACTCCCCTTTCGCAGGACATCCTGGCTATGCAAAAACTCTCAATATAGTCAGGAAGAGCTATCATTGGGAGAGGCTCAAAGGTGACGTACTCAAATATGTCACTGAATGTTTGTCTTGCCAACGTATCAAGGCTGAACATGTCATGATGCCAGGAAAACTACAACCACTTGACATTCCCCAAATGAAATGGGAATTCATCAGTATGGATTTTGTGGTGGGCTTACCCCAAGTCCAAGGAGGATACAACTCCATTATGGTTGTAGTTGACATGCTTACTAAGGTTGCACACCTGATTCCAGTAAAGACAAACTATAAAGCCTCCGATATTGCAAGAGTGTTTATCAAAGAAATATTCAAGCTACATGGGTTACCTAGAAGGATCATTAGCGATCGAGATTCTCTTTTCACTTCTCACTTCTGGAGAGCTATCTTCGAAGCTATTGGAACCCAACTCTATTTTAGCACTGCCTACCATCCCCAAACAGATGGACAAACAGAGCAAGTAAATCAAATCATTGAGGATATGCTTAGGGCTTACTGCTGTCGAGAGCCAAAGAGATGGATTCAATACTTGCCGTTAGTAGAATTTGCTTACAATGCTTCTTACCAGCAGAGCATTCAAATGACGCCTTTTCAGGCATTGTATGGTCATGATTGTCGAAGTCCCCTAAATTTTTCTGATCCTACCCTAAGGGTGGAAGCTTCAAGACAAATGTTGGAGGACATGGATGACCAAATAAGGTCAATAAGACAAGACATACAAGCAGCCAAAGATAGACAAAAGGCATATGCGGATTTGAAGCGCCAAGAGAGGATCTTCGGAGAAGGAGACATGGTCTTCATTCGTGTACGGCCGAAAAAGAGTTCTTTATCTCTAGGTGAATGCAAGAAGCTAAGTCCAAGGTATTGTGGACCGTATAAAATCCTCAAATGCCTGGGACCCAATGCTTATAAATTGCAACTTCCTGATAACCTAAAGGTTCACAATGTGTTCCATGTTAGTCTCTTAAAAAAAATATGTACCCAACCCAAATCATGTACTTGATGACCAACAAATTGTAATGCCTAGTCAAGGAGTCCTTGAACTAAGACCGGAAAAGATTTTAGATGTCAGGGAGAGACAATTGAGATCTAGAACCTTGAAAGAATGCCTTGTCCAGTGGAAAGATTATCCCGAAGAGGATGCTACCTGGATGGATGAAAGCTCTTTCAGTCTTCAATATCCCCAGTTTTTCTCGAGATGAGGACATCTCGATTCTTCTAAGGGGGAGAGAATGTAATATTTCCGCAACTGCGTACCGTAAATATTGACGTCCCGCACACGACGTAAACCTTGTGCAAAGGTTATCTCTTGCATTGAAATTATTGGCAGTGTAATGTGTGACCCGCACGCGTGAAATGGGATCCTCCGCATTGGTAAATCAAAACCGGGAGTTCAAAACCGCAAGTCTCACAAAAACACCCTCTTGGGAAGGGCATTTTGAGTAATTCAAGGCAATTTTTTTTTATTTTTTCCCCTTTTTCTCCAGCCGATGCATGGCTGGAGAAGGGGGAGTGTGGGGAGGATGGGGATATGGCAGACGTGGCCTGCATGGGGGGGGGGGACCCATGCAAGGGGGCCCCGTGGTGGATGCCCTCTTTTCCCCCCATGCCTATATAAACACCCCCCTAGCTAGAGGGGGGGAGGCTAGATAGAGCAAGGGCCGTGCAGAAGGGGCGGGCTGTGAGAGGGAGGTGGAGGTCGCCGCCGTGTAGGAAGTCGCCAGCCGCCGCCGTGCAGGAAGTCGCCAGCCGCCGCCGTGCAGGAGCCGCCAGGCCACCTCAGTCCGCCCCATCCCCACCCTCTTCACGACGAACCCCCCCTCCTCATCATCGCTGCTGCCCAGAAGCTTCTTAAGAAGCTTCTAAGGGGGGGGCTTCCTTAACTCCCCTTCCCACGACATCTCCCCAAAGGTCCATTCATACCCCCTCCCCGGGACTTTGAAGAGGAGAAGGTGAAGCCCGTAAAGACTCCCACAAGACCCTTCGAAAAAGGCTTTCGCAAAAAGGAATTTAAAGCCGCAAGCCATCCAAGAATCAACTCCGTGCCAACACGGGGTTTTCCCTAAAGATCTCCTAAAGCCCTTTTTCGGCAAGCGCCATTCCGCAAAGGAATCTTCCGCATACGAGGAAAAGGCCAAAGGTCGGGAGGTTGCATTCCGAGGCAAGTAAATCCGTAGACCACAAAGGCAAATCAGAAGCCGACTCTACACCTACGATGGCCCCAAAAAGGACACAAGATGCGACTGCGGGAGGTTCATCTCCGAGTATACAAGTGGATATCTCCCCGACCCCTCAAGTCCAGGTTCTTTCGAGTTATTTTCGCATAAAGAAATGATTAGGCGCGCTTAGTTCATAAGGGAGATTGCATCTTTACGCTTAATTTTAATGCATGTGGAAATTGGAAAAAAATACATTTGGTAAAGTATCTCTTGAAACATTAGGCAAGATTGAAATATGTCATAAATTTGAACGAGTTATCCACCTTAGAAGACTAGTTGCATGTAGTTTCTTTGGTACATTATCAAAGTAATGAGTCTAAACTTAGGGCAAAGAAAATGGAATTTATAAGTGCATTCTCTTTCGTCCTAGACATGGTAGGAATAAGCGTGTGCCGCATGTTAGGCAACATCCTCCTCGTAATGATTTCATGAGGCAAGGTTAACACCATAAGATATTATCCGAAAAGAAATAATAGAGTACGGAAATGATCTTATGGACTTGCAAATAGCATGTAAAATGGAATGAATTAACACTAGCTTTAGTTTGGTATAAACTTCGTCAACTACATTGTAGCTAGGAGAATGTTGCGTATTGCATAGTCATCATGCGAAAACGTCATTCATCAGAAGCCGCATTTAGGAAAGGTTGCATGGTTCGTCAAAGCATAAGATTCGAAAGTATAGACTACAAGGTTGTAGGCATGATTAATAATTCTTAGGAAAAGTTAGTATCCAGATTATCATGCATTTTTGCTACACCAAGGAAAGATAAAATTATCATAAACCATGTGATGCGTAAAAGCAATAAATCGCATGTTTACGCGTATTGGTGTAGTTGTAACTATTGTTCTCCATTAGATGTAGTTTATTACCTTTAGAAGGTTCATCCTTGTTGCAATACAAGTATATTGAGTTGTCTAAGTAACCTAAAATACAAAGGATTCATATGGGCATGGCTCAGTCGATACGATAGGTATCCCAAGTGCCAAGTGCAATAAGATTTCGACCTAGTTTTACACTTGTTGCCAAGTCTAAAACCGCAAACCCAAAGATCTTACACACGTTCACGAAATGTCGAATCAATTGGATGTTCATGCATAAAATGATCTAAGGTTTTATCCTAAGGATCATTCGTTCAAATGATGAAACTCCGACGGAGTTGCAAATTTCTAGGACCATGGGCCAACATAATTAGGAATGGGTTGGAGGATACCCTAAACCCTGCTACTCGGCTAGAGGTAATTCCGTGGCCGGAGGACGCCATTCAATGGGTGGAATGATCCCGTGGAATGATGCAACACATGTGCAAAAAGGTTGCAACATCGTATAGACTTGAGATTTGTCCACAAGAGAGTTTTGTCATCTCTCGAAATGGGGTTGGCAAGTTATTGAAAGAATTTAACTTACAAGAGGATGAGTAATCATCCTGTTACTCACTTTTCTTGGGGGATAATTGCCAAGGAAAAAGGAAAGTTAGGTACTTGCCTTGAAGCAAATAACCAGACAATAAACTAAAGCGACATGGTCGCTGGAACCTACCACAACAAAACCTAAAGTATTGGTAGGGTATGACCCTAACCCAAGAATGATAGGAATCTTGCCAAGTTGCAATTGATTCCGGATCGAATGCGGGTTGCATTCGGAGAAAAGGAGTCACTCCTTAACAATTTGCCAGCTAAACGACCATTGGAAATTGATTGTGCTTGTAACAGTTTGGAAAGCCATTAGGGGAGTTTTGAGGTCTCGAAAATGCCTTTTAGGATGTGGAGAGAGAGTGCTCTAGACCAATAAGAGCAAAGCCTCCGTAACGGAACTTCTAATTTAAAAAAAATAAAAAATCATTTTACAAAAATATATAAATATGATAATATTACGAATTTGTATTTTTATTATGTATTTTTAGTCTCTTATATTCGTGATTATGACATATTTTGCATTAATGGCATAGAGTCTCGGCTACTTTTATTTAATGATGTTTCTAGATTAATGATAATGACTGATGTAATCGAAATTCAAATTGGTGAAAAGTATGGCGCTCAGTTTTTTCCCTCGTTTCTTTTATTCCTCTATTGTTTTTCCCTCCGTTATGATAGCCTAGTCCTCTCTCTCTCTCTCTCTCTCTCTCTCTCTCTCTCTCTGTGCATGTATCTCTCTCTTCTACCATGGATACAGAAATTCGACCTTCAACAAGGCGTCCAAGCTCCCAAATCACATCCATATCAGTGTTTAACTCATTCCAAACTGATGGAAGATGGATTCCTACTATCATTAGCAAAGGTAGTTGGATCACCATGCAACAAGCAAAACGTGGAAAAAGGCAAAGACATGAGAGCTCGTTTATCTCTGCTTGGAAGGGCAGAATCCGAGATTTTAAGCTTGGAGCAAATAAGAATAGTATCAAAGAGGTACTAGTGCAACATGTGTTCATGCATAGAGAGCTGTGTTTGAAACCTGGATCTTCAAAGCTTCCAATGCATAGACCAAATTGTAAGAATTTGATTCTTAAAGTTTTTCCTTTCTTAAACATGGTTTAGGTTTTCCCATTATAATATTTGTTTGTCTTGTAGATGTCTATCCCTCTAATCTTGAGGAATGGCAACCAGTGGAATCTATTATTGATGTTATTGATGTTATACATGGTTCAATTGGAGAAGAAATGTATAGAGGTAGAAAGAAGACAGAGCTTGCAGAGAATGGAATATTCTTTTATGACCATTCTTATGTTATTCCTATGCGGTGTTGCCAATGGGGATCAATAAAACTCCTTCCTTTGCCAGATTTTTCAAGCTTTGAGTGGCCTTTGCCAAGTCCAGCTACTAGTGAGGGCTATAGATGTAAGATATTTTCTGAGATCCAGAAAGCACTAAAATCTAATATCTCAAGTAGGCTAAGCAAAGTTACTTTATTTATGCCTATTAATATATTTATTGATTTCTTCTCTAATATGGAGATAAGAATAACAAAAACCATGCTTTCAGTGAAGAGACTAACATATGATCATATCATACAATTTGTTGATGAAGGATGGGATACAAGGACAGAAGGAAAAATTATATGTAAGATAGATCAAGACTCTATAGCTTGTAAATATATGATTGCTACTCAAAATTTTATCCTTAGCTTTTACTATAGTCGATGGCATTTTGTTGGTAGTAGTCTAGTTGCTTTAGACCAGAATCTTAATGATTTCAGCAAGGATCCTATTGTGGATCTTGATATTTGGTTCAACGAGTATATTATTGCAATCTTAAAGATCAGAAAATCATGTACGCTACATCAAGTGAGGATGGATTTACAAAATGAAGACATTGAACTACCATGCTCCTTTGTATTCAAACTTGACAAGAAACGAGTAAGTTTTCACATCATATTATATCTACTTAGATGTATATCAAGATCTCACTTTCTAACTAACAAACATTTGTAATTTATTTTTTGCAGATATCGAAAAGGAGAGAAAATAAAATACACTGCAATGACATTCAAGAAAAGATATCTTTACTATCAATATAAAATACATGTACAAATTTTGTAGCAGATGTCTATCTGCCATCTCTATGAGATATACAAGGGCTGAAGGGCAAATTTCTATATATGAAGGCCTACAAGGCGATATGGCAAAGCTATTTCTTTTTTGGAGAACTATCCTTTCTAGGAGTCCTTTTGCCTTTCTTTGATGTCTTGGGTATAGAAGGTGTTGAAGCTGTGGATTTGCCTTCCGTGGTTATAGGCACCACATCTCCTTCATGGTGCAAATCCCCACCAATCTCTGTTGTATACCAATCTGAACACATGCAGCATCAAAGGAGATAACCTCAGTTCTTTTGCCTAAGTCACCAGGTAAGAAACAAAACACACTGAATCCTTTTGGATTAGTTGCTTCAAGAAGGGTGGCTAGCTCATTTTCAAAGGACTCTAGTTGCTCTATTTCCCTTTCTTCAACCCTTTGCCTCCTATACTCTCTCCATTTATCTGCTTGTTCCTCTTTAGCCTTCTCCTCTTTTTCATGTTGCCTTGTATCCTTCTCATGGGTGACATCCTCAACCCTGACACCAGAATCATCTTTCTTTCTTCTAGCTGGGGGCACATTAAGGATATTAAATGTCTTCATATCAGTGAGGGGAATTGGCTCAAGGACCTTTGAAAATCTATATCTTAGCCTCCTAAGAATTACCATGTCCTTGTCCATGAGTGTGAACCTATGAGCATGAGCAGCACAAATGTAGGCATCTTGGAAAAACTCAATTAGAAAATCCTCTGTGGCTTCTTGTATACAATTAAGAGCTGTTCTTGTCCATCTGAAACTATCCAAACTATATCTGTCACAAATTTCCCTGACAAGCCTCTGAAAAGACAACTTTGGAATTGCATTGTCAAGAGCATTTACTGCCTTCCTAATCTCCCTTAGACACCTGACATTTTGAGAAAACCTTCTCCTTGGCTTTGACTTTCTAGAGAGCTTCTGAGGCTTTGAAGACTGATGAATCTTTGATGCTAAATCCCTAGGATCAATCTTCTCTTTTCTTGCTGTTGCCTTAGTCCTAGCCATCTGCCAAAAAAACATATGTTACTTATTCTCCAGCATGTAAAGCAAAACGCAAGTCCCAGACAAGAGTTATCTATGCTGCATGGCGTTTTCTCGTATCAGCTGAATTTTTCTCGAGCTGTCTAGTGAAACGCGAGTGTCAAGCAAGGCGCCTCCTTGCAGCTGCTTCTTTTCGCGTTTCACCGGACTTGTTGTCCATTGTGTCCAGTGAAACGCGAATTTAAGCCAGGAAACCTGCTTGAAGTACCTTATTTTCGCGTTTCACCGGACAGCTCATGAATAGCATAAAAATTGACCAAGGAAAGCTTTTAAGATTACTTAAAATATCCATAGAATTAGGGAGGAAAGAAACAGTCACCGAGAGCATGGAATTCTCAGATAAGTAATTATTTACAGCAGCATGGATTTCAGATAGCTCATGCAGATCACAGTAAGATTTTCTTAAATATCCACTATATTAAGGAATGCTTTCACTGTGGAAAAAATTCTTTTGTAGTGGTCATGAGCTAATAATAACATAAAGGATTAAGGAAAAATATCAAAACAATGCATTGAATGGAGCTTGTTATTGAAAAGCAAGATGCAGAAACCATACCTTCTTCTTAGCTTGTTCTTCACAATTTCAGCCTAAAGATGACAATATGCTTGAAGGTTTGCTTTGTTGGGGAAGCAGTGAAATGCTTGGAGATTAGAAGGAAATGCGTGGAGACTGGAAGGAACACCAAAAACAAAGATGGAGTAGCGATGAAATGCGATGAAAGCTGAAGGCGGTGAATTTGCATGGACTCAACGTTCTTCGCAAAGTGTTAATAACACACGTGTGACGTACCCTCGCTTATCGGAATTTTTTATTTACTTGGAAAAGGGTTATTTAACACACGTAAAACGTATTTTTGGAAAAAGAGAATGCGCACGTCTTCTGAGGAGTTTATTACGCTGTGTTAAGTCACACACGTGTATTTCCATTATTACACAAACTTTTTCGTTGGAACTATCACCACATGCTTAACGGTCGATATAAAAGCATTTCAAACCCATTTCTCCGACATTGTCTTCTTCTCTGCCAAAATTTCGTCTCGACTTCCCTTGAAGGTCCTTGCATCCTGTGTGGAGAGCAGTTCAACAATCTTTGATAGGTAACAATTTTTTTTATTACAAGCATTTTAACAAAATAAATTTGATTAATATAGAAAGAATGTTTTATAACACTTAAACAATTAAAGATGTTATGTGCTTTCTATCTTTCAAATGCAGCATATCTTTTCCAAAAATGATTATATCATCAATTTGTGTGTTTCCATAGAATTTATTTATTGTTCATGTTTCTTTTCTTCATTTGCAATTTTTGACAAGTAAAACGCGAGACAATGTCTCTGTTGATGATATTTTTCTTAGTATCGCGTTTCACCGGCCACATTTCAGAATAATTTTTGTCTTCAAGCTAGTGTCTGATGAAACGCGATTCCTTCACAGGCATTTGCCTTACACACTTGAATTTTCGCGTTTCACCGGTCAACTAAAAAAATTCTCCTGTTTTGATTTTTTTGTCTTGGAAAATCAATGTTGGGGCCTCTTTCCATGATATCATCTTGTTTTATTGGATATTGATTCTTTTCTGCTTTTTTTTTTCAGGGATAAATATTTTTCTGGTCAAAATGACAAAGAGGAAGCTATCTCTGGAAGGAATGGATGAGGAGGAGATAATTGAGACATCTGATGATAGGCTCTTTGATTTTTTACACATCACTGGAAATTCTTCCAAGTTTTGCTATATCAGGGAAATTTTCAATGTTCCTTTTGATTTGAAGGAGTTATTAGAGGATCTTGATGATAAACTTAAGGAGTACAGATGTTTTTATGATAGACATGTGCAAGGTTTGGAAGTCAATGGATTTGTTCATTATAGTGATGTCATGGGAGCCACCAATACATCCAGGTCAACTTTGCTCGGCAGGTTCAACCTCATTGATGAGGAATTCAGAAAGAAAGAAACATGTTGCCCTTTCCACAGGTATCAACACCAATGCCTTCTAATCCACAAGGACGTTGGATTTATTGTGTATCTTCAGTACATGGAAAATTCTTCTCCAGATATAGACCAACAGAGAAAGCTAGAGGATATTGCAAGTATGGATAAGGAGGTCGAAGAGAAGGAGGAGATGTTCCAAGAAGATGTTGAGAATCAACTTGTCCAAGGTTTTGATGTAGGTTTATTCAAGAGTGACAATATCACAATGGTGGAAGAAAAGGAGATTGAGCCAAGTGCACAGGTTGATGAAGAAGGTCCTCTTGCCTGTGTTCCAACATTTCCCACTTATCTTATCAACAAGAAGAGATATGTGTTGCTAAATGATATTCAACATCTTTTTGATCTTAGAGAAGATTATTGCTTAGCAATCCTTGCAGGTTGGGGCAAAAATGACATGAATTTTATAGGTTATGAACAAGAACCACTAGCAAGTCTTGATGTTGAGGGAGAGAATTTCCAAGATAGCTCTATAGCCTTACATACATGTATTAATCAAATCATAGAATACGAAAAGGGGGGGCTACCTACAGAAGAAGAGTTCTTGCAAGTCCAGAAGAAACTTCATATTGATGATGTAGGGTATGAAGAGAGATTGAAGTCACCATCAGATGAGAAGCCCAAGAGTTCAATAAATCTTTATGATGATAGTCTTCTTGAAGAAGATGAACACCCTAAGGTATGAAATATAATTCGAAGTTACCCATTGAGTTTATGTTAGACTTTATTATGCATTATAGATAAATATCTTATATCTTGTACTGTTGTGGTTTGTTCTATAGATTGAGATTGAAGATCTGGACAACTTTCTTGGAAGGGCCAAGGGCTCTAGGCCAATGAAGCTTGGAAAAAATCAAAGCCTTGGCCATTATATTGGAAACTTAAACAATCAAACAATTGTAATATATCATAGTAGATTGTCAAGCTCTCCAAGTCTACCAATGATGGCTTTGAGAGTTATCTCAAAGGTTATTGGATCTCAAGTTTTCAGCAGAGGTTTGGACAAGATCATTTTGGTGGAGAAGGAAGAAGCCATAAGAGTTTTTGGCTTTATGCCTGGATACAGTGGTTCTAGAGCTGGATATTTTGGAGTTCTTGGCTCCTATTTGCTCTCTTATGTAGGAGATAGTAAGAATTTGAAGCTTCTTCCGGGCTATCGAAAACAAGAGTTTTTGAAATACAGAGGTCTTATTGAGTGGGATGAAACAAAAGATTCCTCTAGAGGCCCTGTCGAGCTACCTGAAACCAAGGACTCCACTGAAGGCCCTGTTGAGGTGCCTGAAACTAAGGACTCTTCTGCAACACAATCAGACTAGAAGATGCCAAAGATTAAGGGTTTCTTGAAACCCATCTTTTCCCAACTCTTTGTTTGGTTTGTAACCATTCTGTAAATCTTTGCTTTGCGCAAGAATTTAAATATCTATCTTTTCTTCTTTGGGTAACAATTTGTATAGTCCTTGCTAAAGATGATGTATTGCTTGATGTGGTTGTATCTTTAAGCTTGAATTTATGCCAAATTTGTCGATAGAACCATTGAAAGACCTCTAATAAACTGTTGGCTTTGTGTCTTCCACCTCCATGTCTTGTATGTCTGAAATATTTTGTTCTTGCTTGATAATGTGATTTTTCCATACCTTGGGTTGACCAGATAGATAGAGATCCATATTGTTTAATAAAGTATGGAGCATGGTTGTATAGAATATGCTGCATAGTCAACAAATAAGGAAAGTTATTAAAAAACATTATATGAGTTCGACAATGAAGAAACAAACATATACAAACTTCTTACCATATAGTGAGTAAAGTGTTGATCACCCCAAGCTTCTGTCATCGCCTTTTTGAAAAGGTTCAATTGGTTTTTAAAGTCTTTGAGATCATCGTCATTCCATTCAGTCTTATCACAATAAAAAAACACTTTGTCTAGTGTTTCCCAAACTTTAGCTTTTCTATTTCGAGCTTGTCCATTATCAGTGTGATCCTTAACTGCATTATGTAGGGATTTCCACTGATTAAATTTAATAGTTGAGCCACCATTTCTCGAGTTTATCTTGCCAAGTCTCCCATGAAAGCCTAGAAACCTTCTAGCCTTCACTCCACCAATAGATGGTTTTTTTGGGACACAATTACCATCCTTAGACTTTTGAAGATCTGGTTCAATAACAACATTGCCACCATGCAAACCAATTGCAGAGAGAACTTTTTCAACCTTTGTTATAGCATCTGTTCTAGTTGATAATGGCTTCAACTTCCATGCAAATCCTATATAGAGATGAACAAGCTTTTCGATTATCCTGCAAAGTGCATGAAGTGTACAAATATGGGCATTCGCTAAAGGAATGTCCAAGACTGGTTTAAACTGTGGATCCTTATTGTGCCTAGAGGGAGCTCTATTCCAATTGCTTGAGTTTAACTCTACAGCTGGTGACATGCAGTATAAGCAAGGAGATCTCGAGTTAGCTCCCTTTGATACATTATACATACATTTGAGTGTCTTTAGGTCACCAGCTATGTGCCACTCAATCCTGTAGTTCCCTAATCCTTCAACAAATAGCTCTTCTCCTGCTTGTTGCCTTTGAATAACATTAGGTATTGATGTTTGATGAAAAACCCAATATAGTATATCAAAATTCTCAGTATCTACCTCAAATGCTCCTAGCCACCAGATGTTATATTCAGATTGAACACTAAATGATGTTGAGTGATTGCAATGACTTGACGAAAGTGCTCTATTCATCAAGGTGATAGAGATTCTCTCCAATTTTTTACATTTCAGAATCTCACTTTCATCAAGTTTAATCACAAATCTAGCCACTCCCTGTGCCTCAACTACTGACAAGTCATAAAATTTGATCATTAAGCATTGTAGGGTGGGCAAGTCAAGGAAAATATTGTTAAATTCATTGAATGTAACCTCCTTTTTCTTGCCCTTGAAGCTAGCCTTGATATGAAAAGGCTCACCTAGAATCTCCATCACTTTGTTATTAACTCTCTGTCTGATAGTCCTAACCACAAATGGTTTCGAAAGTATGCAATTGTGTACCTGTCCTTGCTTCATATTTGATTGTAAAGTTGGAAAAGTTGCATATAAGCATCTCGACTGATACCAATACTATCCAGTGTCTTCTGTACTAACTCAGAATCCAAAGAATGATCCTTCACAAATGACTCCAAGCATTGTTTCTTTGCCTTTTTAAATTTCTTCTTCTCCAAAATATCCTTTGAAACCACTGAAGGAAGAAGATGATAATAAAACTGAGCTGCTTTTAAAGAATCTCTTTCACTTGCATTTGGTTGTAGAAGAGATCTAAGCAAAATTAACATCACAAATCAATGCAAGTAGTTTAAATAAAGCCATATTTAAGATTTTTCAAGTGAAAAAAAATATACCTTGCTGCTTGGATTCTTTTACCACAGCCTCCTCCTCCTCGTTTGAGATTCTCAATATTTTTAAGAGCTCTTTGTCGATTTCGAAGGCCTAATAAAGTTTGCTTTTGTTGATAAGCTTTGATACGCTTTTCCAATGAATGAATTTTTTGTTGACAATCCTCTAGCTTCTGCAACAACTCTATATTGTGTTTCATCAAAAGATGATTCTCTAGTCCAAGGATATCCTTTTCTGCAACAAGATTAAGTGTATAACCTAAAAATCCATTGTAGCCATCGCCAATAAACCTCATTAATGACGAGCTATTATAGAAAGGAGGAGTGCTATTTCTGCTAGGATCTTTGGGATATAGCTTTCCATCTAACCAAAGATCAATATTCTTCTTTCCTTCAAACCTCAGTATATGTTTCATAGACTCTGTAACCGTGATAGATTTTGTTCTCTTTCTTATCGGTTCATACTCACTGTCCAACTCAATATGAAGATGATAGAGAGGTCTTTTATGAGAGCTACAGAGATCATTAGATGATTGATCCATAGCTGAGTTACAGAGATCATTGGGTGATTGATCCATAGCTAAGGATATGATTAGAAGCAAGAACGAAAACAAAGAAGAGACTAATAAGGAGGAGAAAAAAAGAAGAGAGAAACGATGGAGAAACGATGGAGGGAGGCAATCGAGTATCCACCAAAATTCAAATTGAATATTACTTTTCACTTTAATGAGGAGAGGTAAGATCTTCATTATGACAACCTTGCCAACTTTATGGCGACCTAGATTTCTAGGTTTGATGTGACCACGAGAATATCACGACAATGACTTATTAACGAATTTTGATATTTTAACTTACCAAAATATAAACCTTTTAAAAATTCTATAAAATGATTTTATTTCGTAACTTGTTTTCTCTCTCTAGGATCTCTTACAGGGCATTTTCGAGACCTCAAAACTCCCCTAATGACTGTTTGCATTGTTTGCTCAATGAACTAAAGCATGAAATTATATCTAAATACTTCAGGTTGAAGCCTAAAGGGAGAGGCAGCTTCAGTTACCCCCGACTGCCTTCCTGACCCTAACCAAGGGGGTTGTTAGCCGCGCCGGGAACGTGGACCGAACCCGCCGCGAGAGGTCTCTCCGTTGAGTTCTACTTGGAGCAGGAGGACGCTTGGGTGCCAGGGGGGGCTCTGGCCGTAAATCCCTCGCCTTCCGGGCCCTGCACAAGAGGCTAACGTGACTCGGGATTGGATCTCGAGGCCCGCATACTAGTCTACGGGCGAAAACTTGGATTAGTGATCCCTGGTGGATTACTGGATAGCCTTCGGGCGGATTATGAATACGCCTACGGGCGGGAACTCCTTGTATTTCAAAGATAAAAGGATAAAATGATAATAAAGAAGTTGTTTGGCATTGTTTTCTTTATGTCCTGTGATAAGATTACGTGAAGGAACCAGTGCATAAGAGGGTTAATTCAAAGAAGCTGTTTGTATATGTCAAACTAATGTGGTAGGTAATTACATAACTAAAACAAACCGAGGAAAGTGCGGAGGATGGACCATGGGTCCGTCCTACGGATGGGTGGTCCCGGTTAGCCGGGAACTTTCCTCAAAGTCTTCGACGAACAGAAGGATGATCAACATCACCGAAATAAGTAATGAGAACGATGACTTGGAATTACCGATTACCCGATTCACGCTGTTTTAGGGGAACGGAATGGGACTATGCCTTTTGGCAGAGAGGTCGAGCCTTGCATCCCTCTCGTTTCCCATTCTCCTTGAACCAAGTGCGGCATGAATCCGCTTCAGACCAGGCGTTTCTGCGTAAAGTAGTTTGATCAGGTCTGACGCTAGTCGCTGTTAGTAAATGACCAAACAATTCCGGTCGATCCTAAGTGGGAACGGCCAGGACACTTCCGTTACGTGGCAGACGCGGAAAGTCCTAGATTGCAAAACCCGCAACATTCCATGGGAGTGCCGGGTGGAGTTTTCTAGACAACCTTTCGGATGGGCTGCTAAGACGTGTTCTAGAGGATTCTAGTGGACACGTTACAGGTAGAATTTCAACACCAAACGCACCGACACCATGTTAGGGGAAGTTTATGTTATCATTAGAGGTGAATTCTGAAAAGATATTTGGGTTGATTTGGGGCTGATATCTTCAGCCATAGTCACAGAATTAGTACAACAGTGTTCTCTTAATTCATTTCTTACTCTAAGAAGACATATTGTCAAAATATGCAAGTATTATCTGCCCCTATATCAGGGAAATGTTTGTAGATCATTCATAGATGCTTTTAGTTGAATTGAGAGGATATTTTTCTCTTATTTGTTGGCCATGATACCTTATCCTTATCAAGAACTCAATTTGAAGCTCTCTTGAAGCAAGTCTCTTGGCCCTACAAGCCTTTTAATTGACTCATAAGCTTTTGTCCCTAACAGTCTACATTGAATGTAATCATGCAAAGTTAATTCATGCTATGGCATCCTATATGAATGATGGGATGCAGAGTTGTTTATAATACATGACAACATATTGTACTTGATTTTATAATCTTTTATTGCTCTTAGAGTCAAGAAAACAAGCTTGATTTGAGTTAGAACTTATGAGATAATACTCTTGTGATCTTTGCTAAACATGGAGTTGGAAGCTCTATTAACTTCTTCAAGAACTTGGCTTGAAACCTTCAACCCTTCTCTTATCTCTACCATCTCTCGAGTCTAAGCTCTTGAACCCCCATACATTCTTCTCTCTCAAACCCTTGTGATTGATTGTGAAGTACCTCTTGAACCTTTAAAAATTCATTGTAATCTACTTATCTCTTGAAGACACATCTCCATCTATCTTGTCTAGTTTTCTTGCCAAACCCTTGTGGTGACCTTCAACCCTACGCGCTGCGACAATGCCGTACTTGCTGCATCCGCTGTGAGAGGGGTTTTTGTCAAAAGGTCAAATCCACCGGGGATTAGAGCCAGAAGGAAGTAGAGATAGGAGATGAAAGAGAAGAAGGATAATAGACAAGAGGTAAACATAACAAAGACAAAGCACAATGAACTAAATCAATATGTATTAAAAGAACCTGGAATCCTTGCACTACTCAGAAGCAATCTCCAAGCATTAGATCTTTGGAGGCTCTTCGTAGAACAAAATGTGCATCAAAATTACAGCTCATTCTCTACTGCTTAAAACCCAAATATGATGGCTCCATTGGCTTCGAAAGGGGGGTAAAACCTCAGGACACTTGGTCACCGATCTCCTAGAGCACTCCTTCTTCTTCCAGCTCAAAGTGCAGTTTTTGTCTGCTTCCAGCGACCGCAACGTGCACAATTTTGTCAATCAGTATTTTTTATGAAAAACCCATAACTGACTGAAAAAGCAACTTAATTTTTGCATGCCATCCTAATCTAGAAGCTTTTTTAACTTTTTCAAGTTTTTTTACAATAAATAATATAAAAAATAAGCTAAAATTTTCCAAAAATCTAGTATTTTTGGATAATCCATGCAACTCACACTAATACTAATGACTCAGATAAGATTGACTCTCTTGATTAATAAGAAGCCCGATGATGATGCATTTCATGCTTTTTCACACTGTGTCCGCATAGCATCACCACATCCACCCCCTCTAAACCTGCACATCCTCCGGTATATGCCAAAATCCTAGTTGTCACTAGATTCTGAGTCATCTTCTGTATAACCATATCCTTTGCTTCTTCATCTTCCATATCTTCCTGGCTAGCCTCTGTATCATGACCACTATTTTCTTCCAATTCTGGCAACTCATAGACAGTAAATTCCCACCTTTTGAATAATTTAATTCTTTTCCCTGCTACCAAAATTTTTATGTCTATCCCATCTAGCTCATTTAATGCATAAGTAGCATTATCAAATACATGTCTTACCACATAGGGTCCAAACCATCTTTTGGAAACTATACGCATGGCACTATGTTGGTTGTCTAAAGTGCTATCATAAACCAATACCCAATCCCCATCTTGTATGGTTCTTGGTCTTAATCTATGTCTTTTGTCAAACCGTTTCTTGTTCTTTATCCTTGCTGCCCTTAATTTTGCAATTGCTGCCTCTATGTCTTTTAACTTTATTTTCAACTGTCTAATGTGCAAGGCCAACAACTCCTCTCGATTCAACTCCTCTTCCCAAGGTAGCACACTCCATGTGACTATCATCTCTTTTATCGACATGATAGGTTTTTGAACATACATTAATTCTACAGGCATATATTATGCAACATCACTATGAGTTGTTATGTCACCCCGCAAAGCGTAAGGGAGCAATCATGGCCACTCTTTTACCTTTCTCCACATTCTTTTGCCAATGCCTTTACAATAGGTGGATGACCTCTTTCCCTTTTTCCATTTCCTTAAAGGTTATAGGCTGAATTTAAAGCAAGCTTTATCCCCAACCGTTCAAAGAAATCATGAGCTTCATCTATATCTAGCTCACCCCTATCTACTGTAATTTTTTCCACACAGCCATACTGATAAAAGATCTCTTCTAAGAGAAAACTACACAGAGTATTTGTTGTCTTAGTACATAAAGCTTTCCCTTCCACTTGATTAGTCAAGTCTTCACGGGCAAGCACAAGATACCTCATTTGCTAAAGACCTGTAGGCATTGTGACCAAATCGACCACCCACTTAAAATGAAGAGACAATGGATATGTGGGTTGCAATCCATCCCGATGTCTCACAGATGAATACATTTGACATGTCGTACATGTTTCCACAAAGTGAGCAACATCCTTATACATACCCTGCCACCAATATCTTTCTTTGATCTTTACAAAAGTACCCCAAATACCTCTATGACTAGCCCACAAGCTTTCATGAAATTCTTGCATAACATTTACTTGTGAAGCTTTGTCACCCAAAACTCGCAATGGCATACCTTGTTTCTTTTTAGCATGTTTCCATAAGTATCCATGTTTTGAGAAAAACCCATACTCTTTTCTCTTGATTTTCTTAAACTCCTCATCTGACCATTCATCTCTCTTTGTTTATGTACTCAGATATTGACCAATTCTTAGCCACTCTCCTGCATAGCTGTCTTCCAGAAACACTTCTACAAAAGATGAAAAACATCTAAAGTGTCTTGTCTTTGTTGTCCAAGCTTCTGTTAATGCTGTAGAAACACCTTGCATTGCTAAATTCACTCTTGCAACATCATTTTCAGCCACAAAAAAGTCATCTTCTTCCTCATCCATCATCCCATCTTCATTCTCATAACGTGCTCGAGATAACATGTTTGCCACTGGGTTATCTCTTCTTGCAATATGTTGAAATTTAGGGTTCAAAGATTTGATGTATGCCATCCACCGGAGCATAGCAATATCCGCGGTAGCACAACTAGTAATCATATCCAATACTAGCAAATAATCGGTTTCAATGACTACATGAGCACCCATAAAATACTCCTTATCACATTTAAGGCCTGTCACAATTCCCCATAATTCTCTTTTTACCTGTGGATATCTTCTCTATCATTTAGTCAATAAGTTAGCACCAAAGAGTATTACATATCTTTGCCATTTCTCATCATCTTGCCCAATTGCCCATCCAATCCGGACTGGGATTGTATCAACAATATTAATGATAGTCTTTCCATGTGAATAGTTAGCCTTTCTCAATGTAGGAGAAGATTTTAAGAGTTGCTTCAATTTCTTCATTGCTTTCTGATGCCTCCTTTCCCAATGAAATCTCTGACCTTTCCTCAGAAGCTGATAAAGAGCATCAATTACATGTGCAAACTGAGGAATCCATATCAAATAGAATACACATGCACCCAAGAATCTACGCACCTCTGATACATTCATGCATACATCTTGCATTCTATCAATCCCATCTATTTTTTCTAGTGATGGTATTCGTCCATAAGGCCCACACATACACCCAACAATCAAAACCTCTTCAACTCTAAAGAGAGACTTTTGTCTGAAAAGAGTTAAATGCACCTCCTCTAGACGCGTCAAAATCCTCTCACAATCCACAATATGGTCTACAACAAACTGTCTGTATCCATGAGCATTCATCTCTTCATTCTTTATGTACACCCTTTGATTGGAACATCATCCAAGAAGGGGATAGTCAATTGTGGTATAAAATCCCTGAGTACCCTATTCATAACATTTGTTATGTGTGCCACTCAGTTTGTTGCACCATGTGGGAGAGTACACATCCGTACTAAACCCAAGGGAGCCTTCATGGTTGTGATATCCCTGCGTTCAATTGCAAGATGAAACTGATCATAACCCGAGTAAAGATCACCCAAAGAATAGATCATTGTGCATGCATAAGCCTTTGCAAATTCATCAACCACAGGACCTGCACCCACATTTCTTATGGTCACTTTATTGATCGGTTGCATGTCTTGAATAAATCTCAAAGCCCCATTCTTTTTGGGCATAGTAAACTAACGATTTGAGTATGGGGCTAAAGAAGTCTCCAAGATCTTGATGGAAATCTTTTCATTTAGCAAATCCATCAGCTTTGGCAAGTAAGCTTTAGGCATTGGAATAGGCCTCAAGTTCCATGGTACATGTGGCATAGTAAATATGACCATAGGAGAGACAACATTTGGATCCACACAACCTATTTCACTTGCATGAAATACAAATGCCTTTCCATGTCTAACCAACATCAACATAAAATAGTCTCTTTCAGTGGGCAAAAGAAACCCTTCTGCACCAACTTTCAATTCTTGTAATGTTTCATATGTAAATTGATGACCTATATCTTTAGGATCCCATAAGCTTGGCTGCCTTCATACTTTTTTATACAAACCCTCACCCTCTCGTGGAAGTGGTAAAGCAATTAAATTCACCTTTTTGTCAAATGTCTTATACTTTGTCTCCACAAGTGCTTCAGTCTGTCTCCACAAGTGCTTCAGTCCATTGTAATCCTTCTTGTTGAGCAAACAATGCTATAACATCATATATATCCAAAGAACATACTGACAACACTCTATTTTCAACCTCATTTTCTACATGTATAATTGCTGAAATTTCAGCTATAGTGTCATTAATATTCAGCCCATAAAACATGCTTGAAACAAGAGGGATGCAAAGCTCAACCTCTCTACCATAAGGCATAGTCCCATTCCGTTCCCCTAAAACAGCGTAAATCGGGTTCACTCTTAACTCTAGGTCAATGCTTTAGTCGTTCGATCTTCCTGCTATCCATCCTGAATTTGAGAAAAGTTCCAGGTCAACCGGGACCACCCATCCGTAGGACGAACCTATGGCGCATCCTCCGCACTTTCCTCGGGTTGTTTTAGTTATTTAATTACCTAACACATTAGTTGGACATGTAACAGCTAGCTTCTTTAATTAACCCGTTAGGCACTGGTTCCTTCACGTAATCTTATCACTTGACATAGAAAAACAATATCAGACAATTTTCTTATTAATAGGTTATCATATTTATTTTTGAAATACAAAGAGTACAGCACGTAGGCTTATCCACAATCCGCCCAAAGGCTATTTAGCAATCCACAGGGATCACTATTCCAAGTTTCCGCCCGTAGACTAGTATGCAGGCCTCGAGATCCAATCCAGAGTCACGTTAGCCTCTTGTGCAGGGCCCGAAAGGCGAGGGATTTACGACGAGAGCCCCCCTGGCACCCAAGCGTCCTCCTGCTCCAAGTAGCGCTCAATGGAGAGACCTCTCGCGGCGAGTTCGGCCCACTATCTCGGCGCAGTCAACAACCCCCTTGGTTAGGGTCAGGTAGGCAGTCAGGGGTAATTGAAGATGCCTCTCCCTTCAGGACTTCAACCTGAAGTATAGATTTCCATTTATCTTTTAATTCATTGATCAAACAAAGCCAAACAGTGCTCTAAAATCTGTAGCAAGCACAACATTTCCATTGATTGTTTTTGTTGGCAAACTACTAAGGAATGAATCCTTCCTTTCGAATGCATCCAACACTCGATCCGGGATGACTTGCAGCTTGGCAAGATCCCCTATACCTTGGGTTAGGGGGTACCCTATTAACCCGACTTGGTCAAACCTTAAGTTTATCGGTTGGTCTTTAGTTTCCAAACAATCTTCCTTACTTAAGAAGGATAGTAAATTAGGATGATTATTCATCCTCTTGCAAGATAACTGGGGTAAGGACATACCAACTTCATTGCGAGAACTTGGCCATTCCCTTGTGATCCAATCACAAGATCATATGACTCCGCACTTGTTCCGCAAGTGTTGCATATAACTATGAGACTATGGAGTCATGAGACAATCTGTTTCAGGTCTTTAAGTTGACGTCGTTAGACCTAGGGTTTCCAAGCTTCATCTTTGTAAGAATCTCAGGGACAAACCCTAGTTCCTTTTACGATTACAATTCATTGTCCCTACATTGAGGGAATGTGGGCAAGTATTTAAGGTATAGGCATTTCTTGGAATTTAACTCATTCCCAATGAGTATTTCGCAGCATAGGTGTTTTAAGTTGATATCAATTTGGTTAACTCTAGAAGATAATTCCAAGATTACTTCCACATGATTCGTTGACTATGCGTAAATTGATTTTTCAACCCTAACTTGTCGGTTTGAGGTCAGGCATAAGTTCAACTAATCTTCCCTTTTCTTTGCTAACAAAATTCATGCTAAATAAGCAACCTTTTTCTTGCTAATTTATGCAATTGGCAACGATAATTTCATAAAGTCTATGCATCATAAAAGTCGTTTCATGATCTGCATTTTCCATGATGATTCATTGCGATATGGGTTGATAGTGCGAGATGCAATTTATACTTCTAGGCTTAACCGAAGTATACTATTTTAATGGATAATAATCTAGCTTATAATTCATTTCGATGCATAAGCTATTCGCTAGAAATGCGTTTATACTTTCTTAATTTGCATGTTTCATTTAAAAGTATTGATGTCTAAGTTCCTTTGTCGTGAACAACTAGGACAAAAATATATCCTATTTCTAATAATTAACCTTGCATGTTTGAATTACAACAATATCAAATAAAAATTAAGAAGGAAAACCTGGGTTTGGGGTGAGATATCCACATGGATGCCGGGAGATGACCCTCCCACGGTTGCGCCTTGGACTTTCTTAGGAGGCATCACAATTGTAGTCGTTCAGACGTGGAGGCAGCTTTACAACTCTTCTTTGGAATTCCACCGTTGCTCCCCTTGCACCGTCTGTCAGAAGTAGTTTTTTGAAGGCTCCCTCCTTAAAGTAGGAATTTCGAACGAACGGTGTTTCAAAATCTTTTGCCGATAAGACCTTCAACACTCTTCTTCTCTTTTACAAGTGGGAAAAAAGAACAAAGGTCCAAGGGTATTTTGCATAGGGCAAGGAATGGCCTAAGGGGTTTAACCACGGGAGAAATGGGGAGTAATCCCTAAGTCCAAGAGAAAGGGCTTAAGGAATTTTATAAAACATGGGGCTTTCAAAGCGCACGGGAAGCATGGGAAGGCTAAGGGGAAAAATGCCTTATGAGCTTTAAACATGAGGGGGGTCTTCAATATGTCACAAAGGAAGGGAGATAAGGGATTTTACACACGGGGGGTTTTCAAAGGTCATGGAAAGGGGCTTAAGGGTTTAGACACGGGTTTCCAACACCCATGGGGAAACAAAATGTAAAGGTTTATAAAACATGGAGGGGGTGGGTTCCAAGGCCCAAGAGGAAGGGGGCTTATAGGGGTTACAACCGAGGAGAAAAAAAGGTTTTTAAGGCCTAAGGGAAAGGCTTAATGGGTAAAACATGGGGGTTCTAACACCCATTAGAAAGGGGGGGTTTAGACACGGGGGGGAGGGGAGTGTGAAAGGGTTTTGGAAAGCACAAGAAGGGGGAAGAAAGGCCCTTAAGAGAGATTAAGACCGGGGGGTAATAATAATGTTTTTGAAAGGCACAACAAGGGGGTGAAAGGCCCTTAAGAGGATTAAAACCGGGGGGTTAATAAAAAGGTATAGGAAGGGGGGTTAAGAAGGCCCCCCCCCTTGGAAGCTTCTGAGCTTCCAGAATTTCCACGTGGGGGGTGAGTAAGGCCGTCAGTCAACGGCAGCTTTAATGGAGGTGGCTCCTCCCTCCTTCCCTTCTGCAATAGGATAGCGCAATCAAACGACATCAGCCGTCAGTAAGACGACTTCCCCCCCCTCTTGCCTTACAGTAGCACGGTGTCTTGAATTGCTGCTTCCCTCACACAACCTTATCCTCCCACTCTCTTGAATTTCGATCCCCTTCCCCCCTAGCGGCAACAATGTAGGGTTTAAATAGGGGAGGGGAGGGGGATCCTCCCTCTCGATGTGGCGAGAGGCATGGCGCTCTACACCTGTGAGAGCCCACTGAGGAGCTTCCGCCTTGTTGCTATTCCCCTCCCCTTCCAGCACAACAGTCGCATGGGGAGGGGAATAATAATAATAATAATCTGCATTATCCTAAAATTTGCCATATCAATATCCCCTTTTCTATAAGGGTAGTTCACATAAAAAAGAAATTTGGAGCATTACATTCTCTTCGCCTTAGAGGAATCGAGATGTCCTCATCTCGAGATAAATTGGGGATATTGATGGTTGAGAGTACCTTCATCTACCCAAGTGGCATCCTCTTTGGGATAATCTTTCCACTGGACGAGGCCTTCTCTCAAGGTTCTGGATCTTAATTGTCTCTCCCTAACATCTAAGATCGTGTCAGGCCTTAGTTCAAGGACTCCTTGACTAGGCATTATAACTTGTTGGTCATCAAGTACATGGTTAGGATTAGGTACACATTTTTTCAATAGGTTTATGTGGAATACATTATGAACCTTTAGGTTCTCCGGGAGTTGCAATTTATAAGCATTAGGTCCTAGGCATTTGAGGATCTTGTACGGCCCACAATACCTTGGACTTAGCTTCTTGCAATCTCCTAAGGATAGGGAACTCTTTTTAGGGCAAACGCGAATGAAGATCATGTCTCTTTCTTCGAAGATTCTATCTTGACGCTTCAAATCTGCGTATGCCTTCTGTCTATCCTTGGCCACTTGGATGTCCTGTCTTATTGACTTTATTTGGTCATCCATCTCTTCCAACATCTGCCTTGAAGCTTCAACCCTTAAGGTTGGATCTAAAAAGTTTAGGGGACTTCGACAGTCATGACCATACAATGCTTGGAAAGGGGTCATTTGAATGCTTTGCTCGTAAGAAGCATTGTAGGCAAATTCAACCAAAGGCAAATATTGAATCCACCTCTTCAGCTCACGACAACAGTATGCCCCAAGCGTGTCCTCCATGACTTGATTTACCCACTCTGTTTGGCCATCCATTTGGGGATGGTAAGCGGTGCTAAAGCAGAGTTGAGTCCCAATAGCTTCAAAGATAGCTTTCCAGAAGTGTCATGTGAAGAGAGAATCACGATCACTAATGATTCTTCTGGGTAAACCATGTAGCTTGAATATCTCCTTGATAAACAATCTTGCAATCTCTGAGGCTTTATAGTTTGTCTTCACTGGAATAAGGTGTGCAACCTTAGTAAGCATGTCAACCACAACCATGATGGAGTTGTATCCTCCTTGGACTTGGGGTAGGCCTATAACAAAATCCATGCTGATGAATTCCCATTTTATTTGGGGAATGTCAAGCGGTTGCAGCTTCCGTGGCATCTTGATATGTTTGGCTTTGATACGTTGACAAGACAGACACTCGGTGACATATTTGAGAACATCACCTTTAAGCCTTTCCCAATGGTAGCTCTTCCTAACTGCATTGAGAATCTTGGAATAGCCAGGATGTCCTGCGAAAGGGGAATCATGAGCTTCATATAATATCTTCTGCTTAAGCAACTGGCTTGCTGGTATACATAGCCTTGTTCTATAGTAGACAAGTCCACTATTAATAGAGAATTCATGATACTTAGCCTGCAACTTTTGATTTTGATCTTTGATAGAGATCTCCATTAGCATTGTTTGGTAGGCCGGATCATGGCATGCATCCTCTCTAGCTAACTCAAGTATTGGATTGTTTGGCATAGATACTTTTGTAGCTAGAGATCTAGCTATTGATGGGTTCTGCAAGATTAGGGAATTAAGGAATGACTTGAGACTAAGTGCATCGGCAACTACATTCTCTTTTCTTGGTCGGTACTTAATTTCAAAGTCATATTCCTCCAACACTTCAATCCACCCACGTTGCCTCATGTTGAGCTCATTCTAGGTAAAGATCCATTTGAGACTCTTATGGTCAGTTACTAGAGTAAACTTGTTACCCAACAGGTAGTGTCTCCAAAGCTTTAGAGCATGGAAGATAGCTAGCAATTCAAGATCATGCGTAGCATAATTCTTTTCATGACTCTTCAATTTCCTTGAAGAGTATGCTACAAGATAACCTTTCTGCATGAGTACACACCCCAAGGCAAGTATGCTAGCATCAGTTACTACCTCAAACTCTTTATTGAGGTCTTGAAGTTTTAGAATAGGTGTTGATACCAAACTTTGCTTCAATCTATTGAAGATATTTTGTTTGGGAGTTGACCATGGAATGGAAGTTTGCTTCTTCAGTAAGTCCGTCAGAGGTGCTGCAATCAAAGCATAGTTTTTTATGAAGACCCTATACCATCCTATCAATCCCAGAAAGTTGTGTATTTCTTTGATAGATGTTGGTATTGGCCATTCAAGCACATCTCTGACCTTGGCTGGGTCTACTGAGATTCCTTCCGCTGATACTATGAATCCTAGATATTCAATCTGGCTTTTGAAGAATGCACACTTCTTCATCTTAACATATAGCTTATGTGACCTCATTGTCTCAAGGACAATCCAAAGTTGGGGTTCATGAACTTCTTCCTGTTTAGAATAGACTAGAGTGCCATCAAAGAAGACGAGCATGAAATCATCAAGATATGGCCTAAAGATATCCTACATTAACCTGTTGAATGTGGTAGGTGCATTCGTAAGCCCGAATGACATAACTAGGAACTCAAAGTGTCCATACCTTATATTGAAGGCCGTCTTGGGGATATCTTCTTCCTTGATCCTTATTTGATAGTAACCTGACTGAGATCAATCTTGGAGAAGATCTTTGCACCCTGAAGATGATGAAGAAGCTCATCTATTCTAGGAATAGGATACTTATTCTTGACCGTTGATTGATTCAATCCTCGCTAATCAATACATAATCGAAGTGTCTCATATTTCTTTTTCTGGAATAGTACTGGAGCTCCCCACGGTGAACTGCTAGGCTGATGTAGCCCTGATCTAGTAGTTGCTTGAGTTGTTCCTTCACCTCAATTGCTTCCAGTATGGACATTCTATAAGGTCTTTTTGCAATTGACGTAGCTCCTGGTACTAACCTAATCTCATGATTCACTTCTCTTTGAGACGGGAGTTTTGTCAACTCTTCAGGGAATATGTCCACGTATTCCTTTAGCCAGTAAGGTTCCCCATTAGACTCTTGCTTCTGATCTAACTTGTTGAGTTTGATCAAGTAGACAGGTAATCCTTTTCTAACTCCTTTTATGATCCGAGATACTTTGGCCAATTGGATTCTTGGCACTCCAGCCTCACCTTGAGTTGTGACTAATTCCCTTTCAGAGTTTCGAAAGGAAACTTGACCCTTTCCACAATGAATGTGGATGTCATTAGTCTTAAGCCAATCCATTCCGAGTAGACACTCATGGATACCTAAATTCATGACTCGAAATTCGACCAAAGTCTTCTTTCCTCCCAGAAAGAATTTCACCTCAGCAGTTTGCCTGGTACAAGTAACCTCACGACCATTTGCCAATTCCACAAGCAGGGTAAAGGCTTCTACTATGGCTATTCCTAATCTTCTTGTACATGCTAGTGAGATAAAGGAATGTGTACTGCCACAATCAATCAAGGTCTTGAAACTTTTACCTTGATAGTCTGACAGTGTCTGAATCACTGAGAACTGGCGATTCGGCCCTTTCTTGTGTAGAGCGGCATGGACTGTTGCTCTTTCAAACTCTGCTTCCATGGTCGGATCTTCTTCTTCTTCTTCTTTGAACATTTGCCTATTGTCAATGCAGGCGGTTCTTCCTTTTCCTCGGGTAGCGGCTCCTTGACCACGGCTTGTTCCTTGGAAAGGCGCTTGGCGATGTCCTCCACCAAGCTTGGGACATTGCCTCTTGAAGTGACCAGGTTCGTTGCAGTGGAAACAACGAAGGTTTCGGCCATTGTTTTGAGTAGGAACAAAGTTGTTGACATTATTCGTCCTTGCTTTCTTTCTTTTCCCTGATTATGACCTTGAACTCTCTTCATTTGAGGTCTAAATGCGCCTCTGTTCGGGTCATTGTAAGACCAAGCTTTGTTACCCCTTGGTCTAGCTTGCACCTCCTCAATTATAGGTGCCGCTCGAATGAGTGCATCCTGAAGATCCGATGGACGCATAGATTCGAGACGGGTATTTACTGGTGGATTTAAACCAGCACAAAATTTGGACACCTGTTGTGTCATGTCCATTTGCGGCGCATACTTAAGAAGTGAGACAAATTTGGAATAGTATGCGTCAAGAGTGAGTCCCAGCTGTTTTAGCTCGTAGAACTCATTCATTTTCTGCGTGTGATATGTAGGTGGTAGGTATCTTCCTTGCACGGCTTTCTTTAGCTTCTCCTAGGTAACGGATCCCTCCGTGATCCCTTCCCTGCACCATTGCTTCCACCAAAGCCTGGCTTCGCCGGTGAGCTTTAGCTTAGCGAGCATAGCCTGATTGGTACAATACCGGCTACTTTGAAGTAATCCTCTATGGATTCAATCCAAATTTCAGCATCAGCCTTGGACAAATCTGCCTCTCTCGTCAAACTCGGGTGGCTTAATCTGCTTGAGAAGGAACTTCTTCTCCTGGATTACAGCAGTACTTGATGTAGGAGGCGAATTAGGAACCTGTACCTGGGGTTGTGCCTGAATAAAGGTTTCTTGACGTTATTATACTATAATCATTATTGATTTATATTACATCTTCAATTCTGCTATCATGTAAGCAATGTAGCTACTTAACTTTTTATCAATTCTCTTGCACAATCAGACATTGATAAAAAGAAGTCTTATTTGTATTTATATGGGCATAGCCCTTTCGGAATACAACATTTCTTGTGATGATAAGCCAACTATTACATTTAGTTTGGGGAGAACAATGTTGTATTACATTTATCTTTAGGAACTGTATAGTAGTATGGGTTCGGGTCATGGATCTTCAGGAATTGGTAAGTCATTGGAAGTTCAGGATATCCTTTCCGTTGGAATCCATACTTCTCATGGCAGCCCAACACTTTAATCCTGTCGGTGGGGATTACATGGGTTACTTCCTCATATACATATGAGTTCATCTCAATCCTCCGACCTCGAATATGTAAAGTTTAGTTTATGTGAGTTTCCACAAAAATGAACAGCTTCACGACTTTCACATCTTCCAACCACTTGATCCTTTTTAAGTTGGTTTGTAGGTAAGCAAACCGGTGGGCGGCTATATAGTAGATTCCTGAAGCACCCATCCATCTTTGTTCCATGTACAAAGGTGGTGGATTATAGATATGCTTTAGGATGTTCATTATCTCAACCCTTTGTCGATAATGCAGAGAATGCATTGCAGTCATAAACATGACTCAAAATACCAAGAACTTGTTCCACGCTTCGTAATTCTGCAAGACAGCATTGAAGGTAAGGAAATGTTTGGACAGCAACATTTGCTTTACTTCTTCTTATTAAGATTTCATGAAACAATTCCATTGTTGGTTCGCTCTGATACCAACTGTAACATGTCCGCTTGTATCCTCACGACACGTCTTAGCAGTCCATCGGAAAGGATGTCTAGAAAGCTCCGCCTTGTACTCCCATGGAGTGTTACGGGGTTTGCGATCTAGGGCTTTCCAAGTCTGCCATGTAGCATAAGTATTTCAGTTGTTCCCACTTAGGATCGACCTGAATTAGAGTTTTCCTTATTAGTCATTTCCTAGCACCAACTAGCATCAGACCCAAGTGAACTACCTTACGCAGAAATGCCAGGTCTGAAGTGGATTCACGCTGCACTTGGTTCAAGGAGAATGGGAAACGAGAGGGATGCAAAGCTCAACCTCTCTGCCATAAGGCATAGTCCCATTCTGTTCCCCTAAAACAACGTAAATCGGGTTCACTCTTAACTCTAGGTCAATGCTTTAGTCGTTCGATCTTCCTGTTGTTCATCGTGAATTTGAGAAGAGTTCCCGGCCAACTAGGACCATCCATCCGTAGGATGGATCTATGGCCCATCCTTCGCACTTTCCTCGGGTTGTTTTAGTTATTTAATTACCTAACACATTAGTTGGACATGTAACAACCAGCTTCTTTAATTAACCCGTTAGGCACTGGTTGCTTCACGTAATCTTATCACTTGACATAGAAAAACAATATCAGACAAGTTTCTTATTAACAGATTGTCATATTTATTTTTGAAATACAAAGAGTCCAGCCCATAGGCTTATCCACAATTTGCCCAAAGGCTATCGAGCAATCCACAGGGATCATTATTCCAAGTTTCTGCCTGTAGACTAGTATGAGGGCCTCGAGATCCAATCCCGAGTCACGTTCGCCTCTTGTGCACGGCCCAAAAGGTGAGGGATTTATGGCTAGAGACCCCCCTGGCACCCAAGCGTTCTCCTGCTCCAAGTAGCGCTCAACGGAGAGATCTCTCGCGGCAGGTTTGGCCCACTATCCCGGCGTGGTCAACAACCCCCTTGCTTAGGGTCAGGCAGACAGTCTGGGGTAACTGAAGCTGCCTCTCCCTTCAAGACTTCAACCTGAAGTATAGATATCCATTTATCTTTTAATTCATTGATCAAAAAAAGCCAAACAGTGCTCTAAAATCTATAGCAAGCACAAACATTTCCATTGATCGTTTTTGTTGGCAAGCTGCTAAGGAATGAATCCTTCCTTTCGAATGCATCCAGCACTCGATCTGGGATGACTTGCAACTTGGAAAGATCCCCTATATCCTGGGTTAGGGGGTACCCTATTAACCCGACTTGGTCAAACCTGAAGTTTATCGGTTGATCTTTAGTTTCCAAACAATCTTCCTTACTCAAGAAGGATACTAAATTAGGATGATTATTCATCATCTTGCAAGATAACTGGGGTAAGGACATGCCAACTTCATTACAAGATTGGCCATTCCCTTTGATCCAATCACAAGATCATATGACTCTGCACTTGTTGCACAAGTGCTGCATCAAACTATGAGACTATGGAGTCACGAAACAATCTGTTTCAGGTTCTTTAAGCTGACGTCATTAGACCTAGGGTTTCCAAGCTTCATCTTTGTAAGATTCTCAGGGACAAACCCTAGTTCCTTTTACGATTACAATTCATTGTCCCTACATTGAGGGAATGTGGGTAAGTATTTAAGGTATAGGCATTTCTTGGAATTTAACTCATTCCGAATGAGTATTTCGCAGCATAGGTGTTTTAAGTTTATATCAATTTGGTTAACTCTAGAAGATAATTTCAAGATTACTTCCACATGATTCGTTGACTATGCGTAAATTGATTTTTCAACCCTAATTTGTCAGTTTGAGGTCAACAACTAATCTTCCCTTTTCTTTGTGAACAAAATTCATGCTAAATAAGCAACCTTTTTCTTGCTAATTTATGTAGTTGGCAACGATAATTTCATAGAGTCTATGCATTGTAAAAGTCATTTCATGCTCTGCATTTTCCATGATGATTCATTGCGATATGGGTTAATAGTGCGAGATGCAGTTTATACTTCTAGGCTTAACCAAAGTATACTATTTTAATGGATAATAATCTAGCTTATAATTCATTTTGATGCATAAGCTATTCGCTAGAAATGCGTTTATACTTTCTTAATTTGCATGTTTCATTTTAAATTATTGATGTCTAAGTTCCTTCATCATGAACAACTAGGACGAAAACATATCCTATTTCTAATAATTAACCTTGCATGTTTGAATTACAACAATATCAAATAAAAATTAAGAAGGAAAACCTGGGTTTGGGGTGAGATATCCACATGGATGCCGGGAGATGACCCTCCTGCGGTTGTGCCTTGGACTTTCTTAGAAGGCATCACAATTGTAGTTGTTCGGATGTGGAAGCAGCTTTACAACTCTTCTTTGGAATTCCACCGTTGCTCCCCTTGCACCGTCTGTCGGAAGTAGTTTTTTGAAGGCTCCCTCCTTAAAGTAGGGATTTCGAACGAAGGGTGTTTCAAAATCTTTTGCCGATAAGACCTTCAACACTCTTCTTCTCTTTTACAAGTGGGGAAAAAGAACAAAGGCCCAAGGGTATTTTGCATAGGGCAAGGAACGGCCTAAGGGGTTTAACAACGGGAGAAATGGGGAGTAATCCATAAGTCCAAGAGAAAGGGCTTAAGGAATTTTATAAAGCACGGGGTTCTCAAAGCGCACGGGAAGCATGGGAAGGCTAAGGGGGAAAATGCCTTATGAGCTTTAAACATGAGGGGGGGTCTTCAATATGTCACAAAGGAAGGGAGATAAGGGATTTTACACACGGGGGATTTTCAAATGTCACGGAAAGGGGCTTAAGGGTTTAGACATGGGTTTCCAACACCCATGGGGAAACAAAAGGCTAAAGGCTTATAAAACATGGAGGGGGTGGGATCCAAGGCCCAAGAGGAAGGGGGCTTATAGGGGTTACAACCGGGGAGGAAAAAAGGTTTTTAAGGCCTAAGGGAAAGGCTTAATGGGTAAGATATGGGGGTTCTAACACCCATTAGAAAGGGGGGTTTTAGACACGGGGGGGAGTGTGAAAGGGTTTTGGAAAGCACAAGAAGGGGGTGAAAGGCCCTTAAGAGAGATTAAAACTGGGGGGTAATAATAAGGTTTTTGAAAGACACAACAAGGGGGCGAAAGGCCCTTAAGAGGATTAAAACTGGGGGGTTAATAAAAAGGTATAGGAAGGGGGGGTTAAGGAGGGCTCCCCCCTTGGAAGCTTCTGAGCTTCTAGACTTTCCACGTGGGGGCGGGGGGGGGGGGTGAGTAAGGCCGTCAGTCGGACAGCGGCTTTAATGGAGGTTGCCCCTCCCTCCTTCCCTTCTACAACAAGACGATGCAATCACACGGCAACGGCCGTCAGTCAGACGACTTTCCCCCCTTCTTGCCTTACTGTAGCATGGTGTCTTGAATCTCTGCTTCCCTCACAGAGCCTTATCTTCCCACTCTCTTGAATTTCGATCCCCTTCCCCCTAGCGGCAGCAATGCAGGGTTTAAATAGGGGAGGGGAGGGGGATCCTCCCTCTCGACGTGGCGAGAGGCATGGCGCTCTACACCTGTGAGCTCCCACCAAGGAACTTCCGCCTTGTTGCTATTCCCCTCTCCTTCTAGCACAACAGTCGACTGGGGAGGGGAATAATAATTAAAAAAATTGCATTATCCTAAAATTTTCCATATCAATATCCCCTTTCCTATAAGGGTAGTTCACATAAAAAAAGAAATTTGGAACGTTACAAGTATCTACAAGCCATGCACCATTTTCATACAATCCACGCTCAATGACATTTATCTCAGACCCGTTGTCAAGTAAAGCAACACAAGGAAATTCACATTCCCCTATTTTCACTATCGTTTCAGTGGTATCCCTAGCCCAATGATTTATTGTGTAGTGAGTTCAAGGATAAATCCTAGAGTCTCTTCCCCATATTGTTGCATCTGCCTTACTCCACCATGCATATTGCTACAAGAAAATGCATTTTCAGCCACTTTCTTCTCTTTTCCACATGTTATTCACTAATTAGTAGCATCCTACATATATAATCGAATACTTATTTCATGCTCATATTAAGCTCGAATACCAAACAAACCAATTTCCTCTTCAAATTGCAGCAATGCACTAGTGGTATCACCAAGAAACTAACACTTCCTCTTAATTATGTCAATGATACCATCATGAAATTCTTGCTTGGCAATGCCAAGCATCTCTCTCAAGGTGAATTCCACTCAATTGTTTAATATCCATTCTTCAAGAACCTTCTTAAGATCTGTGGCTATCTCAATGTCAGATTGCAACTTATATCCTGGCTCTTTGCCCTTCTTTTTGCTCTCTTGTTTGCTATCATGTTTTTGCTAATGTGACTGACCTCTTCCATAACATGCTCGGGAGGTGGCTGATTTGCAGCTTTAGGCTGATCCACACTTCTTCTTGCCATTCTTTTAGATGTCCGTGCAATATCTGAATCATCTCTTTTTAATTTTTCTTCCACAAGTACATCCGTGTTTTGTACCTTTGTTAAATATGCATACAGTGAATATGAAACTACTGGTGATTCCCAACTAGTTATGGCACGAATGACTTGCCCTGCATGAGACATTTCACAATTAGTAACCTTTCTCTTTTCAGCTACATGGAAAGCATGTGTCCATATTTCAGCCTTTCCAACCATCACTTGGCCATGCATTCTATCCAACTGTAGACCAAAAGTAGAAGCATGTACCATTGCGTAAGCATTTCAGACAACCAAGTCTTCCAACGACTTTTGCATACCTCCCTTTCCAAAATTCAAAGTAAGAGGCAATCCCATTTTTTGTGCATGAATCTTGCCATCGTTCCAAAAGATGAGCTGGCATGCTAAGGCCTCCTGATAGGTAGCAATATCCTTTCTCTCATGCTGCAAACTGTCACATCACATCCATCTTTTTCTTGGCTTAGGGGTTGCTGCGTGTCCCCTTTCCTCTTGTCCTTTTTCATCCAATTTTGCAAACTTCAATTGAAGACCCCGCATGCCTTTGACCAGTTCATCTAAGACATCTTCCCTAATAGAGGGAACAATAGCAGGTACAATCATAGGGTTAGCCATAGTGGTAGGTGGCTTACTGGATACATCAATTGTCTTTCTTGTAACAGTGGGCAAGCTAGATACATGCAATCTTTCTCTTCTTCTATGCTTCTTCACAAGTGCAGTAACAGCTTCCTTGACATGTCTCCACTCTACTTTCAAACCTATCTCTATAGTCTGATCCTCTAGCAAATCATCAAGCTTCTCTTGAAGCTCAGAATCAGCTGCCTCTAGAAACCGTTTGATTTTCTGACTTGCAAGAGCTTGTTGTTCTGCAAGATCCAACTGCTCAAATCAACTTTCAAATTCTCTTAACAATTCTGTAGCCACAAGACCCTTATTAGGTTGTAAAATTCACTCCTAAAAAGTCTTGCGCGTAATCAAACTGGTGTTCTCAATGTAAAACTCTTCTCTGAGTGTCTTCTTGAAGGCTACCCAGTCAACATCTTGCAAGTATAATTTAGTAATACGTGCTTTCAGTTCATGAACAATAATATGTAAAAAATACTGGCTCCATGCAAATTGAGGCACCCTGAAGAATTCCATCTTCTGAGCATAGGTATGTACATATGTAGATACATTCCTACCATTGAATAACTTCACCTCACACTCAACTACTTGCAAAGCATTCATCACAACACTTTATGTTTGAGCAGAAGCTTGCATCACCTATTGTTGTTGTTGTACCTGCATAAGCATATTCATATTTTGCACCAACTATTGCAAAACATCACTAGATATTGTATTCGAAGATTCTTCCATATTGTCTTTCCTTCTTCTAACAACCTTTCACGTCGCGTTTACCAATGTCGGAGGGGTTTTTGTCAAAAGGTCAAATCCACCGGGGATCAAAGGTAGAAGAAAGTAGAGATAAGAGATGGAAGAGAAGAAAGAGAATAGACAGGAGGTAAACACAACAAAGACAAAGCACAATGAATTGAATCAATATGTATTAAAAGAACTTGGAATCGTTGCACTACTCAGAAGCAATCTCCAGGCGCATTAGATCTCCTAGAGCCTCTTCATATAGAACAAAACGTGCATCAAAATTATAGCTCCTTCTCTACTGCTCGAAACCCAAATCTGATGGCTCCGTTGACTTCGAAAAGGGGATAAAACTCCAAGACACCTGCAAGACACGAGGTCATAGATCTCCCAGATCACTCCTTCTTCTTCTTTCAGTTCAAAGTGTAGTTTTGAGCCAGTTTCCAGTGATCCGACGTGCCCGATTTCTTCAATCTATCTTTTTTATGAAAAACCCATAACTGGCTGAAAAAGCAACTTGCTTTTTGCATGCTATCCTAATCTAGAAGCTTTTTTAAAATTTTCATGGTTTTTTACAATAAATAATATAAAAATAGGCTAAAATTATCCAATAATTTAGTAATTTTGGATAATCCATGCAACTCATGACACTAATACTAATGACTCAATTCACATTGACTCTCTTGATTGATAAGAAGTCGGATGATGATGCATTCCATGCTTTTTCACACTATGTCCGCAAAGCATCACGACACCACTTACTCAATTCATTGATGAATTAATTTTAAGGGTAGTTTAGAATATGAATTTTAATTAGCATCATTTTTCTCAAATTTATATTATTGTGCTTTACTTAAATCTTTATATTGATTATGCTAACATCATTTTTTGTTTGTGTAGGTTATCTTTGAGGATACTTGGAGAGAAAGATGAGTCGAGGATGAGTGATGAGGGGTTATAGGAGATATTCACACGTATGTCTCCACATCAGATGGCCCATTTAGAGATATGGTAGACCAAGAGCTATCTCAGACACCATTGGGCCGTTCTGTGAGATCTCCTTTGGTACACTCTAATGCTGTGGTTTTCAGTAAGATGAGGTCGATGCTCTAGATTGGGCCAAGCCAGAGGGAGTGGTTTTGGGGGGTGCTATGGAGATATGGATGTTGTGAGCCCAAAATTGGTTTCAAACAGGGGTATACTCCTCACTCTTGTACAAGTTCAAGAGAGACTGGCTAAGGTGGGTGTTGTGGAGGCATCAATGTAGTGTCTGCATCTTATCACTCTTCTAGATACTTGTCACCTCTAAGATTTGTCACACATGTGGAAACATCTACTCCAATGACTCTAGGTTTTTCTTAGCCATCTGCAGTAGGGTGGAACCCCTATGGGTGCTACTCCGAGAGATAATACCCCCGTGGGTACACTAGATATATAGGGGTCTCCTGGTTATGCCCATGAGAATGGTCATAGGTGGGAGAGGACATACCTTAGACGTATCCCAGAGGGATATGGATACCTTGTAGATGAGAGGAGAAGTGATGTGATCATGAATGATGAAGGGAGGAGGGTGATGTCTTGCATGAGAGAGTTGTGCTAACAAGTTTTTAGGCACAATGTCTTGGACCATATTTGGAAGAATATACCTGAGGGGACCAAGGACTATAGTGGCATCCTTCCACGAGGAGTTTTTGGTACCTATCATGGCAGAGAGTTTTTCCACTAGGTGGATGATGGAGTGTATATGTGCATACATGTCACATAGACAATTGGTTGCACGCAAGACACTCAAGAGTGCTACCTCAAAGCCCAAGTGGCTAGACCAAGATCATTGGGGGAGACTCACGAGGAGGAGGCTAGAGATTCTCTACCAGTACATTGGCGATAGCATTGAGAGGTGCTGAGGGCATGATTGTAGGTAGGGGTCATGCATCATCTGGGAAATGGCGGTCACAGGACTTATGTGGAGGACTTTGTAAGTTTTTCTTTTATTCTTATTGCTTTCTTATTTGCAATATCACTTTTACTAACAATCATGTTTCTAACAATTGTATTCTATTTTCTTTGTAGCACTCCATCACAAATAGTGATCCCACCGTCTTGAAGACTCGATATACAAAGAGATATGGTCTCACTACACTCATCGATAGACTGTATGCACATGGCGGCCTAGTAAGTCAATCATCTTTCTTGTCCATAGTCACTTTTTTAAAAAATGCATTATGTATGGTGGAATGATGTGCAGTTGTTCATTTTGTAGAGTCCATTCGATGCTTCTTTGTGTTGAGACAAGCATTCCGATGGTGAGGATCTATAGCTCATGCTTGGATTCATGGAACACACACCCTCTTCTTTTTTTGTCATGTGATCTATGCATGCATATTCCATGTACTATTCCTTAGATATACTTATCATCCTTTGTATAAAATCGTATCTTGTGATAATTATAGATAATTTCATGTTTATTTTGGCTCTCCTCTCTCTCCATGCTTCCATGTAATATCATGAGTTTTTATCAGCAGTCTTGTACTTATTCTATGAATTATCAGTCTTGTGAATTCAAGTAGATTTGACACTTGTCTTGACAACCATTATGTACCCAATATGTATCTCATTTGTAGAATATTATACAACGTCACTATTTGCATCGCTATTTGTATCACAAATGCAACTTAAATAGTGATGGTTTCTGCGATGATTTTGTAGAGACGTTTATACCAATGATTTTAGCATTGAGAGGGAAAATATTTTGATGAACATTTGTAACACTTTGAATGTCAGTATGAGGAAAGTATCTTGTAGTGGAACAATATCATATGTCTTGCGCATGATAGAAAAACTAGCACTTTCCCTTAGGAAGTGATCACACACACATGTTTACTTTATAGATACAAAATTTTATGGATACATGTGAGTCCTCACTTCTTCATCAATACCAAATCTTACATCTCCTACATTCTTCAAAAAGTTTTCCCTAACCATTTAAGATTTATCCAATAAGAAGACTTAATAGCTCAAAGGAGGGACATTCACAACCCCATATTCTATAAGGCATGTCACCAACAACATTGTTTTCCTTGCCATCTACCACAATACCAATCCATCATAATCATTACCATTAGCTGAAATATCACTACCTTAATTAGAAGTTTTGCATCATGTACAATAGAAGGCATTACTCGATCCCTATTAGGATCATTACTTCTTTAGAGTTTTCTCATTGATTGTCTCAACAATGGTTAGTGTCTTTGGTGCAAGGTAATAGCATGCTACATCTTGTGTGAGTGCCATCATTACTGGCACTTGTCTTGGAGGGGGACAATGTTAACAAAAAATGTGGAAGGCTCCAATAAAATGCAAAGTCAAGGGAAGTCAAAGACAATTAAAGTACAAGTGCTGAAATGATTTTTGGGTGTATATTATTTTTGAGATTTAGTGCATTATTTTTGGGTGCTTATATTTTTTTGTACATCATGGATGTATTATTTTGTGAGACTCAAGCTCACTACACCCATGTACAATGTACTATCTTATGTAGTTGTAATGTTTCCATTAAAAACTATTGCATGGGTTGCACACATGAATATGTAATTGCAATAGTGCATGCTGGATTTTATTATGCTAAGGTGGAAGTATGCTTAAAGCAAGGACCATCTTAGAGTCCACAAAGTAGGTGGGATGCTCAAAAGAGACCCCAAATACTAATTTATAGTTATGAAAACCCTAAAATCCAAAGTAGGATGCAAATCCTAAAATGAAAATGGGTAACCACCCTAGAGAAGTGACCTAACCATAACCCTAGTCTTAATATGTATAAGGGAGGGAGGTCTTCATTGTATTCACCCTTTTGGTGCATCCATGTTGTGAAAGCTCTATCAGTGCAATTATTCAAGCTTTCCATTCACTTCATCTATCCTAATATCCTTGTGATCCATTATTGAGGGTGAGGGAGAGAGAGGGTGTGAGAGGTACGTCGAGTGAGATACTGAGGGAATGTGAAGCTCTACATCTTCTCCTTGATTTTCTTCTTCTTATTACCAAAAATAGTAAGAGGCTTGAGTTTTAGTCCAAGATTCAATCCACTAGTTTCTACCTATATCAATGTGAATTTGCAACTTTTCAAGTGAGACAATTTCCTTTCTTCTCCCTTTTTGCTACCATCTTTGCTTGACCCTCGAAATAATAGCCTATGGTTGTTGTTGCCTTTAGCATGCAATCTAACAAGGCCATTGATTTCTTATGCCCATAAGGCATAATCTTTAAAGTCTCAAAGGGGTCTAGCTTAAAATTTTTAAACTCCATGATTTTTGTGTGTAGGGAAAATGAATACTAGTAAATCTTCTTTGAAGCATTTGATTAAGGCTTGATATTGAGGCCTTTAATGAATTATTAACATGTTGGGAGGTATATATACAACATCAAAATTTATTAGATTGATCTCAAGCATCATAGCATAATCCTTACTGATTTTGAGCTAAAGATTATTCATATAGTGAGTTTAATGGTCTATTAATTTAAAAATTAGAGTTTTTGTGGGTTCTTACATGTGTTCTATTATCTTAACAAGCATTCTTGCTCACGAGAGATCCCATATCCTCTACATCACTATAGGAAGGCTTTGATTCGTAACCACCACTAACCTTGGAGCAAGGACTAGATGTTCTAGATATGCAAGTGGAAGAAGAGTTTAATATACAAATCTAGCTTCAAGAACAACTTTTTGTGCTCAAAAGAAGACATGAAGATAATCAAAATCAAATCATTTTTATTATGGAAACAAATCTTGATGCTAAAGTTTAAAAAAAAGGATAAAGTTGGTAAGTATAATTCTAAATCTTGTACTTCTGATAGTACTAATGATGTTTATTATGTTTTTTCTTGGATCAATTAAGTTGTTGATTATTTTCATATTGAAAATTATTATTATGAGAGAGAAAATATCAAATGTACTTTTTATCATTTGGTAGATAAAGACTATTTATGGTGACCTTTGAGTTTAAGATTCTTGAATGTGTCTTGCCACAATTCAATCTTGAAGCTCAACAACACTATGGTGTTCTTACGTAGCATGAGGAAAAATATTATTTCCTCAATAGTTTGAGAATTTATTGAGTATTTTCCTACAGTTGCACATGACGAAGAAAGAAAATCATAAGCGGAAGTGAAGATGGGTTTTGGAGTCAATGGAATGATAGAGCAAGAAGGTAAATCACACACACACACACACACACACACACACACACACACACACACACACACACACACACACACACACACACACACACACACACACACACACACACACAGAGGTATAAAAGACATTATGTAGACCCTCATTTACCCTTATTCTTTATTATATTTCCTTATATATCCTTACAACATGTGTACTAGTATAGGGGGTCCTATGACCACTTTCCTTTACCATACTAACCTTCCAGTTAAAGGGAAAAGTGTCTTTTAATGAGAATAAATAGTAAATATACTATCGAATGGCCATCAACACTCTATAATGTGCCAACTACTTGAAAGAAAAACTCTTCATGAGAGGATTTACAAGGTTCTAATTCCTATGAATCTTGGCAAACTCAATATACTTTTCTCAAGCACCTCCTTGATGAAGTGATACTTCAAGATAGTGTGTGTTTTCTTTACATGAAAAACTACTTACTTCCACTACATAAGCATATATGTGGACATGTAGCTACCATTGCACACATCAAACTATAAACAATAGATGCACATGGTATATTGGCCACCATAGTCATTTTCTCATTTGATTTTGAGTTTCTTTTTGACTATTTTTCAAATATAATGGTAAAAAAATAGTGATACCCTTCCCTCTCTCCATATTGAAATTCTCAAGTACCTTTCCAATGTACTCCTTTTGAGATAGAATGAGAACCTCCTTATATTCATCTCTCATAATATACATGCCCAGCATATGATTTGCATTCTCCAAGTCTTCAATGTGAAAGGTTTCATGTAACGTTTACTTCAATTAGTCCACATCCAATAAAGACTTCTCTACAATAACCATGTCATCTCCATAAAGGACCAAGGTTATGAGGCTACCATCCATAGTCTTATGTGTATATAGAACAAATTTCCTCACTTTGCATACCGTTGAGACCTCATGAGAGTATCAAAATTATGTCACCATTCTTTGGGATTGTGCTTTAATGTCTATAACCTCTTGCTAAGTTTACATATCAGCTTTCCCTTGTCCACACAACAAAGGACTCTCAAAATTAAAAATACAGATCTCCATGCAAAAACCTTATCCTTACATGCATTTAGACAAGCTCCATGGCTTCCTTGGAAATTAATGCAATAATTGTACTAGGAAATAGAGAGGGAGACTCAAAATAAAAGAGAAAGAGAAGGGGAGAAAGATGGAGAGGAAGAGGAAGAGAGAAAATTATGAAAAATTAGGGGAGAGAGAGAGAGTACAAGATACATGCCACATACCGACGTTTAAAGTGACACAAATACTCATTAAAAAAATTGCCCCAGTCACTGCTAAAAGTGTCGGTATAAGCATCTCTACAAATTTTTGTATAAGCTAATAGCGATGAAGATATGATGACAATAGAGATACTTTTTAATTCATATACTAACTTGGATAGTGACGCATGCTACGAATGCAAATAGCAACGGTTACAGAGAAAAAACAATTGGCCATCCATAGCACAATGTGCTGAATAATATTTTGCAAAAAGCAATTACATATTGAATATGCAATCACAGTCAAGATAACTATAAAAACTACTTAAAATTCACAAGACTGATAACTCATAAAGTAAGTATGAGATTGGTGATGACAACTCATAAGATTATGTGGAGCCATGGAAAGGAGAGTCCAAAATAAACATGGAAATCTATGTGTAGATATCACAAAGTGCTCTTTTATACAAAGAATGATAAATATATCTAAGGAATGCTACATGGAAAATGCGTGCATGGATCACAAGACCAAAAAATAAATTGATGTGCGCTCCCCGAATCCAAGCGCATGCTACAAATCCTCACCATCTAAAAGCTCGTCCCGATGCAAAGGAGCGTCAACAGCAATTTGCAAAATAAACAACTAGATGTTAGTCCACCATACAAAATGGATTTAAAAAATAATAATAACTAGAAAAAAAAAAGAGGATTGACTTACTAGGCCACTAGACGCATACAATCTATGGATAAGTAAAGTAAGACCATGTCTCTTTGCATATCGAGCCTTCAAACTTGTGGGATCGCAGTTTGTGATGGAGTGTTGCAAAGAAAATTGAATACTTGGGATCCATGGATACTAATGCATTAATCATTGCCTTTATCTTAGGCTCCAAGATTGGAGGAAGGTCCAAAACATCCATTGTCTCCTCTCGTATCAAGCGTGTAGTCTATGGCGTGCCCTCTAATGGGTGTATTGGCTCAAGCACTACATCCATCACACGCCCACAAAATCTTCTAATGAGCCACAATAGGTGCATTCCTTAGCATGGAGAGCCACCTATCTGTAGACATTTTCAAGGTATATTTAATATTTGTGTATGTAATATTCAATTACTTTGCAAATGTGAAGAATATTTGCTAAAAACTTTTTTTATCGTTTGTTCAAAGTCTAAGATTGCCTAGTTAATGATCTCCGATTATTGAAACTCGCCGAAGTGTCACAGGTGGTCTATGGATAAGCGATGATTTCATTTGATTGATAGCTTACGTTGAGTGCAAGGACATGGGACACATTGATTAAGATATGCCTCACGATCTTGGATGTCATGACCATCACCCTTCTCCATTTAATCTATGTTACGGTAAACACATTTCCCTCCCCTTTTATTTTCTATATTTTCCTTCTCTCTATTTCTCTCATTGTTTCCCTATTTCTTTCTCCCTCTCCCTCTCTCTTGTTCTCTATTTATTTTTCTCTCTATCTCTCTTTTTGTCTCCTTTTCTCCCCCCTCCCTCTCTCTCTTCTTTTCACTCTTCTTCCTCTCTTTACCTCAACCTTCTTTTTTACCTCCTCCTTCTCTTTTCCTCTCTCTTCCTCTCCCCTCTCCCTTTCTTTCTCTCTCCCACTTTCTTTGTTTCCTCTCTCTTTTTTTCTCTCCCCCTCTCTCCCTCGTTGTTTCTCTCACTCATCCTTCTCTCTCACTCCCTTCATATCTTGTTTCTCTCTTCCTCTCCCTTCCTTTCTCTCCATCCCTCCCTTTCTCTCTTTCAATGCATTTCGTTACAAATAAAAATGAAAAAAGAAAAGAAGAAAACACAAAAAGAAAGTAAGAAGATGCAATGTATATACCTCAACGGTCCGAAGATGAATTATTTTGTGCCTCCTCTTCGTGGCTTCCCTTCTTTCTCCCTTGTACACTTCTCCCTCTTCTTTGCAGCACTGACAATAGTGATGAGTTCTCCTTCACACACACACACACACACACACACACACAATTTTTTTTTTTTGACAAATGCCACGCTCGAGTTTTTGACACTTTTTCTCAAAGCGGTGTCACTATTTGCCTCGCTATCAGTGTTGCTACCAACCTTGCTATATGCATCACAAATTGAAATTTGTGATGTGAAGAGTGATGCATATAGTGACACTTATAGTCATGCAAATAGCAGGTGGCGATTTGCATCACAAGTCACCGTTGCTATCACCCCATTCCCTTGTAGTGAGAGAGAGAGTTATGGAAATTTTTATTATTTTCATTTAGAAATTTCAAGTGTGTATAAGAGAGATGTAAATAAAGAGAGAGAATAACAACTTTTTAATAAAAAACAAAGTGATTTAAATCATTTTTTATTCATCGAAAGTTATTTTAGTATATAAGGTAAGAGTAACAAAGGAAAAGAAAGAGACTAAGATGTATATATATATAGAGAATGATAAAATGTTATTTCTTGAATGAAATATAGTAATTCAAAATGATGTTTATTGCCACGAAATCATTTAAAAAACACACAACACATAAATAATCGGTATGCTTAATTTTTTCAAAGAAAAATTTATTGTTTTGATGTTAATTTGATGGCTTTAATGATGTGCGCATGAAAAGAAAATTGGTGTGAATCATGTTTGAACTATGTTTGATAGCTGCACATGATAAAATGCAGAACTCGTAGTCATATATGGTTGTAATAAATAATTAAAAATCCAGAATGCATATTTTAAAAGAAAAAATGAGGGTTTCTTCTATTTTAGGTTGGGGAATGAATTTCATAAGGAATAAAAACCTAATAAACCCCATTTTTCAATCAATATGATTAATCAAGAAACATAAATTAGAAACTACAACATTTTTATGAACAAATAAATAGAAAAAATAAGAAAACAATAGTTTTTGTGTCTAAAACAATTAGAAAATTTTTTATTTTATGTTTGTGAACGTATAATAAGCATGAAGCATGAGGGATAAAGCCTCAGTCAAAGCCTTGTTTCTATGTCAAAGTATGGTTTTTATCGATTTTTATATGAAAATTAACATAAAAATGAATGATACACCTATCCAATGGGTGCAAAACCTAAACGATAGAAGGGAATGGGGGCTGCAAAAGTGAGTGATCATTGAAAATGTTTTAAATTTTGATTTATTTGATTATGCATCTCACATACGTTGATCACCATGTAAATTTAAGAGAGACTAGTAGTACGAGTAAACTTGGTGCTAGTCTCTAGCAATGCCACAATTACAAGTAGCTTCGAAATCATTCAAGGATTGTTTTTGCACCTCACATTGCTGTTCTTTTATCATAAAATGTTTGAGAACAAGGTGTGTCATCCACAATTACATTATGCATATCACATGGTAACTCCTAGATGCATTGCAATTGGTTTTCGATATACATGACTTACACTGGGTTGTGAGGAATCCAAGCTATAGGCTAGATGATTGAATCTTTGGAAAATTGTCAAGTAAGGAAATTTATATCCCGAAATGTTTGAAATATATAAGACCGGAGTGTGTTCATATGTGCTTTATGTTAGAGCAGCGCATCTTGGGGTCAATCCTTGAGGTGTAGGAGAGCTGCAGTGAAACTACGATATTCAGCCAAAGGGGTGCCTCCTTTATGTTTATATCATGTGGATGAACTACACCAAGATATGTAGGACCTCCCTTTGAGGAGTAAGGAAGGGCAATCGTTGGACTATATTCCACTACAATCACAATATCTACAGTGGCAACTAGGGCAGTGTGTCCCTTGGACACTCATGGTGGAGAGGCCATGTGGGGTTTTCTTGTGAGTGTTAGAGAGGCTTGGCTAGTGCGTCAAGCCACTCTCAGGACTGTTTTTATAGGAAAAGACTGTGATGCCACTAGTTGGAGTAATACATGCCTTTGAGCAAGATATACATCTGATGCTAGGGCTTGACAAAATTGGGTACCAAAGCGCAATTTTGCAAATCCATAAAGCATTGGATGATATCTATATATGTGGGAAAAATTGTGACAGAGGAAGGTTCTATTGGGACCTATTTCCAATTTTAGGGCCACAATAGCAAATGAGGATAATATTATTAAAACATCCTGACCTAGGTGATGGGGTAGACTTCCTATTGCATAGCATAGGCATCCCTAGACCACTTTATGAGTTGATAGAAAGGGACGGAAATGATAGTATTAACATTTCTACACAAGAAAAGGTGGAAACAGAAGAGGCTAAATACCCTAAAAGACCGAAACTAGGTCACGACAATGTGAAAATTTTAATGACCCAGTGCCGATCCTAAAGGAGAGGACTAAATGCCCTCCTCCTTATAGGGATCTCCCAGTGTTTCATGGGTTGGTAAATGAGGATCCAATGGTGCACTTAAAAGAATATGGCCTAACTTTCCTTCCAAGTGGTTTCAATGATACTCATCGGATGCTTGTATTTTCTAGTACCCTAAAGGGAGAACCTAGGAACTGGTACTTGAGCCTCCCAAGAGGATCAAGTAAATCCTTCAATGAGCTATGTGATAAATTTTTAGATGAATACGAAAAGAAAGTATCTATGACCAAGGTTTTAGGGCAGCTTCTATAGATTAGGTAGGAGTCTTACCCTTTTGCTAAAGAATACGCTAGAGCCTTTGATGATATTCTCAGGCTTTGGCCAAGAAGAGCCACTATGTTGCTAGGTGCTGTGCTATGTGAGCTCTTTATGAGTGGTCTAGTGCTTACCAAAAAAATCCAAGTGAGAATGTGAGATCCTAGTAGGTCATTAAATGTGGCCACTATGTTGCTAGGTGATGTGCTATGTGAGCTCTTCATGAGTGGTCTAGTGCTTACTACACAAATCTAAGTGAGAATGTGAAATCCTAGTAGGTCATTAAATGAGGCCAAGATGCATGCAATTCACTAAGAGTAGTGTATTTGAAGATTTTGGAAAAAGTGCATTCAAATATCTAGCCAATTTTGCAAGGAGAAATTTCATTTGCTAATACCAAGACAACCTTAACAGAAGATCTTGGTAGCCAAAATATCCACGTAGGAAGTGGCAATCCTTTGAGCAGGGATAGGATGCCTCTTGGTGGTAACAATACTTCAATCTAAGAAAGTCCTATCGAGGCCTACAACAATTCCACGAGAGGTAGTTGTGGAAGCACTAGTGATAGAACCATTAGGCCCACAAGTGTGGTTAAGCGTGCTATGAGTGGTTCTAGTTGTGCTCCTAGTAAGGCTCTTGAAAGAAATTTCCAATTTATGGATGAATCATGCTTTTGAGTAGATGCTATTCCTTTTAGTAAAAGAATGGTTCCTATGGCTAAGTAGTTTTAAAGTGGAGAAAGGCAAGTAAATACATCTCATATGAAGGAGATACATGATGCTAAAGGTCCAACTATGATCCATAGAAGTCATAAGGATGTGAGGCCATCTAGTTATAACAATAAGCCCACATTGGGTCCATTACACCAATGTGGAAAATCATGAATGTATAAGCATATAAAGAGAAATGTAAGATGGGTTTGGAGGCCCAAAACCCCTAAAAATACTAGTGGTGCATTAGGTGAAAGGCCAAGCATTCCATGTGGTTATGGTTTGATGAACTCCAAAGAGGAGACCAACAAAGGCTATATTGATACATCCAAAAATATGCATCACCCTAAGATGCACCTAGGTGATGGGCCTAGGCTTGAAGCTCCACCTATTTTGGATTTTATCATTGACATAGGCAATGATCAAGTCAGGGAAGGGTTGAATGATCATAAATCTATGATTCTCCCTGTAGGGGGAGTTTTAGCTAGAAAGTTGGGACGACTGATCCATTTGAATAATAACCAAGAAGATGAGATATATAAGCCCAAGGAGATCACTCATTTAGCTCATAGTACCCAACAAGGGATGGGCCTTATTGGTTGAGATATCACTACAAAGGCTTGGGTTAGTGGATCTAAAAAAGCCCAAGATCGAGCTGGGTTGCATAAGTAGCATGGGGCTCTCCCTTACATCTCATGACATCCTTAGTTCACGTTGGCTAGCCAAATAAGATGCAATGTATATGCCAAGAAAACCATGTATTCGGTTGACCAAAATGTTCTATGTCTTTAGGCCAAGAGGGCCATGTGTCTCTCTAGTGCAGGTGCGGTTAATAGTTTTCTATTTTAGTCTTGTGCTAGACAGATTTAGTGGAACCTGAGGGGAGCCTTTGCTGCATCAAAGCTTCTCGTGGCCATTCCAAGTGGTATCATCACCTCTCTAAGTTTTTTCCCTTAAGCTAATAGTTTTATATGTGTTTGTGGGGAGGTCATTTTCTCTTCATTTGTTGGGGGTCGACAATCAAAGCATGAAATCCCACGGTTTGATTAGGTATAGGTGGGGGAGATTTGAGTGGTTTTCTACCTCCTGTAGGACATTGTCAAGCATTAAAAGACCTGTTTTAAAAGGTAGTTTTAGTGACCTTGTTCTGCTAACTTTCTAGGTAGCCATTCTGGGAGTTTCTATTAGTTGTGAGGTAGTTAGAAAAGCCTGTTTGAAAAAATATACAAAGAAGAAAAACCATGCATATTTGAAAGATTAAAAAATTACAAAGGTGTGTAAAAAGGGGTTCCAACCCCTATAAAAAGAAAATGAAAGAAAGAAAAAATGTTATGAGTGTTACTCATCTTGTGAAGGTTGGTTCCTGGAAACAAGTTAGACCCCGGTGAATGCCTTGTCTTCCTAGGGGTAGTAGATAGCCGAAAAGAAAAGTAAGAAAGGTTGGAGGGAAAATAAAATTGAGCATTAGAAAAGGATAATGTGTTGCCTTGCGAGGGCTTGGTAGGTTCTTGGGTAGCAAGACATGAGTTGAGGCAAATTCCCTGTTCTCCTTGGGTCACTCTATGCTCAGCTCGCTCATTTTTACATGCTCGAGTATGGAAACTTTGAAAGGAAAATGTGTTATAAGGAGAAACTATAATGACTAGGCTATAGGAGTTCTCGCTTAGTAGGAGGTCCTTGTCTAGTTGTCCTAAGTTAGGTAGGTAGTTCAGACCACCATAGGATGACCTCTTTGATAGGCTTTCTAGCCAGTACATATTAGAGCAGCTAGTTAGTGACTCGCCGTGGATTTCTATCAAATAATGTTGGGCCTATGCCTTGTGGATCCTTATGCCTTGATATTGTTAGGGGGTAGGGTGAGACTTGTTCTTGTGCTTTGTTGAGTATATTTTTAGTGGTAGCTTGATGCTTTCTCTGGTCATTGTTTGTGTAGATCAGTTTTCATAGGATTCGATGGGCTGAGTCACCCTATCCTATGGTCACCAATGAGAGTAGATTTTAAAGCCTGATAAAGTGTGGAAAAGAAGTGGAGAAGTGCAAATTCGAGGCATGAATTGAACCTCATTAGAAGTAGCATAGACGAATTTGCCAAATTTTACAAGGTGTGGAATATGGGATTTGTAAGCGTTTTTGAAGAGTAGTTGTGGATTTTTCAAAAATTTTCCTAACACCGGATTGAGCTAGAGAAGGTGATTGGAAGTTTGTGACCTCAAGATGAATTGGTAAAAAATTTTGGCACTCGATTTGGAAGATGGACAGGCAAGATTTGCAAGTCGGGTAGTGCCAAAGACAAAAGGACCAAAGTTTTGAAGAAATTTGGGCATAGCTCTTTGTGGGGGACCTTGGGTCCCCTTAAAAATTTTGATTTGTGGGGGGTGGGGGGTGTTTTCAAAATAGCATGATGCTACAAATGCTGCCCTCTCCTTCACATGAAGATTTGGGAGGGAGAGCAATAATGGACCTGTGAGAAAAACCCACCCAACAGATCTCAGTCATGGATTTCTCCAATTTTCCGCCTCCGATTGCCAATCTTCATTCACGTAATGGCTGCCCAATTGCAAAGATTAGAAATCTGTATTTCTCTGTCCTCCTCCTCTCTCCTCTAAGAGGCTGATCAAATGTAGAGAATTAAGAAGGAAGGGGGATGAAGGATGCTTGTCTGGCATGGACTGAATTGCTCCAAGATCAAAAGGATGTTGAGAGGCAATGTCAGCATTGCTAGGGAATTGAGGATGGGTCCGTTGGCTACCCCAAAACCATTTTAAAAAAACACGCAACATGCAAATAAGCGGTATGCTCAATTTTTACAAAGAAAATTTCATTGTTTTCATGTTTGATGGCTTTAATGATGTGCCCATGGAAATAAATTTTGTATGAATCATGTTTGAAGTATGTTTGAGGGCTGTAGATGATAAAATGCAGAACTCATAGTCATACATGGTCGTAATAAATAAGTTAAAATCCAAAATGCATCTTTTAAAATGAAAAATGAGAGATTTTTTTATTTCGGATTCGAGAATGAAGTTTATATGGAATAAAAAACTAATAAAACCTATTTTTTATTCAATATGATGAGTCAAGAAACATAAATATAAAAACCACATTTTCATAAAAAAATAAATAGAAAAAATAAGAAAAAGTAGTCTTTGCACCTTAAAAAAGTAGGAAAAAATATATTTTATGTTCTTGAACATATTACAAGACTGGAGCATGAGGGATAAAGCCTCAATCAAAGCCTTTTTTGTATGTTAGAGTATGGTTTATAGAACACGTACGATGATTTGGCGAGTTTCAATCTGAGATCATTGATCAGGAGATTGCGGATTTTCAGCAAACGGTAATTTGAAGTTAATATCAATCATGCATTGTACTCGCAAGCTAATTGAATACCATATACAATAAGATTAGGTCTTGCTGGCAAATTTTCTATCCAGGGAGGTGATATCTCGTCCCAAGGGGGAGTACACCCTTTGCGGCCAATTAGAAGAGTACGTGGGCGTGCGATGGATGGAGTGCAGGAGCCAATCCACCACTCGTAAGGCCAATCTATACCGTCAATGCCAGAGGAGACAGGCAACCTTCCAGACCTACCTACAATCTTGGAGCCTGAGATGGAGGCAATGATTGACCCAATAAGACAAGAATGGGGTTGCAAATGTGAGTGGTCTCGCTGAAAATGTTTTAAATTATGATTTATCTGATTATGAATAACATATAGGTCAATCATCATTTAAATTTAAGAGAGACTATAGCATGAGTAAACTCGGTTCTAGTCTTTAGCAACGCCGCAATTACTAGTAGTTTAAAAATCATTGAAGGATTGTTTTTGCACCTCATGTTGCTGTTATTTTATCATAAAATGTTTGAGCATGATGTGTGTCATCCACAATTGGATTATGCATATTACATGGTAGCTCTTGGATGCATTGACAATTGGTTTCTAATATACATGACTTACGCTGAGTTGTGAGGAAACTCAAGCTATAGGCTAGACAATCGAATCTTTGAAAAATTATCAAGTGAGAAAATTTATATCCTAGAATGTTTGAAATATATAAGAGTGGAGTGTGTTCTTATGTGCTTTATGTTAGAACAACACATCTTGGGGCCAATCCCTGATGTATATGCTAGAACAACATATCTTGGGGCCAATCCCTGAGGAATAGGAGAGCTGTAGTTGGGCTACAGCATTCAGATGGAGGGGTGCCTCCTTTATGTTTGTACCATGTTGGCGTACCACACCAAGATGTGTGGGATCTCCCTTCTTTGAGGAGTAAGGAAGGGCAATTGTTGGACTACGTTTCTATAGTGAGGCCGTGTGGGGTTGTCTTGTGAGAGTGTTAGAGAGGCTTGCCTAGTTCCTAAAGCAAGTGTTGGGCCCATTTTAGGTTCCAACACAAGGATAGTAGGATGTGGTCTCGCTAGTGATGTAGGTCATGAAAGAGGAACCATAGGCTACAAATCTATCAATTGCTATTGTGTGTGTTTTCCCTTCATAAGCTTCAAAAAACCTTCTTGGACATGAGATCAATCAACCTTTAATCCATTTTCCATTGAATTATCTTCTAGGAAGCTCTCAAGTTCTACTTGGAGTGGAGGATCTACTGCTTGTAGGAAGAGTATAACTTTCTGAAGAGAGGTAGAAGCATTTACTTGGTTGCACTAAGCTTATCATAGTTTTTCTCAAATTCTCTTTGTAGCTTGGTAATAAATTGTCATTTTTCCCTCTTCATAACCCATTTAGCTAACAAATGATTTATTATGTTTCGAGAAATCCAAATGGACCTTGTCAAATAGTTGCTCTGGCCCCTTTCAGTACCACTTTGAACCACTCACATCGAATAGGATCATGGAGAAGCTATGGTAATTCACCATGACAATACTTTGCAAGTTCCCAAAATACTCCATCTCTTCTATAATGGTGTTTGGATTCGCGGCTTGCCATTGGCTCTGTTGCTCGAACTTTACCATGACACCACAATCCATTGGGGAGCTCATCTTGTCGATACACTCCACGTAGAAATGTCATCTGCATGACCACGCCGAACTGTATATTTTATATTATACATTGAAATAGTTAATTAGTTGTCATGTATAAAATCTAGATACGATAGCTTATAAAACATGTGGTCACCTTTGGACTACATCCCCTCGACACTTCCCACTTCTTAGTAGAGACCTCCACTCCTTCGCGAGAGGCTGTGATCAAAGCTCCATGTAATCTGTGATCAAAACACTAAATTTGACAACCTGTAAATCACCCCATGTATTTTTGGAGTAAGGCATCCTGCGATTGCGATTAGTAGTACAAACTGCCACAAATGAAGAAGCATTACGAACAACGACTAAACTCTAAATAGCAAAATACACAAGCCACTTACAATCCATTCATAGTACAAACCTAGCATATCTTATTCCAATCATGGGATTTTAACCCTGATAAGTAGTCGTCTTTATAAAATGTGGATTTGAGAGAATGCATCATACCCATCAGAGTGCAGATAGACCTGATAATTTACTTCACAAAGTGCTCTTCTTTAGTGGACAAAATCCAAGTAGCGCGAGGTAGTTGCAAGTGACCATTAGCACTCAACTGCGGCCAATTGACTACGGCGGCCAAAGTGCCTTCATCTTGCCTACCTCCTTCAAATCCATTCTTGCCCTTGTAGTGTCTCTCTTTCTTATGATGGGTCCCATAGTAACCTATCCACATTCTTGAAAATATGCATGGGATCCAACAAGTGGTCGATTTGTAAGTGGGTCCAATATGGCAACTCGTAGAAAACTAAGAACCGTCGCATTGTGTTTGGATGCGACTCCGTGTGGACCATTTTCAGCTCGTACCAGCTTTGGGCGTTCATTCATAATAGACATGATTCTCTCAACTCATGACCCTCTGACAAGAAAGCAACGTGTCCTTGACATACCATCTTCTTCATGGTTTGTGACCTTTGGGAGTCTAATTGTGGCCCACACAACGGACATGCATCATAACGTGAGGTAACTAAACCTGCTCCAACACCTCTATCTTGTGAATACAAAGTTGAACGAGCTATGATAGATATTACCAACAAGAATGGAAGCCTAGTTACATGAGCACTCCTAGAATTTGAGAAAGTCATGCATGGTCCACATGAGAATGGTTGGTGGATTGTCGACCATCGCGCTTGATCATATCTTAAGATCATCCCACAAAATCTTAAGCTCCTTGACTAATGGACAGAGATAGATGTCCATATTCTTGACTTTTTAGTGGCCAAGAACGAGCAAGCTAAGGATCAAGTGTCCTTTCTTCATAGAAAGTCATGATGGGATGTTGTAGTTAACAAAGACTACACACCACACACTGTAAGAAGTTGAGCAGAGACTGAATCGATTCACGACATACATAGCAAGATCGAGGGAAGATTCTTTGGCTCTCGTGTAAATCTTGAAAAGGTAAGGTCAATGTGGCTCCATGCGTGTGAATCTATTGATATTCGTTGGACTCCATCTATGGATCTATTTTGTGCATGCCACATTGTCAGAAAGTTTTTGTTCATAATATAAATCATAGAATTCTTATGATCACAGAAGAACTTTATTAGGATTTATATGAGGAATTTTCATACATAACTCAGTCATTGTTACCCAAAAACCAACTTAGATATCACTTAGTTTCATAAGTTCTTTTGTAACTGTCATACAATTTTCAGTTGTACTATATATATTGATAAAAATTAAGTCTATGGGAACCCACAACTCGATCTGCTAAAAGTAATTGACAGTTTGCAGGCTAAGTCACATTGGTTCAAGAGGAAAATTTGGTTGGAAATCAAGAGAAGTGCTAAAAGTCCACTAGGTTCATGTGGGACCTGAAATAATGGACTAAAATGACTTGTAAGTGACCTAAATGGTCAAAATGATAAGTGGGAGATGAGCAGGATGCAGCCCACATTTTTTGACGCAAAAAAAATGGCATGCATACCTGTCCCAGATGGAGGATGAGCTGTGAGCTATGGTGCATGCTCCGAAGCATGCAAACTCAAGGCAAACTGGATTTGAAGAAGGAGATACAAATAAGGAAGGTGAGAGCTCTTCTTACCTGTCCATTTGGTATGATGAAAATGAATGGTATGACAGTCCATAAAAGGGGGAAACCTAAGAAAAAGTTTTCAACCTGCTCTTATGTACGTCTTCTCTCATTTCTTTTGCCATATTCATGGTCCAATATCTTGTACCCAAGTACTTGAGTGACTTTGGGGCAAGCAAAGGGGAGGATTTTGAAGGTGCGCTGCTATGGACTGAAAAAAACTAGTCATAAATAGGACAGCCCACTGTTCTTGTCCATTTTGATGAGTAAACAAGTGATATATGTGGTTGTAAGAGAGGAAATTAACCTCTTAACATCAGGGCTTCACTTGTGAATGATTAGAGGAGATTATTCATGGGATTATGTGCACTTTTGGAGCTTGACTATGGGTTGGAAATTATTGTTTTAAAACAGGGCTGAAGTTAAATTTATGCTTTATCAATGCATTTCATGAGTTTTTGATCTATGTCTTGAATGTATTTGAGTCTATCATCAAAATACTTATATCTTGGAGTTGTTATCCATTCATGTTCATGAAATGGAAACCATTTGAGCTTGCATTTCGAATATGCATTTGGATTAAATCTGAGATTATTCCTAATGCAATGGCTTATTATTCCCATATGCATTTGATGTGATCAAGACAAAGTCTTTCATTCCATTCATGTATGCTAAATAAAAAGAAAAAGCTTGATATCTTCTTTTTCAACTAAGTCATTTCTAAAACCCAAATCTTATCAAACCTCAATCTTTTCTCCTTCTCCAAACCTTGAATCCCACACTCCTCTTCAGCTCTAAACCCTAGTGGTAGACCTTCAACCCCCAACACGACGACAGTGGTGAACCTGACGTGAAGGTCGCGGAAGAGGAAGTACAATGGGAGAATCATCAAGTTCGGGAGGAGATGCCTTGAAACAGTTGGTTCGTCCGATTGCAAGAAAGCTGACAACAACAATTGCAATTTCAGCAGCAGTTACAACTACAACAACAGTGGAGATAAGAAGAAGAGCGGAATGATGCCGCTGCCATTAAAGCTTTGGAAGCAGTTGGACATGAGCTCAAGCAATTTAATGGGGAAAATGTGTCCTCTTTTATCTACCTCTATACTGACAAGATGGTCTTCTTTGGATTTCCTTATCATGCTTGGAGCTGATACTTTGCCCGTTTTTCCGTTCATAGCCTCCACGACCGAATTCATGGTCTTTTCCAAAAAGACGCGGGATGGTCCGCATTCAAGAAGGCTCTTCGAGAAGAATTTTTTCTTGAAGACTCTGGCCTCATGACGAAGAAAGTCTTCACTGAATGGGTGGAAAGGCCCAATAAGGGACTAACCGCCACTGCTCTTCACTGCGAATTTGAAAGCAAATTTGCTTAACTAGATCCTAACGATCAGGAGGGTATGGAAAGCCAGAAGATTGAATTATTTCTAAAGGCGCTGCGGATCCTTTTCTTCAAGAGAAGCTAACTGATCGACTTGAAGATCCTGACTCTGAGATGGGATTGAAGACTGCTTGGAGTGATGCCACTGAAGCAGTTAATATGATTGCTCGAAAAGAGTGGATGCGCCTAAGATGGGGATCTACCTTTGCACCAACTGAATCCATGAAGGAGCCTTTTCTTGTATTTTGACCTCTTGTCTCTATGGCCGAGCAACCAAGAAATCCTGTTGTTCCACCCCCAAAGAAGGATGTCATGGACAAGCTAATTAAGAGCATGTAGGATCTCCATCTTAATCTAACGGAGATTAATTCCAAGGTGGAAAGGCTTGATGTGAAAGTAGAAGAAAGAGGATGGACAACTGCCAAAGACCCGTACAAGAAGGCTTCAAAAGACGCTATATTTGGCGTGATAGCCTATAGCATGATAAGAGGGAGTGCAGTGCATTCCGTGAAGTTGAAGTGCAAAAATTAGTCTTTCAGAAGGATGGTAAAATTCATGTAGCCGAAATCGGGATTCCTCTTGAGCCAAATTTTGGTAACGGTGGCATGAAGAAAAGACTAGAGGGTTTGGCAACAAGAACAGCCTATGCAGTTGTTGATGCAGCTACCTATGGGCTGCAAATTGAGCCAACTAATGAATTTGTTAAAGCATGTAAAACTGATGCAAAATCTAAAGTGTGGATGTAGGCCTTAGATCACATGGAGCAAGGCAAGGCAACCAAAGATAATTTAACTATTGCCAGTCAATGCATCCAAGGAAGAACCGGATGGACCGAGCCAGTTGATTCATTTTCAGCTTTCACTCGGTTGGCTGAAATTAATAATCATGAAGCTGTGATAGAAGACAAGAGAAGAAGAGATGAAGATGTTGCCAGTCCCTCCTCTTCCGGGCCAACTAAACATGTGACAAGAAGTAAACCGGATCAACAGAAGGCTGCTGAAAATCCACCACCGCCAGAGCTTGATATGGGAGATGCCCCTCAAGCAAAGAAGATGGAAGGAAAAAGAAAAGGCAAACATCTCGGCTACAAGCTGCAGTTTGACATAGAGACTGCGACGGATCTCAAGCGGATCCTAGAAGAAAGGATTCTTGGAAGTAGAATTGAATTTACATTAGGTGAAATTCTCGAAATTGCAAAACGAGGATTTCATGATGTAATAATTGATGTAATTAAATAGAAAAGACAATATGTTGGTGAGGAAACTGAAGAATCTGTGCATGCTTTTTTGCAAGCACTTCATGTGTATTTGTAGGATGAAGAGAAGCTAAAAACTCAAGGGATTCAATTGGAGGCAATCAAAGAATTGATTGCAACCATAGAAGCCAAAGATGAAGACATCTATGAATCAGAAATTGAAGAAGCTATTGCAGAAAATGTTATGGTGGCGTCTTCTCAATCCAAAGTGCAGCCCATGCATAAGAAAGAAGCTCATCTTCACAACATGCAAGAAGAAAATGATGCTCATTTTATTCCTAGTAGTCACTACTCTGGTACCCATTGGGCAAGGGCTACCACCGAAACCGTTGTCAAGTTTGGAGAAAAAGAGACTCCATGCATTGCCCTTATAGACCATGACTCCGAAATCAATGTCATGTCAAGAAGTCTCTACGAGAATGGTAGATGGCCCATAGATGTGGACCTAGGATGGTGCATGAAAGCAGCCAATAATTCCTCTGGCGATCTCTATGCGGCATGCCCTTATGTACAAGTTACTATTGGTAATGTAAAAGATGAATTTCATTTCTTTGTTCAAGATTTCTGCAGCTATCCTATCATTCTTGGTCAATCTTTTATTTCTGAGTCTCGTTTGGAGACAAAGGCCCTTGATGATGGTTCATCATATGCTCGGATAAGAAGTAAGGATAATGACAAAGCTGTTCAATTTTTGATTGTATGTGTAAATCATCACTGGAATAAAGATCGATTGAGAGATCATCCTATACCTCCTAATGCCCAAGAATTTAACGGTTTTCGAGTAGCACTGCTATAAGTGGAGGCTATGGTGGTGCTTCATGTCATAAAAAATTGCCTCCACATGTAAAGGGGGCTATGCCAAAATCTGACTTGCAAGTTTTTACGGCCAATAGTGTGGGCTGTTATAAACAGTTTTCAGCCATGAATAGGGCTGAAAGAAAGCATTTATGTCATGTGGAACGAGAGCTGAAGCAAATTGATGTTTTGACTGAAAATGAAGAAAATTTAGGGCTATTTCATGGGCTGATTTATAATGATACATTGGCTAAAATACATGCAGCTATTCATGCACAAAATCAAGCTGGAAATCAGTCCATACAGGTATGCACATTGGATATTTATGATATAATTCAAGAATTTGCAGATCAAGAAGCTTTTGGACAGCCAAACAAGGATGAGATAAGAGTAGAAACAAAGTATAAGACAATTGACAAGAAGGTCAAGCCAGTGGTTACTCCTCTACCTCCCGAAAGTGAAGGATTGGCAGAAAGGGCATCCAAATAGCCAAGCCTTCGTGATCCCAAAGATATTGGTCACCAATTTACAGCTGAAAGTTTACAAGAGCTAAAAATTGGTGAAGACTCTTTTCTCTTGCCAGCCGAAAAGCAAATCTTCATGCAGATGTTAAAAGAACATGGAAAAGCTTTTTCATTTCAGCCACATGAAATTGGCTGTGTGGATCCAAGTGTTGTGGCACCAATGGTGATCTTCATGGTCCCACACGTTCCTTGGAATCTTAAACCAATTTCGGTACCAAGGGCTCATTTTCCTAAGTTACTGGAGCTTTTAAATGAAAAGATAAAGATGTGAATGTTGGAGCCATCTTCAACTTCATATTCCAACCGATGGTTTACCATGCCTAAGAAGAATGGATCCTTGCGATTCATTCAAGATTTACAGCCTGTTATTAAAGTCACTATTAGAAATATTGGTTTAAGGCCAATTGTTGATGAATTTGCTGAGGCTTTTGCAGGTAGAGCAATTTATTCCATGGGAGATTTATATTCGGACTATGACCAATTTCAGCTTGCTTTGGAGAGCGGAGACATTACCACAATGAAGACGCCTCTTGGTTTAGTCCGCATGTGTACTCTACCTCAAGGAGCTACAAATTCAGTAGCTCACATGATGAATGCCATGCATAAAGTATTGAGAGATTATATTCCCCAACTAACTCTTCCTTTCCTTGATGATGTACCGATCAAAGGATGTGAAGTTTATGAGAAGAATGAAGAACTCAATGAGCTTGAATGTTGCAAGTTTTTTTTCGATCATATTAATGATTGTGCTCAAATCTTGTCTAAATTGGAAGAAGTCCATCTTACTCTTTCAGGAGCTAAATCTGTTTTTGGAGTCAGAGATGTTCTTGTGGTAGGGCATATGTGTGGTCCATATGGTCGAAAGCCTTCTCCAACCAAGATTAATGCTATCAGCAAAATGCGGAAAATATGCACAAATGTATTGGAGGTGAGAAGATTTCTTGGAGCATGTGTCTTCTATCTTATTTGGATCCCACATTTCGCTCATGTTGCTAAAAATCTTTATCAACTGCTTAGAAAAGGCCAAATGTTTATATGGGAAAAAGAGCATACTCAAGCTATTCGAAAATTGAAGAAATTGCTGATTTCAGCCCCCATCTTAAAGAGGGCTAATTACTCTAATGGACAGCCTATCATACTCACAGTGGACACAAGTCCTATTGGAATAGCATGGGCAGTCTATCAAGACGACCTTGAGGGCAACAGATATGCAATTCACTTTGGAGCGAATGTTCTTAATGAACGTCAAAGAAGGTATGCTCAAATTCAAAGAGAACCTTGGGGAGTTGTAACTGCATTGAAATGTGACTGGGAGTACTTTCATGGGCGCACATGTAATAGTTGAAATAGATTGTCTTCCACTCTTGGGCATGATTGCCAAGTGCTCCACTCTCGACATAGCTATGCTAAGATGGATAGCCTATATTAAATCCTTAAATCTTGATTTGAAACATATTGTAGGAAGAGATAATCCAATTGTTGACATGCTTTCGTGTGCCAGATATAAGGATGAAGAAGAGATGATGGATGAGGAAGAATCAGAGTCTATATTTGCTAAAAATGATGCTATAATTGCAGGTTCAGATCTGAAAACAGTAAGTACAGTTGTACCTAATGATGGTTAAGTTGTCAAAAATGTAGGTACAACGTTAATTACATCAAGTACAATAGGTTCAGCTGCTAAAACAAAATTTATAGTAACAAAGAAAGAAGAAACAACCATGGAAGGACAATGGGCAGCTGAAAGACAGCATGCTCAATGTTTTGTTATGGTTTATTTGCACTTTAAAGAAGAATATTATGCAGGTGATTGGCTAAAAATTGACCAATTTCTAAGCACTATGACAAAGAAGGAAGATTGGACTAATGAAGAGTTCAAGAGAATCAAGAGAAAAGCTTATGGCTTCTTTCTCAAAGATGGCTACCTTTGAAGGCATGCAAAAAAGAAAGGAAGGGCGCCTGTTCGTGTCTTAGAAGACAAGAAGACTCAACGACAGGTCATGCAAGAATTTCATGAAATCCTATTGGCTAGGCATAGAGGCATATGGGGCACTTTTGCCAAAATAAAAGAGAAATTTTGGTTGCAAAACATGTATAAAGACATTGAGCATTTTGTTGAGTCTTATCATGTTTGTCAAATGTACTCTATGGTTAAGCATAGAGATGGGCTTCAGCCTACCTTTCCTTTATCCATTCACTATAGATGGGTTATTGATTTAGTAACCATGCCTACAGGAATTTGGAACATGAGATATCTAGTACTTGCTAGAGAAGATCTCACAAATCAGGTGGAAGGAAAAGCCTTGACAACAAAGTCTACTCAAGCCATTTGTAGATTTTTACTTGAAGAAGTATTTTGTAGGTATGGCTGTGTTGCCAAAGTAACTGCTGATAGAGGAGAATTGGATGCCGATGAGGCTTGCCATTTCTTTCCTCAATTGGGAATCAAGCTATCTCTTACATCAGCCTACAATCCTGAAGGCAATGGTAAGAGTGAAAGAGGTCATCAACCAATTCTCAAAGCATTGGCGAAATCTTGTAAAGGAAAGATGAGAGAATGGCCTAGAATGCTTCCATTTGCATTATGACCTGGTAGAACTACCCATAGTGCAGTAACAGGTTATATGCCGATTGAACTGATATGTAGGTAGCCACCTATTATGCCTATTGAGGAGTCTATTGTCACATGGAGTATCTTGCCTTGGAATAAAGGCATAAATAGAGAAGAACTGCTGATTTTGCGCATAGGGTAGCTTGAAAGAAGGCCAGAAGATGTCAAGATAGCCATTGAAAGGCTGAAGGCAACAAGATTGAAGAATAAGAAGAGGTTTGACAAGCATCATCGACTCCATCCAAGAGCTATTCAAGAGAATGATTGGGTACTTGTCTATGACAACATCCTAGACAATCAATATGATGCTCATAGGAAGTTAGCCAAGCGATGGTTTTGGACCATATGTGGTGAAAGTAGTACATGATAATGCTACTTATACTTTAGCTGAAATGGATGGGGCCATGGTCAAGGTACCAATAGTCGGTAAACGTATCAAGCTCTTCAAACAAAGAGAGTCTTCTACTTATGAGATTGATGACTTGGATATGAGCCATCTACTTGAAGACAAGTAAGATGAAGAAGACTTAGAGGATGAAGATGAAGATATGCCAGAAGAAGACCCTCCCTAACCTGTAATTTTATGAAATGGCACATGCCGGAGGATGTGCACATTAGGAGGGGGTGAATGTCAGAAAGTTTTTTGTTCATAATATAAATCATAGAATTCTTATGATCACAGAAGAGCTTTATTAGGATTTATATGAGGAATTTTCAACAACCAACTTAGATATCACTTAGTTTCATAAGTTCTTTTGTAACTGTCATATAATTTTCAGTTATACCATGTATATTGATAAAAATTAAGTCTATGGGAACCCACAACTTGATCAGCTGAAAGTAATTGACAGTTTGCACGCTAAGTCACATTGGTTCAAGAGAAAATTTTGGTTGGAAATCAAGAGAAGTGCTAAAAGTCCACTAAGTTCATGTGGGACCTGAAATAATGGACTAAAATGACTTGTAAGTGACCTAAATGGTCAAATTGATAGGTGGGAGCTTAGCAGGATGCAGTTCGCATTTTTTGGCACAAAAAAATGGCCTGCATACTTGTGGCAAATAGAGAATGAGCTGTGAGCTATGATGTATGCTCCAAAGCATGCAAACTCAAGGCAAACTGGAGCTGAAGAAGGAGATACAAACAAGGAAGGTGAGAGCTCTTCTTATCCATTCATTTGGTATGACGAAAATGAATGGTATGACAGTCCATAAAGGGGGAAACCTGAGAAAAAAATTTCAGCTTGCTCTTATGTACATCTTCTCTCATTTCTTTTACCATATTCATGGTCCAATGAATCCCGTATTGTACCTAAGTACTTGAGTGACTTTGGGGCAGGCAAAGGGGAGGATTTTGAAGGTGTATGGGCTGTTATGGACTGAAAAAACCAGTCATAAATAGGGTAGCCCACTGTTCTTGTCCATTTTGATGAGTAAACAAGTGATCTATGTGGTTGTAAGAGAGGAAATTGACCTCTTAACATCAAGGCTTCACTTGTGAATGATTAGAGGAGCTTATTCATGGGATTATGTGCACTTTTGGAGCTTGATTATGGGCTGGAAATCACTGTTTTAAAACAGGGCTGAAGTTAAATTTATGCTTTATCAATGCATTTCATGAGCTTTTGATCTATGTCTTGAATGTATTTGAGTCTACCATCAAAATACTTGTATCTTGGAGTTGTTATCCATTCATGTTCATGAAATGGAAACCATTTGAGCTTGCATTTCGAATATGCATTTGGATTAAATCTAAGATTATCCCTAATGCAATGGCTTATTATTCCCATATGCATTTGATGTGATCAAGACAAAGTCTTTCATTCCATTCATGCATGCTAAATAAAAAGAAAAAGCTTGATATCTTCTTCTTCAACTAAGTCATTTCTAAAGCCCAAATCTTATCAAACCCCAATCTTTTCTCCTTCTCCAAACCTTGAATCCCACACTCCTCTTCTGCTCTAAACCTCAGTGGTAGACCTTCAACCCCCAACACGACGACAACATTGTCAAGCTCGTCATGCTAGAGGTACGAAACATGTGATGTATATGGGGGATAAGTGAAAAGTGTCTAAGAACTTTTTGAGGGATGGTTTGCCCTTGCAAGTCCTCTAGATACCCTTGAGTACCACACTTTGGACATGTCTCCATGGTCTCGTATTCTCCTTGAAACAACATGTAATCGTTGACATATGCATGGATGTTGTTGTAGTCTATGGTAAGCTTTTGTAAAACATGTCGTGCATCATCATGAGAGTCGGGCATGGTATTTGCAAGTGGTAATATATGATACTTTAGAAACTTGAAAAGAAATCAAAACACCTTGAAAAAGCACAATTGTTTTTTATAATGGTGCCAAAAACAAATCAACGAAGCATACATAGAAGGTACCTAAACAACTTGGTCACACTCATATCGCTCCACGAGTATTTTGATCGCAGACTTAGGAGTGTAAGAAATGTCTTCAGGCAAGATACTTGGCACCCCATCATACAGATGTCTTGGCATGCATGGGCATCAATGCATCCATCTCAGGCTCTAAATTTGTAGGAAAGTCTAAAAGGCTGCATGTCTCCTCTAGTATTGATGGTATAGACTGGGTAGTGTCTTCCAACTGGTGGATTGGCTCAGGCACTCCATCCATCGGATGTCCACGAACTCTTCTAATTGGCCACAATAGGTGCACTCCTCCTTGGTATGAGACGTCACCTCCTTGTAATAAATTTTACAACCACATCCAATGTTTTTGTATATGACATTCAATTAGTTTATGAATACAATACATGATTGATATGCACTTTTCTTACCGTTTGCTCAAAGACTGAGATCGCATGATCAATGATCTCTGATTGAAACTCACCAAAGCATCATACGTGTTCTATAGACAATCAATGTTTGTGTCTAATTTCCAGCTTGTATTGAGGGCAAGGACATATGACACACTGATTAAGATACGCCTCGTGATCTTGAACATCACGACCTTTATCTTTTTCCATTTGGTCTATGCTACAACAAAAAATTGATTTTTGTTCTCATTTTCTTTTTCTTTCTTAAATTATTTGAGAAGGGATTTCTTCTCTTATAACTCAACAAAATTAACATCAACTAAAGTCTTGGTTTTCTCCCCCTTTCTTTGCACTTTTCTTTGTGCTCTTTGTTTTGTGTTCTCTCCCCTTTCTCTTTCATGTTTTTTATCTTTCATGTTTATTCTCTCTTTCTTGTTCTCTCTTCCTCTTCCTTTCTTTTTCACTCTCTCTTATTTTCTATCTTTCTTTCTCTCTCTCTCTTTCTTTGTTGTCCCTTTCTTTGTTTCTCTCCACCCCCTTACGGGCAGGCCTATTGTATGTAAAGTCTAATATGCTATGCATGGGGGGGAGGTCCTAGCTACCCTACGTCACAGTGTTCCCCCTCCCGTGGTATTGCACCAAGCCGTGCCACCTTTTCTCATTTGTGGGTGACTTGATATGCAGAGTGTAGGAGGATGTAGTACAAAGGATGTCAAGAAAACATTCCATTTACCTCCAAGTCCAATCTCTCTTTCGCTTTACCGAGCCTAGAGACATAGGCCTTCCACGTCTTCCTGAAGTGTTAAAGACACTCAAGGTGCATCTTTAACAAAACCTCTCTCTCTCTCTTCTAATACTACTACTACTAGTACTAGTACTACTACTACTACAACCACCATCCCACCTTTCATATATTGCTCAACAGTTTCAGAACACGAGAGTATAGCAGACGTTATGGCCATTTCTTTGTTTCTCTTCCTTTCTTCTTCTCCCTCTCTTATTTCCTCTCTTTCTTTCTCTCTCTCTCTCTCTCTTTCTTTGTTTCCTCTCTCTTTGTTTCTCTCCATCTCCTTATGTTTTCTCACTCATTCTCCTCTCTCCCTCCCTCTCTCTATCTCTCTTTCCCCATTTCTTTGTTATCTTTTCTTGTTTATTCTCTCTCTCTCTCTCCTCTCTTCCTTTTCATTTCTTCTTCTCCCCCTCTCGTTTCCTATCATTCTGCCTCATTGCACCACATTTGTAATGTGTCCGCCTGTAATCTTCAGGACACGTCTTAGGAGTCCATCAGAAAGGATGTCTAGAAAGCTCTGCCCAACACTCCCATGGAATGTCACGGGGTTTGCGATCTACGACTTTCTGCATCTGCCATGTAGCAAAAGTATTCTGGCCCTTCCCACTTAGGACCAACCTGAATCAGGGTTTTTCCCTAATGGTCATTTCCTAAACGGCAACTAGCGTCGAACCCCAAGTGAACTACTTTACGCAGAAACACCAGGGCCGAAGTAGATTTACGCTGCACTTGGTTCAAGGAGAATGGAAAACGAGAGGGATGCAAGGCTCAACCTCTCTATCATAAGGCATAGTCCCATCCCGTTCCCCTAAAACATCGTAAATCAGGATTATTATAACTTAGACTCTAGGTCAGGACCCTTGCTGTTCGTGTCCTTTGAAGCAATCTTCTTGCTGTCCATCATGATTGAGAAAAGTTCCCGGCCAACCAGGACTACCCATCCGTAGGACGGACCCATGGCCACATCCTCCACACTTTCCTCAGGTTGTTTTAGTTGTCTAATTACCTACCACATTTAGTTGAATATGCATCAATCAGCCTCCTTAATTAGCCCGTTAGGCATTGGTTCCTTTATGTAATCATAGCACTTGACATAGAAAAGCAATGTCAACAAGTTCCTTTTCAACAGGTTATCATATTTATCTTTGAAAACATTTATAAAGTCCAGTCCCTAGGTTTATCCATAATCCACCTGAAAGCTATTCAACAATCCATAGGGATTACTAATCCAAGATTCTCCCCGTAGACTAGTATGCGGGCCTCTAGATCGAATTCCGAGTCACGTTGGCCTCTTTTGCAGGGCCCAGAAGGCGAGGGATTTACGGCCATAGCCCCCACTGGCACCCAAGCATCCTCGTGCTCCAAGTAGTGCTCAATGGAGAGACCTCTCACGGCAGATTTGCTCCACCTTCCCGGTGCAGATAACAACTCCCTTGGTTAGGGTCAGGCAGGCAGCCGGGGGTAACTGAAGCTACCTCTCCTTTCACGCCTTCAACATGAAGCATTAGATATCTTTTCGTCCTTTAATTCTTTGAGCAAACAAAGCAAACAATGCTCTCTAAACTGTTACAAGCACAATCATTTCTAGTAGTTGTTATTTTGGCTAACTGCTAAGGAGCGATGTCGTATTGCAGCGCATACGAGGTGTGTAAACCACCCAAAAGTCATGTGTGTGATTTGATACTTTGTACATACTTAGTTGTTATGTTTGCTCTTTCATTCTATGCCGAAGACGGAGAATAATAAGGAATTTTGGTAGACTGGTAACTCGAGATGCAATCTCATGGGCTACACTTATTTCAAGATATGCCGATTATGGGCTTTGTGAGGATGTTTCCCATATCTACAACTGGATGAAGCTTATCAAGTATTTGACAGACTTTTAGAACAGGGGAATGAAGCCAGTTTGGTTTTGAATGCCATACATGTAGGTAAACTTAAGGAAGTTGGGACATCATTCCAATATCTGTTCCTCACTACTTGTCATGGTGCGCCCCTAATTCGATGGAGAGGGAACTATGCAAGCTTGTGCTGTTTAGAATGGACTGTATTTGAGCCAGATTCCACCATTTCCAATGGGCTGGCTGGTAGTCCGAGGAAGATATAGAAGAAAACTTCACTTGTGACCCAATTGGTCATATCGTGGTTCTGCTGCTTCTTGTCAAAGTTCATTGGTATATGCTGTTGTGACTAAGAAATTTCTTTGATGCAAAGGATAATGATTTGGTTGATGACTGGGCCTTTGGTCACCATCTTGTAAGATTTGGTTCGGACCGTGCTCATATGACAGTGCTTGTTTTTTTTAACGGAGGAGGAACAGGGTCTAGAAAGGGAAGAAAAGAAAAAGGCTAATTTTGGGAGGGAAAAAGCAGATTCGAAAAGGATGAGAGATCGAATTGGGAAAAGAAGAAAGGAACGCAGAGGAATCGGGAGAAAAATAGAGGGTACTCTATGGCTAATCAGAGGAGAGCCCGAAAGGAGACGATTACCGGAACAGAGGAAGAAAATAGATGGATGATGAGGAAAATAGGGGAAGGAGGAAGAGGAAAAACACGCAGGAAAAACAGGAAAGGGAGCTTTTTCAATCAGGGGGGGGAAAAGATCGACTGTGGGAGGAAAAACACGAAGTTTTTTTTAGCGTTTTTGGGAAATCAGAATGCTCTAGGAGTCGATCCATGGTGCATATCTATCGAAACTGAACAACAACTCACACATCCAGAGGAGAGTTAGTCGGCTGAATCATTGTGCTGTGAGAGCACCAGAAGCGATGCAGAATCATGACTTATTCTACGATTGAGTGAGCACAACGAGAAGAAGGCGATGTATTCCGAGTAAGCACAAGGAGGAGAGGACGGTGAAAGATAACGGGGTCTTCAGCGAAGGACAATTCCATGATTTTTATGACTGAGGCAGATCAAAAAGAGCGCCATTGCGTCAGATGCCAAATGATGCAGTGGTAGCAGGTCAGATAGACGTTGTCAAAATCCTGCTCAACCATGACGCCTCTTGGAAGCTACCCTATTTTCCATCCCCTCCCTTTCTGTAGACTTCTCGACAATGGGTATTGAGAACTATGAATTGGATCTCTGAATGGGTCAATGTGTATCACAGACTAAACTCCTTAGATTGCAAACTCGCCTAACATACGCAATCTAGAGAGAATTGGGGGTTTTTGCCTGTGTTGCTGCTAATGTCCCGATGTTGCTCTCACCGGCTTGGTCACGTGAGGACAAAGAATCTTGTCGCTCAATTCTCAGATCTGCAGGCATGGCTAGCATGTGACGGAATTACCATCTTGTAAGCTCTAGGGGTAAGATCTGCAGCTACCACAGAGCTTTGCCTGCAAAGGATCCCCATGTTGCCAGCTAATAGCACGCTATGCTTCCAATTTCCGAGTTACTGACCGCTCCCCAGGCTTGGCCATACAACAGGATTCCTTCCCCGCTCCGTCCTCACTTCTCAGAAGTGATGAATTCAAAAGGCTTTAACTGGTCAAAAGTGATGAATTCCAAGGACTTTTACTACTCAGAAGTAATGAATGCAACGTTATAGTGTGGCATGATCAGCCACTTTGAATTAAAGACCCAGGACAGTCTACTTTTGCTAACCTGGACAGTAGGCACAAGAACCTTAATATCATTCACAATGATACCCATGAAAAGCCGTACAATATACTGAATAGAAACCCGGGCTTTATCCACGAAAATGTGTATCCTGCTGAATTCGATGTTTTGAATTGGATGTGCATTTGCTGATGATGACAAAGGATTGAACAGAGACCCTGGTGTACAGAATTCACATGTGCAGAATTCAAAATATGAGCTTTCAAATGTTTATTAGACAGGGGAAAGATGGGCTTTCAGAAATCCAATGAGCTCTTCTTTGTAAACTTCACCATCGACTAAAGATCAATAACCCAATGTCTATCTGGATTGACGCTGAAATATGTACCATGAATCTTTTTGTAAAATTTTTGCAGCTCATATAGAAAACTTGAAGACAGTTTGATTACAGAATTGGAATGCTATCCTATCTGAATAAGATTGTTATTTCTCTCTAAAATATCAAGAGTCCAGTCTTCTGCATACAAATTATCTTGGTGTTTCTTATACAGTACCAACCAGCGAATTTCTTTTTGAAATAGCAAGAAGGGACGTGAAGAACTACAGTTTTTGAATAACCAGTTGGTTATTAAATCAGAATTGATTCCTTTGTGAAACTGAAGCTGTTGATGTTGATTAAGGTTGTAAATGTTACACTTGATTGATCTTCTATCCTGAAATTTAACAAGGACTTCTAAACTTGTGACTTTGCTTTCGAAACCCTTCGACATCTTTGGTGAACCCAACGTGAAAGCATCGCAGAAATTTTAGGATGGGAGATACTTCAGCCTCTATTTCAGCTTCTTCTACCGTTCCAGCTGCGTCTACTTCAGCTCCATCAATGACTGCTGCGTCAAGTACTTCAACAGAGGATCTAAAGCAGATTTTGCAGAATATGTCCATGTATATGCAGCTCCAAAATCAGCAGACACAATTGTATATGCAGTAGCAGCAACAATTGCATCAACAGCAGTTGTTTCAGCAAAGGCAACTCTATTCAGAGCAGGAGAATGCAAACAGTGCGACTAAGGCTATTGAAGCAGTTGAGAATGAGAAGAAGCTATTTGATGGCCGAAATGTTTCAGCATATTTGAAGACATATGAGATCAAGATGGGGTTTTTTGGAGTTCCAGCTGGACTTATGAGTAAGTACTTCCTTCGTCTTGTCACACCCGCTTTGAGGACAAAAGTGACTGATCTTTTTATTCAAAATACACATTGGCAAGATTTTAAGAAGGCCTTGAAAGAAGAATACTTCCTTGAGGACTTTGGTATGGCTACTCGGCGGTCATTCCAAGAGTGGGTCTACATGCCAAACAAAGGTCTCGCTGCTTCAGAGTTGATTCGAGAATTCGAAGAGAGGTATAGTCAGCTTGATGCCATTGAACAAAGAGCATTGGATGTTGAAAAAGTTGAGCTTTTCTTGCAAGCTGCAGATCCTGCTCTTCAAGAAGAATTGGGTGAGCTTCTTGAAGATCGCACGAAGCCTATGGGTCTTAAAACTAATTGGCAGGATGCAATCTCAACTTTGACCAAGAGGAGGATATGGAAGACTCGCCTACAGAATGGTTCCATGACACCTACACCATCATCAGCTCCTATGCCTACTTCTATCCCTGTTATTTCTTCTCCTCCTCAGCCAGTTTCTTGGCCTATGCCAATGCCTACTGTTTCCACTCCACCTATTCCTCCTGTTCCACGACCGATGCCTACACCTTCTGCTCCAAAACCATCCGCTCCATTGGTGCCTACCTCTCTTGATGACATAATCAAAGGCATCAGTGATTTGACACTGGAGTCAGTCAAAGCGGAGTTGGTGGGAAAGTTGAAGGAGTAGTTTGCTTCGACTACGCCTAATACTTCTTCTAGCGCTCCTACTGCACCTAGGAGTGCTCCTAGTGCACCTAGGAGAGATCGGAGATGTATTTGGTGTGATAGTACGGACCATCAGCATTGCAGGGATTGTGACTCTTTCCAGGATCAAGGAGGCATAATTTGGTATATTGGGGGGCAAGATGGTAAGATTTGGTTGACTGAGACAGGAGCTCCACTTGCTACCAACTTTGGTAAAGGCGAAATGAAGAAGTTAGTGGAGGACATGGCTGCGCGTACTTCTTATGTGACAGCTAGAGGTGATGCTTCTGCATATGGAGTACAGATTGAGAAGGGTTCAGAGACTCAGGCAGTGCTATGGACTTATGCTATGGAGACCGCAAACAAGGGGAAAATTCAGTAAACTATTTTGACTAATGCAGGTTCTAGCATCAGATCAGAGACAGGTTGGGACTCGCCTGTTGACAGGTACTATATTTATGCTTATTTGGCTAGATCTCATGGTGCAGATGTATTTGTTGAGGAGAAGCGTAAGAGGGATGAAGAAAATCCAAGTGCAGCTAAGAAGACTAGAGGGGGTGAGTTTGTTACTCCACCTACTGTAGGACCGTCTTCAAGACCAGGGCCAGATCGACAGATGGAGGATACTCAAAAGAGAGAAAAGAGGCAAGAGCCTAGAGAGAGAAAGCAGCCAGGATTCAGATTGATGTCCGATATTGAGACATCTACAAACATGAAGAAAATCTTTAATGATAAGATACTTGGCAGTGAGGTGACTTTCACTATTTCTAAGATTTTGGGCATCTCAAAAAGAGAGTTTCAGGATCAGTTTCAGGAGGTCGTGAAGAGGAAAAGGCATGCATTGTCTACCACTGATACACAGGGAGATTTGATTGGGGAGTTGGATGAGGATGAGGATGAGGTTATGGTTGATAATGCTTCTATTTTTCCGCAGGTTGAGAAGAGGGTTTAGCCTATGCATTATGCTGAAATTGATGAGCCTGTCATGATACCGCGTAGTCACTTTTCGCGGAGCCATTGGGCTAGGGAAACTACAGAGACGATGGTAAAGATTGGAGAGAAACAGGTGCCTTATGTTGCATTGGTTGATCATGGTTCAGAGATTAATCTCATAGTTCATGGAGTTTATGAGAGTAACAGATGGCCTATGGATGTAGAGCATGGGTGGCGTATGAGAGCCGCCAATAACACTATAGGTGATTTGTATGCTGCTTGTCCTAGTGTCAGGGTTTCTATTGGTGATGTAGAGGAGGATTTTCATTTCTTTGTGTAGGATTCATGCTCTTATCCCATAATTCTTGGTCAGCCATTCATCACAGAGATGCACATGGAAACAAAGGTCATGGATGATGGATCTGCTTATGCACGGATTCGCAGTAAAGATGATATGAGAGCAGTTCAGTTTATGACTGTATGTGTGAACCATGTTAGAAACAGAGATACTCTCAGAGATGCACCTTTGCCCACTGTAAGGGATTCGGGTTTTCATTAGGTACCGCCGTTTCGCGAGACGACGGTGGTACAGAGGAGAGGAGATTGGAGTTCTCGCCTCCTGGCAGCAGTGTTTTCTCCTCCGGTTTTGTTGGGATTTCAGCAAACAATTCGATGAGCTATCAGAAGACTTCTAGGTTGCCTAGAGCTGCCAGGCAGTATATATGCAGGAAGGAGAAAATTTTGAAAAATGCAGGAATTTTGGAGGATGATGAGCACATAGACGGGATGTATGATAGTGTGATTTGTGCAGATACAATGACAGAGATGGGAGATATGCTGAAAACTGATATGCTGAATTGTCACGGTAATGTATTAGTGCAGTCCCTGGACATGTTTCATGAAATTGCAGATTTTATATCACAGATTGAGTCAGAGGCTGAGGTAACTCAGCAAAAAGTGTTGAGTGCTGAAGAAATTCAGCAAACAGAGTTTCCAGCTGGTTATGATCAGCTTTTAGAGAGACAGAGGGCTGAAAATTTTCAGCCAACAGAGTTTACTGCTGAAATATTTCAGCATTCAGAGTTTGGGGCTGATTCTATGCAGTCCATAGAGCAGAGGGCTGAGAATATTCAACCATTGGAGTACAGAATTGCTGATTTACAACAAGGTTTATGTAATGCAGAAGAGCATAATGAAGCTAGGGTTGACATGAAATACAAAACTGTGGATAAGAAGGTGAAGCTGGTTGTTGTACCGCTTCCACCTGATAGTGATCAGCAAATAGAGAGGGCTCCTAAACAGCAAATTTTGAGGAATCCGGAGCATATTGGTCATAAATTTTCAGCAGAGACTCTTGCTGAATTGAAAATTGGAAATGCTGATTTCTTTCTACCCATAGAGAAGCAATGCTTTCAGGAGATGCTTGAGCGTCATGGAAGGGGATTTGCTTTTTTCCCACATGAGATTGGATGTGTGAATCCTGATATTGTTGCTCTTATGGTCATTTTTACTATTCCTCATATTCCATGGAATCTCTGACCTATTCCAGTGCCTCAGGCACACTTGCCAAAGCTGATTGATTTATTGAATGAGAAAATTAGGATGGGAATCCTTGAGCCTTCATCTGCACCATACTCAAACAGATGGTTTACAGTTCCAAAGAAGAATGGTACTCTTCGATTTATTCAAGACATGCAGCCAGTGAACAGAGTTACTATCAGGAATGTTCGTATAGGTCCAGTTGTGGATGAGTTTGCAGAGGCATTTGCTGGACGTGCCATCTATTCTTTGGGTGATTTGTATTCAGGATATGATCAGTTTTAGCTGGCTTTGGAAAACAGGGACATAACCACCACGAGAACTCCTATTGGGCTTGTCAGGATGTGTAGCTTGCCTCAAGGTGCCACTAATTCCGTTGCGCATATGATGAATGCCATGCATAAAGTCCTTCGTGATTACATACCTCAGCTTACTATGCCTTTCTTGGATGATGTGCCCATTAAGGGGTGTGCAGAAGAAGAGAAGAATGAGAGCCTAAATGAGCAGGGATGCATATACTTTGTGGGTGATCATATTTCAGCATGTGAGAAGATTTTGGCCAGGTTAGAAGAAGTGAACTTGACACTTTCAGGGTAAAAATCTATTTTTGGAGTAAATGAGGTTGTCATTGTTGGACATATGTGTGGATATTATGGCAAAAAACCCTCACCTGATAAGGTGAATGCTATAGGCAAGATTGCAGAGTATTGTTCTACTACTTCAGAGATACGGAGATTCATTAGTGCTTGTGTGTTTTATATGATTTGGATACCTCATTTTGCACACATAGCAGATTGTTTGTATCAACTGCTTCGAAAGGGGCAGAAATTCTATTGGAATGAGAGCCACACTAAAGCTATGCGGAAATTGAAGAAGTTATTGCAGAATGCTCCTACTCTCAGGAAAGCGGATTATAATTGTGGAAGGCCTATTGTATTGACAGTTGACACTAGTCCAATTGGCATAGGTTGGGCTGTGGGTCAAGATGATGCAGATGGAAATAGGTATGCTATTCGGTTTGGGGCGAAAATCCTAAACGAGAGACAGAGGAGATATCCGCAAATCAAGAGGGAGTTATTGGGGATTGTCACGGCTCTCAAATGTGACAAGGAGTACTTTATTGGAGCTTCAGTTGTGGTAGAGACAGATTGCTTGCCATTGATTGGTATGATCACGAGTTGCTCTACTCCGGATATAGCTATTCTGAGATGGATTGCATATATCAAGTCATTAAATCTGGAATTTAAACACATAGCAAGGAAGGATAATCCAGTCGCAGATATGTTGTCTAGAGCCAGATATGATGATGAGGAGACTCTACTTGCAGAAGAGGATGATGCAGAAATTTCAGCCACTATGGTTGATCATGTTTGTCATGTCTATGATATTGTGGCTTTCACAGAAGAACTCTATGTTGGAGATTGGTTGCAGATTGGCAGGTACCTTAGTACACTAAGAAAAAGAGATGAATGGACAAATGAAGAGTTCAAGAAGATCAGAAGGAAAGCCTACGGTTATTTTCTCAAGGATGGATTTCTTTGGAAGCATCCGAAGAAAAGAGGCGGATTACCTTTGCGGGTTGTCTGCGATAGAGAGACACAGTTACAGGTGATGAGGGAGTTTCATGAGAGTCCTTGGGCTGGTCATAGAGGAGTGTGGGCTACTTATGAGAAAATCAAGGAGAAATATTGGTGGAAAGGCATGTATAGAGATGTTTCTCACTTTGTTGAGACTTGCAGAGACTGCCAGATGTATTCAGTAGTGCGTCATCGAGATGAGCTTCATCCGACCTATCTGCTATGCATTCATTATAAGTGGGTAGTTGATTTGGTTATCATGCCTATGGGTCTATGGCAGATGAGATACATTGTTTTGGCTAGAGAGGATCTTACCAATCATGTTGAGGGCATATCTTTGAGAACGAAGACCACTAGTGCAGTGTGTAAGTTCTTATTGGAGGAAATTTTTTGCAGGTATGGTTGTGTGGGTAAGATCACTGCGGATCGTGGTGAATTGGATGCAGATGAAGCTAGGGAGTTTTTCTCTCAGCTAGGAATCAAGTTGGCTCTAAGCACAGCATATAATCCAGAGGGAAATGGAAAGAGTGAAAGAGGGCATCCGCCGATAGTGAAAGCATTAGCCAAAGCATGCAGAGGACGGATTGGAGAATGGCCAAGACTTCTACCATTTGCTTTATGGGCTGATCGTACGACTCATAGTGTTACCACAGGATATATGCCTGCAGAGTTGATGTATGGTCAGAAACCTGTTATGCCAATTGAGACTTGTGCTTTGACTTGGTCAGTTTTACCTTGGCAGGAGGATTTGACGAGAGAAGAGCTCTTAGCTCTTCGGTTTCGACAGTTGGAGAGGAGACCTGAGGATATTCAGCTAGCTATTGACAGGTTGAAGGTTGCTAGACTAAGGAATAAGGACAGGTTTGATAGCAGGCATCGCTTGCGGCCTAGAGCAATAGAAGAGGGAGATTGGGTAATGGTCTTTGATAGCAGCCTTGAAAATCAGCATACTGCACTTCGGAAGATGGTGAAAAGATAGTTTGGACCGTACATAGTCAGACATGTCTTTGATAATGCAACATATGAGCTGACAGAATTGGATGGGACAGTGCTTAGAGTGCCTATTGCTAGAAAAAGAATCAAGATTTTCAAGAAAAGAGATGATGAGGATTATGCATTGGAAGAATTCTTAAGAGAAGAGCAACGACAAGAAACTCCAATGGAAGAGACAGATGATATGACAGATAATCTTGTTGATCTACCAGAAATGCATAATGAAGAGTTTGATCTGTTTGTGGATCTTGATGATAATGATCATGGGTAGTTGGCCCATCCAGAGGATGCGCAGGATTAGAGGGGGTGGATGTCGTATTGCTGCGCATTCAAGGTGTGTAAACCACCCAAAAGTCGTGTGTGTGATTTGATACTTTGTACATACTTATTTGTTATGTTTGCTCTTTCATTCTATGCCGAAGACAGAGAAGAATAAGGAATTTTGGTAGACTGGTAACTTGAGATGCAATCTCATGGGCTACACTTATTTCAAGATATGCCGATTATGGGCTTTGTGAGGATGTTTCCTATATCTACAACTGGATGAAGCTTATCAAGTATTTGTCAGACTTTCAGAACAGGGGAACGAAGCCAGTTTGGTTTTGAATGCCATACATGTAGGTAAACTTAATGAAGTTGGGACATCATCCCTGTATCTGTTCCTCCCTACTTGTCATGGTGCGCCCCTAATTCGATGGAGAGGGAACTATGCAAGCTTGTGCTGTTTAGAATGGACTGTATTTGAGCCAAATTCCACCATTTCCAATGGGCTGGCTGGTAGTCCGAGGAAGATATAGAAGAAAACTTCACTTGTGACCCAATTGGTCATATCGTGGTTTTGCTGCTTCTTGTCAAAGTTCATTGGTATATGCTATTGTGACTAAGAAATTGCTTTGATGCAAAGGATAATGATTTGGTTGAGGATTGGGCCTTTGGTCACCATCTTGTAAGATTTGGTTCGGACCGTGCTCATATGATAGTGCTTGTTTTTTTTAACGGAGGAGGAACAGGGTCTAGAAAGGGAAGAAAAGCAAAAGGCTAATTTTGGGAGGGAAAAAGCAGATTCGAAAAGGATGAGAGATCGAATTGGGAAAAGAAGAAAGGAACGCAGAGGAATTGGGAGAAAAATAGAGGGTACTCTATGGCTAATCAGAGGAGAGCCCGAAAGGAGACGATTACGGGAACAGAGGAAGAAAATAGACGGATGATGAGGAAAATAGGGGAAGGAGGAAGAGGAAAAACAGGTAGGAAAAACAGGAAAGGGAACTTTTTCAATCAGGGGGGGAAAAGATCGACTGTGGGAGGAAAAACACGAAGTTTTTTTTAGCGTTTTTGGGAAATCAGAATGCTCTAGGAGTCGATCCATGGTGCATATCTATCCAAATTGAACAACAATTGACACATCCAGAGGAGAGTTAGTCGGCTGAATCATTGTGGTGTGAGGGCACCAGAAGCGATGCAGAATCATGACTTATTCTGCGATTGAGTGAGCACAACGAGAAGAAGGCGATGTATTCTGAGTAAGCACAAGGAGGAGAGGACGGTGAAAGATAACGGGGTCTTCAGCGAAGGACAATTCCATGATTTTTATGACTGAGGCAGATAAAAAAGAACGCCATTGCGTCAGATGCCAAATGATGCAGTGGTAGCAGGTCAGATAGACGTTGTCAAAATCCTGCTCAACCATGACGCCTCCTGGAAGCTACCCTATTTTCCATCCCCTCCCTTTCTGCAGACTTCTCGACAATGGGTATTGAGAACTCTGAATTGGATCTCTGAATGGGTCAATGTGTATCACGGACTAAACTCCTTAGATTGCAAACTCGCCTAACATACGCAATCTAGAGAGAATTGGGGGTTTTTGCCTGTGTTGCTGCTAATGTCCCGATGTTGCTCTCATCGGCTTGGTCACGTGAGGACAAAGAATCTTGTCGCTCAATTCTCAGATCTGCAGGCATGGCTAGCATGTGACGGAATTACCGTCTTGTAAGCTCTAGGGGTAAGATCTGCAGCTACCACAGAGCTTTGCCTGCAAAGGATCCCCATGTTGCCAGCTAATAGCACGCTATGCTTCCAATTTCCGAGTTACTGACCGCTCCCCAGGCTTGGCCATACAACAGGATTCCTTCCCCGCTCCGTCCTCACTTCTCAGAAGTGATGAATTCCAAAGGCTTTTACTAGTCAGAAGTGATGAATTCCAAGGACATTTACTACTTAGAAGTAATGAATGCAACATTATAGTGTGGCATGATCAGCCACTTTGAATTAAAGACCCAGGAGAGTCTACTTTTGCTAACCTGGACAGTAGGCACAAGAACCTTAATATCATTCACAATGATACCCATGAAAAGCCGTACAATATACTGAATAGAAACCCGAGCTTTATCCACGAAAATGTGTATCCTGCTGAATTCGAAGTTTTGAATCGGATGTGCATTTGCTGATGATGACAAAGGATTGAACAGAGACCCTGGTGTACAGAATTCAGATGTGCAGAATTCAAAATATGAGCTTTCAAATGTTTATTAGACAGGGGAAAGATGGGCTTTCAGAAATCCAATGAGCTCTTCTTTGTAAACTTCACCATCGACTAAAGATCAATAACCCAATGTCTATCTGGATTGATGCTGAAATATGTACCATGAATCTTTTTGTAAAATTTTTGCAGCTCATATAGAAAACTTGAAGACAGTTTGATTACAGAATTGGAATGCTATCCTATCTGAATAAGATTGTTATTTCTCTCTAAAATATCAAGAGTCCAGTCTTCTGCATACAAATTATCTTGGTGTTTCTTATACAGTACCAACCAGCGAATTTCTTTTTGAAATAGCAAGAAGGGACATGAAGAACTGCAGTTTTTGAATAACCACTTGGTTATTAAATCAGAATTGATTCCTTTGTGAAACTAAAGCTGTTGATGTTGATTAAGGTTGTAAATGTTACACTTGATTGATCTTCTATCCTGAAATTTAACAAGGACTTCTGAAGTTGCGACTTTGCCTTCGAAACCCTTCGACAGCGAATTCTTCTTTCTGAATAAATCCAGCACTCGATCCTGGATCAATTGTTGCGACTTGGCAAGATCCCCAAGGATTTGTTGGTTAACCCTTTTATCCTTGGGTTAGGGCCGTACCCTAATAACGCAACTTATCCAATACCTTAAGTTCTATTAGAAGTAAATATGTTATTCCAATTTACTGATTGGTCTTTTTCTTCCAAGCAAATATCTAATCCCCGTATCTTGGTCACTTTAGCCAAGAAAGGTACTATATCAGGACAAATATTCATCCTCTTACAAGATAAACTTGCGTAAGAATCTGCCAATCTCATTCAGAGGAATTGGCCATTCCCTTGTGATCAAATCACCAGATCATGTGGCTCTGCAACTTGTTGCATGAGTGTCGCATCAAAAACCATGGGACTATTTTACCCATCGAATGGCGTCTTCTAATCACGAAATCATGATTAGATAGGAAACAGGGTTAGGGTGTCTTCATAACAATCCGTTCCTGATTGCACTAGGCCGACATTGTCGGTGCTAAGGTTCTATATTCAAACCGAGTTTCATCTTTCTAGCGAGCGATCCTTAGGGTGAAAACCCTAGATCCTCTCTCACAAGTACCTCCTAGTGTCCCTACATTCCGTGAATGTGGGCAAGTCTTTAGGGTATAAGGGTTTCATATTTGGCAATAAGATCGATTAGGTCACGTCCTCAACGTGCTAAATCCGAGTTAACACTTGGGATATGTTGCATCGATTTAACCATTCCTAAACGAGTCCCTCGCGGTTTAGGTGTTTAGGTTAAACCAATTTACTTGTCTATTCTTGAAGATATTTACGATACCATTTTCATAACCACATGATTCATTACCTACGTATGAGTAGATTTACAATCCCTAACTTTTCTGGTTAAGATCAAAGCGTAAGTTAAGTTATGGCATAATTCCTATTGATCATTTTGTAACATGTAATCATGATTCATGGTACTAAGCTTTAGGATTTTTATGTTTTAACCATGTAGCCCTTTTTTCTAACTTCTTTTCTAGATGAGATATTCGTATGCTGAATGAGCATTACACAACCTCTTGTAACTTTTTACGTAGTTGATTGAGATTTAAGCCAATTGCCTAGTGTTTAATCTATTTCATACAGCTCACGAACCATTTCCATGCCTTGCAAGTTCCTACTACAGATTCTTAGCAACCTTCTTTTAATGAATCATTTTGGAGGAAAGATGCCTAATAATGCGACATGCGATTTATTCTTTGCATGCCTAATCGAATAATTTCGACTTTATAAAGATGATTTTTAGTTGATCTAAATTCGTTACTTTGTAATGCATGAAAACCACTTGCTAGGAATGCATAGAGATCTTATGCTCTTTGTTTCATTTGTTTATTTGAAAAGAATACGAATGACTAATTCTTTGATCGTAAGCTATTTTCTTTAATTTATCCAAAGTATTTCAATAAAAAATGTGCCTCCTAATTTTCGTAAATGAATCATGTACAATTTATTTATTACGACGTAAATCAAAATTAGGAAGAAAACGTAGACTTGTGGTGAAATGTTCACATGGATGCTAGGAGATGATCCTCCCGCGGTTGCGCCTTGTGCCTTCTTAGGGGCCATTGCGAATTTGGCCTTTTTGCCTTGGACACGGATTTATGATCTTGGCCGTCTCCTTCGCATGCAAAACTTTCTTTGTGATTCGGCTTTCTTGATCGATTCCACCATCTTTCAGAATCGAGCTTTAGAAGGCTTTTAGGCTTCCTCCTC